>NC_057862.1:614834181-615187681 GCF_019393635.1 Dromiciops gliroides
CATCACTTCTCTTGTTTCTTTACATTTCCCTTTAATCTTCATTTCATTGCGGACTTTAGAAAGAAATCTCTTAATGAACCCTCTGTTATTTTTTTAACCCAATAGGTGTCTTTTTCTTTCTAGGTTTTCAATCTTTTTTTTTCTTTTAATAGTCTCTAGAATTTCTAGATATTTTGTTATTTTTCCTTTGTTTGATAGCTGTAGTTATTTGCCTTTCTTATATTTCTGTTTGCTGTAAGTCCAAAAAAAAAAAAAATCTGTTCACGTTGAATTTTTTTTTCTTGTAAGACTACTTCAAGTGCCTATATTATTGAAGGCCTATCTTTTTTCATTGATGTTTAGACTCAGGTTTGCAGGGTGTACATCATTTTGGGTTGCATGTTTAACTCCTTTGTTTTTCAGCATACATTATTCCATTCCCTTCTGTGATTTCCAGTGGCTACAAAATACTTTGGGGGTTATTCAGGTTTGCTTTTCTTTATGTTTTAAGGTCTTTCTCCTGGATGCTTACAGATTGGTTGTTTGTAACTGGAATTTTGAAATTTAAACTCTGTGTACTTTGGAGTTTGAAGCATTGGGTAGGTTTGGTTTTGTTTGCTGGAGATGTTTTGTACATTCTTTTGACTGTTGGATGTAAGGGAATGAGTTTTATATAGTGCCTACTCTGTGCCAGACAGAATGTTCTGTGCTTTTCAAATATCCCATTTGATCCTCAAAATAACCCTGAGAGATAGGTGCTATTATTATCTCTATTTTACAGGTGAGGAAACTGAGGCAGAGGTTCAGTGACATGTCCAGCTATTATTGTTTGAATGCAAATTTGAACTCTGGTCTTCCTAAATCCAAGCTCAGGACTCTCCACCCAGCACCACTGAGCTGCCTGATTGGTGCTTGGTTGTCGGTATTCACAGCTTTAGGCAGTTTTCTTGGATTTAGTCTTTCGTTGTTGTATTCAGGTTTTTTGACTAGTTCATCCTTAAGTTGTCTTTGAGAGCAATGCGTTTTGCTTATATAGAAATCATGTTTGAACATTTGCTTTCCCTTTTTCTTCAAGATGGTCTGTCACTTCAGCATATTTGTATTTCCAATCTGTTATACTCTGTTTTGCTTCTATTTGCCACTGAGAATTCAGGTTTTTCTATTCTGCTAATTATTTCTACTGTGCTGGCCATAAATTATGCAATTTGTTCTCATCAAAATTCTCCTCTTAAGCTTATAATATGTGTCTTTGAACCATTCTGGAACATCCTGCTGTAGTTCCATGCTATCTGGGGAATCCAGGGGTTCTGAGTTTCATCATTTTGGTTTCTTTTGACTTGCAATATTTACTTAAAGATATTTGCAGATTTTGAGAGTCTTGTTACTCATCTTTCCACATGATTTTCTGTTCTTTTCTGTTGATTTTATCTACTTGTGCTCTAGATTTAGGACTTGGATTTTTCTTCCTGAGTTCATGGGTGATTTTAAGATTATTCTTTTCCTTTTTAATCAATCAGTAAACATCTAGGAAGCACATACTATGTAACATTCATTCTGCTAAGCCATAGGGATACAAAGAGATGCAAAATATAGTCCCTGCTCTTCAAGAACTCACAATCTAATAGGTCTTTTTTTTTGGAACAGCCAGGAGGCCAATGTCACTGTATCAAAGAATATGTAGGGGCAGCTAGGTGGCGCAGTGGATAGAATACCGGCCCCGGATTCAGGAGGACGTGAGTTCAAATCCAGCCTCAGACACTTTACACTTACTAGCTGTGTGACCCTGGGCAAGTCACTTAACCCCAATTGCCTCACCAAAAAAAAAAAAAAAAGTGTGCCAGGGACTAAGGTATGAGAACACTTGAAAGGTAGGAGGGGACTAGGTTATGAAGGGCTTTGAATGCCAAGCAGAGGATTTTGTGCTTTATGGGGGGGGGGGGGGTGAAAAGAAGCCACTGGAATTGAGTTATGGGATGACATGGTTAGACCTGCACTTTAGGAAAATCACTTTAGTGGCTGAATGGAGAATGGATTGGAGTGAGGAGAGACTTGAGGCAGGCAGACCCATTGGCAGGCTGTTGCAGTAATCCAGGTATGTTGTGATCAGGGCCTGCACCAGAGTAGTATCAGTGTCAGAGGAGAGAAGAGAGCATATTGGAGAGATGTTGCAAAAGTGAAATTAAAGGGCGCAGCTAGGTGGTGCAGTGGTTAAAGCACCGGCCCTGGAGTCAGGAGGACCTGAGTTCAAATCCAGCCTCAGACACTTGACACTAGCTGTGTGACCCTGGGCAAGTCACTTGACCCTCATTGCCCCACCCCCCACGCCCCCAAAAAAGTGAAATTAAAGACCTTGACAAAAGATTGGATGTGGGGATGAGAGACAGCAAGAAGCTGAGAATGATTCCTAGGTTGTGAACCTAAGGAGTGGGAGGATGGTGTTACTCTCCACAGTACTAGGGAAGGCAGGAGGGAGGGAGAGTTTAGGGGGAAAGATAATGAGTTGTTTTGAACATGTGTACTAGACATGCATCCAATTCAAGGTGTCTGAAAGGCCGTTGGAGATGTGAGCTTAGATGTCAACAGAGGTGAGGCTAAGAGGTAGATTTGAGAATGAGGACCGTCAGCCTAGAAATGCTAAGTTCTTGGGAGCTGGTGAAATAGATGAGGGAGAAGAGAAGGGAGCCTTGGACAGAACCCCGAGGGACAGTTACTTACAGTTAGAGGGGATCCAACAAGGGAGGCTGAGGAGAGGCCATTTAGGTAGAAGGAAAACTAGGAGAAAGTGTGTCCCAGCAGCCAGAAAAGAGCTTAAAGGAGAGTGAGCAACAGTGTCAAAGACTGCAGAGAGGTTGAGTAGGAAGACAGAAAAAGCCATTGGGTTTGGCAGCTAAGAAAGATTTCATTGGTCTGTCCAGAGTATTTTTGGTGGAATGGAAAGGTCGGAAGCTGAATTGTATGGGGAGAGGGGAAGGGAAGAGGAGAGGAGAGGAGAGGAAAGAAGGGGTGGGGGTGGCATGCTGGATAGGACAAGCCCAGACTGAACTGGAAGGACAGGATGGGATGGGATGGGATGGATGCAAGGGATGGAACAGGGAGTGGAGTGCAGGGAAGCGGAAGAGAATACAGGAAGAAGAAAGATAGCACAGGCACCTATTGTAGATGGCTTTTTCAAGGAGTTTTGTCACAAAGGGCAATTGAATATAGGGCCATAGCAGGGATGAAAGGATCAAGTGAGGGGTTTTTTTCAGGATGGGGGAATACACAGACATGTTTGTAGGCAGTAGAGATTAGAAGACAGACAAGGAGAGATTGAGATTAAGTGATTGCTTACTGACTTCTTCAACTTCGATGGTTTGTTTATTTCCAGGGCTGGAGCTCAAAACGCTCAACTTCCGTGGTCACTGCAGAATTCACTTTTCACTACTCTAACCCTGTCCCAAGTAACTTATAGGGGGGCAGGTCAGATTGTGTTCCCCTTTGCTTCAGACTCAGATGCATCCTCATCCTCTAACTCTATATGGGGCTTCATAACTGAATTGTGGGGATTGTGAAAAATTTGGCAACAGTAAAAGATTATGCATACCTATTTTATACACCAGGCTATCTACATTTGCATAAAAATTTCTCAGGTGCAAAGAGGTTACAAGTGGAAAACGTTTAAGAAGGTCTGCTCTGACTGCCCCCTGCCCAAGTTCCCACAGTTTTTCAGTTTTCTGGCTAGGCTGAGATAGTATCTATAGACTTTTCAGTCTAGTAAGTGTTCTGGGGAGAATTTTTGGGAATAATAAAATTACAAAATAGATTACCTTTTAGAATATGTTTATACTAGCCATACTGTAACTTAAAAATGGATTTCCCGCTACCCGCTACTTATTAGTGAATAATCAGGTTTAAAAATGCATTATCATCATTTGAAAACTCTTCTGCTGCCTAGGATGAAATAGAGCTTTGGAAGACATTTTTTAAAAAAATACTTTTACAAGTTAAATTTTTATTCTCATTAACTTATGGCATTATTAAATCTCTTCTTTACTTTTATAAATGATTTTATATTCTAAACTTGTAGGGGCAGATAGGTGCCTTAGTGATTGACTAGATCACCAGGCTTGGAGTCAAGAAGACCCGAATTCAAATCTGGCTTCAGACACTTGTGATTCTAGGCAAGTTACTTAACCTCTGTTTGCCTCAGTTTCCTCGTCCATAAAATGGGGATAGTAATAGTACCTACTTTGCAGAGTCATGAGGATCACATGAAATAATAGCCATAAAATGCTTAACACAGTGCTTGGCATATAGTAGGTGTTATATAATAAATGTTGTTATTGTTATTATTGCACTTGGTTGTGTGTAATTTAAGATTCTAAATGTGGATTCTAATCTGTTCCCCCAGTTTTGGGGGAAACTGACTAAAATCACTGATATAAAATGAGTTTAGGTTTTTAAGGGTTTATTGAAAAATAGAAAGAAAAAGATTGAGAACAGAATTCCAACAGCCTGGCATTCCTATCTTTCCTCAAATTTCCTGTGAAGTCCTCTGCCGCCACCATCACCATCAAGTCAGGAACCCAAAAGCGCGAGAGCTCTCCACGCAGTCTCCCTTTCATCCTTCCTGTCTCCTCCCAGAAAATAGGAGGCTCCTCAAGTTGATTGGCTGGTAGCCTTGATAGACAGCACCCATGAGCAAACGTCATTTCCTGATGCCAAGGAAAAGCCACAATCCCTCTAAGGCATTTTCCTCATGGTGGAGCTTTCCCACAGCAAGTCTCCAGTAGGTGGCATCATTCCAATCATTACAGTTGCAAGGCAACCACTTGGCAAGGAAGGTCAGGTATTTTTTGACAGAAGATGTTTCTAGACTCTTGATCTCTTCATTGTGAGAATGTTGATAAAAGTTAAACTTCTTTAGGAAAAGTTGAGATTCTAATTTACTATCTTCCCTTTTCTTCATTCCTCCCCCCTTTTTTTACATCAACCTAAATTAGACAGACCAAATTGGAGATGCTTTACTTGAATCCTTTTGTCCTGTCATATGTATTCTTCTACTTTGATAATGATTTCTCTTTGCTCTAAAAAGTTAGTTGCCTGACTGTACATGGATGATTTCCACATCGATAAATAGTTGTTTCTGTTTTTAAAAAAACCAATGAATTTCATTATTTGTATTATTAAGTGCTTACCAAGCACAGTGACTTCTAATTCTCTTAGTGAAAAAAGTAGTTGTGCACATATTTATATGCACAGGTTTTTGTATGGTCCACAAGCCTATGGCCTGCTAAATAATGCTTTCACTATATTTCTACCTTCTACTTATTCTTTGTACTGAAGTCACTGAATCATTCATTCATTCATTCATTCATTCATTCATTCATTCATTCATTTATTTTTGGGTGAGGCAATTGGGGTCAAGTGACTTGCCCAGGGTCACACAGCTAGTAAGTGTCAAGGGTCTGGGGTCGGATTTGAACTCAGGTCCTCCTGAGTCCAGGGCTGGTGCTCTATCTACTGCGCCACCTAGCTTCCCCGAAGTCACTGAATATTAAAGTCTTTGTTGATTTAATATGGAAGCTCTTCTCATTGCAGCATGGCATAGTGGATACAAGATTTTTCTTAGTTACTTAGTTAAGGAGACCTGGACTCTTAAGTTCTTCTGATCTATCCTGGTTAGCTGAACAGAGGAAAACAACTTAAGCTTTCAGTGCCTCACACAACTCTCTAAGACCAAGCATTGTGTAGCTTTATGGAGTTTAGTCATCCAGATTTCCCTCATTCCTAAAAATCACAGGTCTTGACCAAGCTTCCTGGTTACAGGTTCTGTGGTTCATCCCAAATTGTCTTTGCATCTGTATCAGTTTTCATAGTTCACTGAACCATCTGAATTTGAATTCTGTTTCAGACTCCTATTAGCTGTAAGTGCCTTCACTTCTCAGCCTCATTTTCCTTCTCTGTTGTTGTTCATTGATTTTTCAGTCATGTCCGACTCACTGTGACTCCATATGAGGTTTTCCTGGCAAAGATACTGACGTGGTTTGCCATTTCCTTCTCCAGCTCATTTTACAGATGAGGAAGCTGACTTGCCAGGGTCACACAGCTAGGAACTCAGGTGTTCCTGACTCCAGGACTCTCCCTCTATGCATTGTACCACCAGCTGCCCTCCTCGTCTCCAAGATGGAAATATCAATAGCACTCATGCCATGGGATTGCTGTGGGGGGTCAAATGAGATACCATGGGGAAAGGGCTGTGCAAACATTAATGTGCCATATAAATGCTAGCTATTGCTATGATTGTTAAAAAAAATAAGCTAGTTGTTGCTCTTTTTGGATAATTTCAAAGACTTGGTGATACTGGATGTTGTTAGATTTTTTTTTCTTTCTGGTGGACCGGTAGTGCTTTTATTGATAAATTGTAATTATTTATAGGGATTTCTATATTGGCATTTTCATTAGTAGTCAAATATCTTCATTTTAAAACTTTGCTAGGTCAGTTCGAGGCCAAGCTACTTCCTGTTCATAAGTAGGTCATTTGGAATTTTCTACTTGAGAGTCTCTGCCAATTTCTAAACTCCTTGTAACCTGTAATATTGTTAAATGATAACAACAGTTTAGATGTAAAAATTTTATAAATTTTAGAAAATGGCTCCTATTTATTAGCAGTTGTTTTTCTTTGAGACAATTCACTGAAAAAGTATATTTATATGTTAAAACAGTTTTTACTATAGGTCATTCTTGTCCATAGTCTGTTTGTGGCTTTGCTATTGCCTCTCTTGAATAAATGGTATACTCTTCTGACAGATGGGACTGATTTTCACTACTCACAGGGGTTGTGATGAAGCTGCTTTGTAAATTGTAAAGGAATTTGTAAATATGAATGACTATGGTTCTGGAGCATATTTAGAGTCACTAATGAATATGTATATCAAATTATATTAAATGTTTAATATGTTGTGCCTTGGAAGTTTCAACAAATACTTTTTAAATTTTAAAATGGAATGTTTGGATTTTCCAGACTATAGGTTTCAGTTACTTTCACTGTAATTTTGGCATGCTATCACTAGGTGGCAGCAGTGTGCCATGGTAATGTAGTCCTAAACTGCACAGTGTGTTTTTCCTATTGTTATTTCTTCAGAATAGTTCAGATTTAAGTGAACATGTAGAAGAAATGAGGGCCTAAATGGAGCTATGAAACAGAAGAATCAGAAAGTCTAAGCAGAGACTAGGGAATTTAGAACAAAAGATCTTCTCAGAAAAAGAATTACAGAATGAGAATGCAAAAAATGCAATGGAAAAAGGAAAAACGAACTTTAAAAGAACACACAAAAGCAATATGTGACAAGAATCACTGCATTTGAAGATAGGATATGAAGAGATGATTTAAGGATTATATATGCCTTCCAGGAAATAATAATGGAAAACAAAAACAAAAGCTGAATACTATCAAGTAATCACATGGAAAAGTTTCTCAGCAACATTGGAAGCATGTAATAAAATACAGATCCTAGGGGATTCATAGAACCACAAAAAAGAAAATCCAAGTTAACTCACGAAGAAACATTTCGGTCATATTTCAGAATTAAAACACAAATTTTTCAGGCAGCAAGGGAAAAAATCTCTTCATATTCAAAACAGAACAACATTATTACTGATGTTTATAAAAAAAAAAATCAAAGGATAATTTGGAATGATGTTCTGAGGATCAGAGACAATTTTCATCCCAAATTAGATTTCAAAAAACTGAGCTTAAGTGTAAGAGAAACAATTAGATGTTCAGTATAAATGAAGAATTCACATTATTCTTTCAAAAATAACCTAGGGGTAAGTAGGCTATTCAACATGCAAACTAACAAATCAATAAAAAGTTAAATACTTACTGACAGTAACCAAGAAATAAAACATTTGTTTTATTTTGTTTAGGGAAATATATCTGGGTTAGGAGTAATCTTCAAGTCGTTTTATTTTCTTAATGAAATATAAATCTTACACATTGTTTGAGAGATCACAAGAAAGCAAAGCTTCGGGGGCGGCTAGGTGGCACAGTGGATAAAGCACCAGCCCTGGATTCAGGAGTACCTGAGTTCCAATCCGGCCTCAGACACTTGACACTTACTAGCTGTGTGACCCTGAGCAAGTCACCATTGCCCCACAAAAAAAGAAAAAAGAAAGAAAGCAAAGCTTCAATGGGCCAACAAAGGAAATGATCAAAAAGTATTATAAAATGAAGAGATTGAATGAATGAGCAGTTGTTGAGTGTCTATTATAGTCCAGGCACTCTGCTGGGTTCTGAGTATACAAAGTCAAAAGTGTGATAGTCCCTCCTCACAAGGAGCTTACATTGTAATAAAAGGAAACAACACACATAGGGTAATGTTGTCCAGGAATGATAAATTTGTCCAGATTCTTTAAGAATGATGAGTAGAGCTATAGAGCAGACTATTGTCATACTCATTCTAGTTGCAGTGGTAGCATTGATTTGCTTATTGTTTCTAGAGTAAGAGCTGTCAGATAGGGCTGGAGACTTAAGTCTCCCAAGCTGTCTTTGAAATGGATGCAAAACATTGTCAGAAGCCTACTGGTCTCTTAGTTGAGTTACCACTTACTTACTGGCCAATCAAACTCTGTATATGAATAGAGATCCAAAAATAAGTGGATGAAAATAAATAGAGGCGTAACTGGAAGAAGTGAATTAATTTCTCAAGAGAATAAGATTTTATCTTTCAGTTTCTTTCCTTGCCTTTGGGGGGTTATAAGAGAATAAGCCTAGAGCATTCAAGGGAAGATGACAAGGGGGGATTGGAATTTGGAAATAGCTAGAAGAAAGTGAAAGGTGGCAAAATGAAGAGACCTCACAGAGGGGAGAGGGAATAAGACAAGATTCTTGCAAAACAAAACAAACAAACAACAACAAAAAAAAAAAACTCAAAGTGGTAGTGGATATTTCAAGAGTTCATCTTCAAGAAAAGGAAATTTGAGTCCTTCCCTCTCTGTCACCAGGGAAAAGAATTTGTTTTGGGTCCTGGAAAGGCAAAGCTCAAAAGAAGTGAATGGAGAAGGAGAAAAAGGAATATGGCAACATAAAAAAGGATTAATAGAGAGGGGGGAAAAAAAGATAAATAATAGGTTTGAGGGTACTGAACCAGGTTTCCCACTACAGACTCCTGCCTCTGTTGTGAATTAACATTCCTGAGTATATATTCTAGGGAATCCTATAAGGAGTAACAAAAGGGGTGGAGTGACAGCAACATTTCTTGGAGAGAGACTTCAATTTATATCACTGAGATACAGGAAGTATTAGGTATCAAACTCTTATTTGAGCTGGGATAGGGAAGGGAAATACAAATAAAAGTGAAGATAGCAAAAGGAAACTCAAGAAGTATGGAATTAGAAAACGTCAGGGAAAGAAACTGAGTTTTGATTAGTGTAAGCAAAAGAAGCTGTAGAGGCTAAATGCTGACACAGACAGACAGACAGAGACAGACACCAGAAAGTTGACCACTAAGGTAATGAGTTTTTAATGCCTAGAAACTTGTTAGTGTTTTAGTGAAGGGAAGTATTCATGTTGATGAAATCATGGATCTTTCAAAGTGTCAAGAGCGGGGATTCTTAATTTGAGCTCCATGGACTTGGTTGTTTTTTTAAAAATATTTTTGATAACTATTTCAATGTCGTTGGTTTCCTTTATAATCCTCTTTGTTTTATGTTTAAAAAAAATTCTGAGAAGGGGGGTCCATAAACTTCACCATACTGACAGAAAATGTTCATGTTACAAAAAACTTTAAGAACTGTTCATCTAGGGGCAGCTAGGTGGCGCAGTGGATAGAGCACTGGCCCTGGAGTCAGGAGTACCTGAGTTCAAATCTGGCCTCAGACACTTAACACTTGCTAGCTGTGTGACCCTGGGCAAGTCACTTAACCCCAATTGCCTCATAAAAAAAAAAAAGAACTGTTCATCTAGAGAAAAGTCTTTGGTAGATCAATAACCAAATGGGCATTTTGTTCTTTTTTATTTCTTTTCATTATATTATTGTATATTTGGTTTATGCCATTTAGGAAAAAACACATCACTCAAAAAATTCTTAATAATTTTAGGAAAATTTTTATATCTAATTATTTTTTTCAATTTATTAAACTTATTTTTTCCTCCTACTCTCCTCAAAAAAACAAAACACCTTTGTAACACATAAGCAGAGTTAAGCAAAACAATTTTGGATATTGGTCTTACCTAAAAATTTGTATCTCGTTCTGCACAAGTTTTTTAATCTTTACCTTGGTTAGTCTACAATTATGATGTATGTATGATACAATTATCATACTTATTTACATATATGTTATATATGGCAGTAAGCTATTTGAGGACAGGGGATATTTTTATCTTTTTAAACATAATAGGAACTTAATGTTTCTTGAGTTGTTGAATTGATTTCTCCATTAATTATAAGCATTTGATACAGGAAATAAAATCAATCTGACTTAATCTCATATCTTGTCCTATTTCTATACTTCCTTTCGCTATATACACTTGTTGCTGCCCCTTTCTACCTGCCTTCCAAACCAATTTAATTGAAAATGCTTTCTCTAAAATTCTCAATAATGTCATATTTTCCGAGTCTAATGGCTTCTTCTCAGTCCTGAATCTTCTTGACCTATCTGCAGCATTTGACACTGGTGATCAACCTCTTCTTCTGGATATTTCTCACTGGATTTTGATGACACTTCTCCCTCGTGGTGGTTTTTCTGTCTGACTGCTTTTTTTCAATCTCCTTTACTGGCTGTCATCCAGATTCTGCCCCCTAACTGTGGGGGTGCACCAAAGGTCTTGAGTCTCAGTGATCTTAATGATTCCTATATATGTCTGATTCCCTATACAAGATGACTCCCAGATCTATCTGCATAGTCCCTAGTCTTTTCTCTTGAGTTTTTTGACCCATGTTACTAATTACCTATTGGACACTTCTAACTGCAAATCTCATAGGCATTTCAAATTCAACACCTCCAAAATAGAACTCGTTCTGCACCCTCCTCCCAAATCTACCTTTCTAGAGTACCACCCTTCTTCCATTTATCCGGATAGTAAGTGTTTGAGGCCAGATTTGAGCTCTGGGAGATGAGTCGTCCTGATACTAAGCCCAGTGCTCTATACTCTCTGCCACTCAGCTGTCCAGAACAAGAGTATAGGTTTCAATATATTTATTATTTGTTGTTGTTCAGTTGTATCCCACTCTATGTGATCTCAAGGACCATAGCATGCTTCCACTATCTCCCAAAGTCTGTCCAAGCTCATGACACTATCTATCCCTCTCCTCTGCCATCCCCTTTACCTTTTGTGTTTAATCATTCCCAACATCAGGATCTTTCCCAGTGAGTCCCATCTTTTCATTAAGCCTCAGTATTTGTTCTTCCAAAGAATAGTCTAAATCAATTTCTTTTATTATTGATTGATCTCCTTGCTTCTTAAAATTTATTTTAATTTTAGTCCATTATTTATTAGTCTATCTTTTAAAGCCAGAACTTAGTCTTTGAGATTTGTTTTGCTTATATTAATCTGATCCATGTCTCCTGCCATTCTTTCTTTACCCAGCAAAATCACAAATTCATCGTTTACTTTTACTGCTATTTTCTCTTTCTAGCCCCCCCCCTTTTCAGTTTAGAGTATGATACTAAATCCTTTCCCTCCCCCACCCCCATGGTCTCATTTTTTGATGACCTATATATCATGTCCTTTTCCCAAGAACTGCTATATGTAATTACTTGCATTCCCTTCTTACTGCCTTTTTTCTTGTTTACTCTAGCAGCTATTATCAATTTTTTGACCTTTGTCAGTGAGTAGGCATTTATTAACCTACCGACTCTCCGTGCCAGGCACTGTGCTATGGGCTGGGTATGCAAAAGGAGACAAAACACAGTCCTCAAAGAGCTCTCATTCTCATGGGGGAGACAAAACAAGCAAACACCTGTCTACAAAGCCTGTGTACAGAGAAGCTGGAGATAGTCACAAAGGGAGGCACCAGCATTAGGGGGTCAGAAGAGGCTTCTTGGAGAAGGCAGCATTTTACCAAGGAGCTTTTTATACTTCAAAGTTCCTTCTTTGTTTTCATCACGAATCTCTTACTGGTTGGGGCTTCTGAGAAATAAAAGCTTTCTTCTTTACAATCATACTTGCTGGCTCTGTTAGAGCACTCTCCCTTGGCTTTTTTTTTTTCTTTTTTACCTGTTGAAGGGCCTTCTGAGGAGCTTGTTCCCAGGTATATTATTTCATAAAAGAGGTAATGGAGACATAGTGGGGAGCTTTGGACAACAGAAGTCCAGGAGCCTCTTCTGCTAATTGCCCTTTCCTTCCTTGTCTTTTTATCATTCTATAATATCATCATTTTGGACCTCTGATGCCTCTTCTCTGTTCTCCTCCCCCCTCCCAACTCCCCACCAAACTGTGTACTTCTTGAGATCCCCATTTCTCCCTTCCCCATAGTAAGTATAGGGAGTGGTACTGGAAAGCACAGCCCCTCCTCTCAAGAAGAAGGGCTCTTGTTTTTTCTTTCTTCTTTCTGGTTCAATTAATCAGCAGACATTTAGTGATTATCATGTGCCAAGAACAATTTAAAGCCCTGAGGATACAAAGAAAAAATAGTAGTTCCTGCCTTCCAGAAACTTTCATTCTAATGAGTGAGGCAACTTAGTTGCCCACAATTTGCCACTTTCATTATTTATTAGCTTTTATGCCAAAAGTTGGGAAAGGGTCATTAAAAATTGATACAGATATTCATCTTTCATTTTGGAGGAGTGATAAGAGTTGTGAAATCCTAGGAGGAGAGAGAGCACCTACTAAATTCCAGGCACTTGCTAAGGGCTTTTACAAATACTATGTCATTTGATCCTCATATCAATCTGTGAGGAGATTGCTGTTATTATTCACATATTATAGCTTACAAATTAGTCGTTATCTATATATTCATGTAGGTTTCAAACAACTGCCTGTGTGTTGGGGCAAATCTGTCATTTTTAGTTCTTCTGATTACATTAAGAGGAAAGCCTCCTTACATGCTAATAGTCTTTAACATGAAATTTAGTGTTCAAAATAATTCTTTATGTCCATTCTAACAAAATGGTTTACTAAGTCCTATATAGAATCATTATACTCTCTCTGATGTTGGCTTCTAACATTTACTGCCCCCAGCTCCTAAAATAAAATTTCAGGCTAAAAACTCAAATGTCCTATTAAATGGCATCATTAAGATTAAAAGATGACCAGGAAAAACAAACACCCTAATTGTTCAAATCTAAAATCATTCTCAAAATGCAAAAATATAAATTAGATGGATAATTTTTAAAAAAAAATTTTTTTGCAGGGCAGTGAGGGTTAAGTGACTTGCCCAGGGTCACACAGCTAGTAAGTATCAAGTGTCTGAGGCTAGATTTGAACTGAGGTCCTCCTGAATCCAGGGCTGGTGCTCTATCCACTGAGCCACCTAGCTGCCCCTACATGGAAAATTTTTTTAAAATAGACACGATTGTCCCAATAAGCAGTGAAAAGGCTTTTGACAAAACACTTATTTCTGTTGAAAGACACCAGAAAGCACAAGAATAAATGGACCTCTTCTTAATATAATAAATAATATCTATTTAAAATCAAGAACAGACATTAGATGTATTAACAAAAAGCCAGAAACTTTTCTATTAAAATCAAGAGTAAAATATTCATCCCCATTATTACCACTGCTGCTTAACCTAAGACAAGAAATATTAGATATAGCAATAAGACCCCCCCCCCCAAAATAAGGAATGAGCATAAGCAAAGAGGATGTGACCTATTTAAAAAACACTAACAAGTCAACTGAAATAATTGAAACAGTAAATTCAGAACACTTACAGGACATAAGATGAACATATAAATCATCCGTGTTTCTTTTTATTATCAAGAAAACCTAAAGGGAAGAGACAGAGTGTGAAATTCCATTCAAAATAAATACAGAATGTACAAAACATCTGGCAGTCTTTCTACCAACACACCTAGAAATGGTATGAATAAAACTGCAAAATGCTCTTTTCAAAATATAGACTTAAACAATTAATGAAATATTAATTGCTCATGGGTAGATTGAGTCAGAAAGAAATGACACCATTTTCTAACTTATTCAGTGCTATACCAGATACCAAAGGATTATATTATATAGCTAAAAAAATAATGAAATTTATTCAGAGGAACAAAAAAAGGTCAAGAATCTTAAGGAAAATACTGAGGTGGGAGAAATGGCAAAGAAGTGGACCTAACGGGACCAGATTTTAACTTATATTACAGTGCAATAATCATTAAAATGATTTGATAATGGTCAAGTAATAGAGAAAATGATCATTGGAAAAGCATAAAGGCATAAATCAGTAGCATAATGTTTGATAAACCCAAAGACTCCAATTATCAGACTCAAAACTCACTATTTGACAAAAACATCAAGGAAAACTGGAAGGCTATCTTGAAGAAATTAGATATAAATCAACACCTCACACCATTTATATCAAGATTAATTCTGGGGGCAGCTAGGTGGTACAGTGAATAAAACACCAGCCCTGGATTCAGGAGGACCTGAGTTCAAATCCTGCTTCAGACACTTGACACTTACTAGCTGTGGGACCCTGGGTAAGTCACTTAACCCTCATTGCCCCACAAAAACAACAACAACAAAGATTAAATCCACATGGGTAAATAATTAAGACATAAAAGGTGATAAAACCAAAATGGACAATTTTGTTTACATGAAATCAAATTGTTTTCACACAAACAAAACCAGTGCTGCTAAAAGTAGAAGAGGAATAAGGTAACTTTAAAAAAAATCTTTGCAGCAAGTTTTTTCTGATGAAAGTCTCATATTCAAGATATAAGGAATGAATTCAAATTTATAAGAACTATTCCCCAGTTGATAAATGGTCAAAGAATATGAATGGGCAGTTCTAAGGAAGAAATAGCAGCTCTTTTTCATAGTATCCCAAAACCAGAAACCAAAGGTGTCCCTAATTTTTTTGGGTTTTTTTTTGGGGGGGGGTTGAGGGGCAATGAGGGTTAAGTGACCAGCCCCAGGGTCACACAGCTAGTAAGTGTCAAGTGTCTGAGGTTGGATTTGAACTCAGGTCCTCCTGAATCCAGGTTCGTGTATCCACTGCGCCACCTAGCTGCCCCAAGTGTCCCTAATCTTGTAATATAATGGAATATTAAGGCACTGTTACAAATGATGCAATGGACAATTTCCAAGGAAACTGAGAAGAAAACCTCTGTGAACTGGTACAGAGTAACGTAACAGAACTAGAACAGTTTATACATTGACAGCTTTGAAAGACTTTAGAGCTCTCATCATCATGTCATTGATTAGGAAGGATGAAGCATGCTACTCACCTCCTGCCAAAGAGATGATGGACAAAAAAATATAGAATGAGACACACATTTTTGGATATGGGCCAGTGCAGAAATAAATTTGTTTTGCTGGAATTTGTATATTTTTAATGAGGGGATTATTTTTATTTTTTAATCAGTTGGGGAGTTGAACATATGGAAAAGACATATATTAAGTGTAGAATAAGTAAAAAGTATAATTTTTTAAAAACAATGCCGAAGCTTTGTAGTCATAGCAGGTTAAGCTGTCTGCCTCTAAGAGGTGGCATCATTGAAATGTGGCAGCGAGATAGAGTGGGGATTGCATTAGACTGATTTTAGGAGATGCCCTCTCTGCTCCATTGAGCCATGGTTTCCTTATCTATAATAGTATGGTTCTACCTATCATTGAACACCTGGAACCTGTTAAATTCAGTATGATAGTAGACATTTGGTTGGTCTAAACTACATAGGAATAGTATTCTAAATGGGCTATTGATAGAACTCTGGAGTTTAATAACTTTGTAATTATGTTTGGGATACATGATGTGAAGCCTCTTGTGTATAATTGCATGTCTTTGTTAAGATCAAATAATATATCTGTGAAGTTATTTTGTAAAATGTAAAGCATTATACAGATAATGAAGTATTAAGATAGCATTTCCTTAAAATTTAGCAAGGGCATAAATTCCTAAAGCAAAGAGAATCTCATCACCAGTCATTTCTGTCAGGTTTGGGGCTGCTTCTGCATTGACACATTCATTGTCTTAATATCTTACTTATTAGGAAGACTTGGGTATGAAAATATGTTAAAACGTGGCTCACCTGTTTAGAATCTGCTTTTTATGTAAAGCACTCTGCTAAAGAAGCTTCATAATATGTGGTCCATATGTCTAAAGTCCAAAATCTGCTTGACCTCATTTTGGGTACTGTGTAGTATACTGCCAATAATGTATAAAGCAAATGGTTTCTATAAGAATAATTTTTTAAAGACTTAATTGTTGTGAATTGTGACAACTTGATTGAACTAAAGATATGATCTTTAGATCACTGAATATTCCGATAGGTGATCTGGATCACTGAAGTCTTTTGCTGCTTTAATCTCAGGAAACACATTTTTCAAAACTTTTAAGATCATATATGTAATAATAGTAAAAGCAGCTAAAGCACTTATTTGTTCAGTAATTTTTAGTCATATCTAACTCTGTGACTACATCTCTAGTTTTTTGTTGTTGTTTTTTTTCCACAAAGATACTGGAGTGATTTTTCCATTTACTTCTCCAGCTCATTTTTACAGATGAGGAAACTGAGGCCAAAAGGGTTGAGTGACTTGCCCAGGGTCACATGGCTAGTAAATGTCTAAAACCAAATTTGAACTCTAGAATATAGGTCTTCTTGACTAAAGGCCTAGCACTCTACTATTCCATCTAGCTGCCCAAAGCAGTTTATAACTATTCACTTTTATCCTAACAACAACTCTGAGAAGTGGAAGCTTTTATCACCCCTATTTTACAGTGATTAGGGTCACAAAGCTAGGAAGTGTCTGAGACCACATCTGATCTCAGGTCTTCCTAACTTCAGTTCTAACTCTCTGTTAAGTGCACCACCCAGCTGCTTCTATTTAGAACTGGAAGTGACCTTGCAGACAGAAAACAAAAGCCCAGAAAGGTCAGCTGTCTGCTACCAGGTAAGAGTTAAAATTCATGCATCCAGCTGTTGGGTCCTAAACAGTTCTACTAATTGCTACCTGTCTTAATGTAGTTAAGGGTAAAACTTATTAAAAAGCAGTTTTTATTTAATTAAGGATTGTTTCATTATCACAGTGGGGATTTTATGTATTCATCATGGTTATTATTTGAATTTATATTAGAGCCAAATCATCCTCTTGAAAAGCTATCCTCACCCTTTCTCTTCCTGTAAAATCATTTAACAAAGTACACATAGTATTCGTTTATTTCTACTGTGTACAGAAGCCCTATGCTAGGTGTCAGTAGGAGATGATGTTTAGGTAGGACAGAGTTCCCCAACCTCACAGAATTTAAACTATAATAGAATGATATGCCATATAAAACAGGTAACTTTAATACAAAATGATATATAAGAAATGTAAAGGAAAGTACTGTGTTAAATTGAGAGGGTGACTCCTTACTAACTGGACATCAGGGAGCTTCTTTGAGTAGGTCATATTTGAGATTAATTTTAAAAGACATACCATTATAATAATAGTTCAGTTAGTAGTCTAACTTGACAAATGAAAGGAACATGGAAAGAAATATGAAATAAAGCTGGAGGGGTAGAATTGAAAGAGTAGGTTTAACTCCTTCTTGTGGTGGACCTGGAATGCCAAACAAAACATTTTTAACTTTACTCAGGAGAAAAACACGGAAAATTTTCGAGCAGAGGCTATTCCATGTTTAGACCTACTCATTCATAAAGAAGTGTAATTTTGCTATGAGATGATGAATGAATTGCATAGAAACAAGACCTATTGGATTATCACATGCAAGCTTGTCAAAGGGGTGGTTGTAGCAGCAATAGAAAGGGACGTAATGGATTCTAGCACTGTAGGACTTGATGACTAACTGAATAGGGAAACTGAGTCAGAGGGAATCGTCAACTATAACAAGGTTTTGATCATGGGAAATTAGGTAAATCTAGTATATAAAGAAGAATTAGATATGTTTTGCATTATTTTAGAATTCATAAAGGCTACTAGGTGTTTCCATGGATCTCATTAATATGGCTGTGCCCTCTAATGCCATATAATCTATAATTTCTCAATCATTGTGACTTTTGTGTTCCCCCTAAATCCTTCAAAGGGGGTCAACCCAACAATGCTCTTGACATTGCCTGGACAGCAATAGATTATGTGGGCTTTTCCTTTCTTGCTTTTGTGGCTTCTTTCAGAAATTATTCACATTTAATCCTTCCTCAAATGAATTCCACTGTTTTTATCATTTATATGCTACATTAGAATTGGAAGATTTTTCTGGAAACACAAAAATAATTAAAGGTTAGTTTGAAGATGGTAGGGATATGATAGTTTCAGAATAAATATTTTTAATTGTTTATTATAATTATATAAACCACATTTCTTATTCTTCAAAATTGAACAGTTGGATCTTATTTATTTCATTGTACTTTGGTGCTTTGAAATAATCATTGAGGTTTGTTTGAGAGAATCACAGCTCTGGGAACTCAGCCATGTATTACTGAATTACTGTTAATTCCATTCATTGTTTCTACAGTAATAATATGTAGCTTAGAAATTATTTAGAATGATACCAATGCAGACATACAAGTTAAAAGATAAATGACATTTACTTAGCCATTTAATTAAAATAATTTTCTTGCTATTACCTATATGAAATATCCTGTGTGCTATCTAACAATAGAATAGAGGCATGAAGTTGGGTAGATATGTGAGTGCTGTTTTCACAAATCTGAGATGAGTAGCCCAACCTGTTTTCACAAAATAAGTCCAATTGATTTTTTTGACCAGGAAAAAATTTTTAAAAAACAAAAACAAAAACAAAAATCCTTTTAACAAATATTCATAGTCAAGCAAAACAAATGCCTATAAGTGGCCATGTTCAAAAATATCTCTTATTCTACATATTTTTATTCTATCACCTCTATTTCAGGAGGTAAATCATATTCTTCATATTCTTAATTATTGATCCTCTAAAATCATGGGTGATCATTGTATTGCATCTTGGGTTTTTCTGAAGCCATCCCTGTTTACCATGTCTTACAGCATAATGGTATCCAAATATATTCATATACTGTAATATGTTCAGCCATTCCTCATTAGATGGGTTACCATTTTGGTTTCCAGTGCTTTACTACCACAAAAAAAACTGCTATAAATATTTTTTGTACATCTAGGACCTTTTCTTCTTTCTTTGGTTTCTTTGAGGTCTAAGCCTAATAATGATTTTCCTGAATCAAACAGTATGGGACACTTTTGTGAATCTAGGGACATAGTTCCAAATTGCTTTCCATAATGGCCAGACCAATTCAAAGCTCCATCAGCATACTGTTGGTGGAGTTATGAGTTAATTTAACCATTCCGGGAAGCATTTTATAATTATACTTAGAAAGTGACTAACATCTCCTACTTTTTGACTCCTAAATCTCTCTGCTAAGCATATGCTCCTAAGCAAAAGAAAGGAAAATGTCATGCATGAAAATATTCATAACATCTTTTGGTGTTTTTTGGTAGTAAAGAACTAGAAACAAAGTAGATGTTTGCTGATTGGAGAATGGCTAGACAAATCGTGGATTGCATTATGTTCCATAAAAAATTATGAATAACAGGAATTCTGAGAAATATGGAAAGACATATATGAACTGATACAAAGTTAAGTAAGCAAAATCAGGAAAGGAAAATATCAATGACTAATGTAAATGGGGCGGGGGGGCCTGAAATGAAATACTGTGTAATTGTAATAAAGAAAGCTTGGTTCTGGAGAAGAGTTGAATAAATGTACCTTACTCCCTGCTTTGCGGAGACTAGGGAAATGTGCAGTATTTTAGATATGGTTGAATTTTATGGTTGGTGAATTGTTACCTGCCCCTCCCGCCTTTCTTTTGTTATAAGTGGTCACCCTCTTGATAGGGGAAGGAAGGCAAAGGATATGTTTAGAAAGACGATCTGTTTTATGTTTTTCCTAATACATGTTAAGACTATTTTAGTATTCTTTGGGGGGGGCAGGGCAATGAGGGTTAAGTGACTTGGCCTCACAGGGCTAGTAAGTGTCAAGTGTCTGAAGCCAGATTTGAACTCAGGTCCTCCTGAATCCAGGGCTGGTACTATATCCACTGTGCCACCTAGCTGTTCCAATATTCATTTTAAAATAAAACTTTTAGTTCCAAATTTTCTCCCTTCCTACCACACCTTTGGCCATTCTCCAGTTGATGGGTCTCTCTTCAGTTTCCAATTCTACATATAAGTGCTTTTCCCTTTTCTTTGATCTCTTTGGAATATAGACTTTGTCGTGCTATTTCTGGGTCAAAAGGTTTTATAGAAGGTGTGGTTTCAAATTGTTCTCCACTTTTGTAGTCTGCAATGGTTGGACTAGTTCACAACTCCACCAGTAGTTCATTTACTGTCTTAGTTTTTCCCCGTCCCCTCCAGCATTTGTAGTTTTCCTTTGTTGTCATTTAGCCAATCTGATAGGTATGATGTGGTACCTCAGAGTTGTTTTAATTACCAGTTCCCTAATTATGAGTGATTCTGAGCCTTTTTATATGACTATTGATAGCTTTGATTTCTTCTGTCTTTGACCATTTATCAGAAGAACTTTCCTTCAACAGGATATGTTCTATGCAAATATAAGATTCTACAAGATTCATTGATAAATATAAGAACAAAGATAACTTCATTAATCATCTGATTACTATTATCAAGTAAGACATTCTCACATCTAACTTAGACATTAAGTTTGTATCACTGTTAAGGATTTAGATTTGGGCTTGATATTTAAAAAACAAAACTACTTGCTAACCATTTGAGCTATGTAAAAGTGGAATGGGATGCCTCAAGAAAAGTAGGTTCCTCCTGTCTTCAAGTAAGAGCCAGGTAGCTTCTCGTTGTGTGTCTTGCAGAGAAGAGTCTTATTCAGACATGGTTTGAACTAGATGGTCTCTGAGCTCCCTTCTAAATCTGAGTTTGTGATTTTGTTGTTTAAAGGGATAATAGTAAAAGATGTGAAGAATAGTGTCATGTGATTGACTCTAAGAAGACCTAAGACTTCCAGTTTGTGCCTTAGTATGTAGGCATCTGAAAATCCTTGGAGCTGGGATATAGAAACCATAAGGGATATTGACTCAATAGGAATATTTCTCTTCTACTCTTTAACCTTCAAAGAGCTCATTTGGAATTCTCACATTAGGCAGGTAGTAAGAACTTGAGATAATTATGCCTACTTTATTCCCTGTAACAGATATTTATGGCACCTAAAAGAGAGATTTCCCCCACCTTACACACTTCCCCAACCCCATCCCCATTTCCTCAGTCTATTAGGTAGATTCACAGAACATGATTGTGTTACTTCAGTTAGAAGTAGCCAAAGCTAGCGGTGCCAGACCTTTGATCCTGAACAGAGATCTATTAATTAATGGTTTGAGTATTTATTTGGAAAGCTGAAACTTAGGGTCTGGGGTTTTTTCCCCCCCTTTGGTAATAATTATTTCTATACACCCTTAATCGATCTTACTCCTAGTCATAATTTCTAAAATCAGTAAAGCTTCTTCATTTAAGACTGATTCCATGTTTTCCCATTCTGTATAGTTGCCTACATTTACATTCTCATCAGTTCTGTCGCTCCCATTACAAGTATTCATTCAGGAGCTACAGCATGTGATACTACTATAGGATTGCCAGGTTTTACTTTGGAGAATACAGGGCATATTCTAATGAGGCATGGGGGAGGAGGGAGAAGAGACTGAGTACTGACAAAATGAGACTCAAATACTGCATTCCAACCAATTGGAATGGGGACAAGGCACTGAAATACAAGCCAACTCTGTATACTCAGGCCATCTGGCAGCCCTTCTACCTAAGTTTAGGCTTCTTGATTACATATAGACTCTGAAGAGTCATAATTGATGCTATTATGCTAGATAAACATTCTTTATTGTTGCAAAATCATCCATATTCTGCGTTATCTGTAATGTGGAGTACTATCTATCTTTTATAATTCAGACTCATAGCTTCCCTTGGTACATACTAGTTTGCTCTCATGTAGTCATGTTGTACCATGATGGTTAATAATTATTGTAACTGAAGCTGTCATTTAAAAAAATAAAATGAATGACATGTTCTAGAATAGACATTTAAAACTTATTTTGATGAACTACTAAATATTCATTTTTTTTCTTTTTCAGGAGAAGACTTTGCAGTTGTGCAGCAAGAAATTATTATGATGAAAGACTGTAAACACCCAAACATTGTTGCTTATTTTGGCAGCTATCTCAGGTATAGTATTTGCTTTCCAATTTTTAAGAAATGCTATATCAGGTGAAGAGTAAAGACTGTATCACTGGAGGATTATGGCAAAGTAAACTATGCAATTCATTATTTTTGAGCACATCTACTTTTTTCCTTCTCCCACACATTCTTTTAAAAAAGAAAAAAGAAAGAAAAGCAGTCACTTACTGATCCAACCATTCTGGAGAGCAATTTGAAACTATGCCCAAAGGGCTATGGGGTTGTTCATACCCTTTGACCCAGTGGTACCACTGCTAGGTCTGTATCCCAAAGAGACCATAGAAAAGGGAAAAGGACCCACATGTACAAAAATATTTATAGCAGCTCTCTTTGTGGTGGCAAAGAGTTGGAAATTGAGGGAATGCCCATCAATAGGGGAATGGCTAAACAAGTTGTGGTATATGAATGTAATGGAATACTATTGTGCTATAAGAAATGATGATCAGGAGGAGTTCAGAGAAACCTGGAAGGACTTACATGAACTGATACTGACTGAGAGGAACAGAACCAGGGGAACATTGTACACAGTAACAGCAACATTGTGTGATAAACAGTGGCTCTTCTCAGCAGTGCAGTGATCCAAAACAGTTTCAAAGAACTCATGATAGAAAATGTTCTCAACATCCAGAAAAAAGAACTGTGAATTATGAATGCAGATTGAACCATACTGTTTCTATTTTTGAACTGGGTTTGGTTTTTTTTTTCCCATTCTTGTTTGAGGTTTTTCCCTTGTGCTCTGATTTTTTTTTTCACAAGATGACTAATGTAGAAATATGTTTAATGTGATTGTACATATACAATGTATATCAGACTGCTTTCCGTCTTGGGGAGGAGGGAGGGAAAGAAGGGTTTGAGAAAAAAAAATTCACAACTAAAAATCCTGTGAAAACAAATGTTGAAAACTATCCTTATATGTAACTGGAAAATAATAAAATACTTTTAAAAAAAAGAAAAGAAAAGCAGTCACTTAATAAGGAAAACTAATTATAATTAGTACAAAATCAGATTCAACAATATATGCAATGTTCTGCTTCCGTAGTTCCCCACCTCTTCAGAGAAAGGAGGGAGGTATGTTCTCATATCCCTTTTTCTGGGTCAAACTTAGTAATTAATAATTAGCCAGCTTCCAGTTTGATGAGAGAATTTTTGTTCTTTTAACCTACATTGTTATAGTTGTTTATATTATATTCCTAGTTTTGCATACTTCACTTTGCATCCCCTTGCTTCCTAATGTTCTTCATGTTTGTTGTTTTCTTACCATACACCAATACTTCATAACATTCCTTACCGCATTGTTGAACCACAAATGGGCATCTATATTGTTTCTTTTCTGAATTTTATTTTCTATTTCGTACCTTATACCCTTATTTATTCTTTTATTTTCTCCATATTCCTCTGGGTTAAAACTCTTGAACTATCCTGGTTTGAACATCTTCTTCTATCCAATTAACTGCCTTTGTACATTTTACCTTGTTGTCCCTCTTTTCTCCTGTACTTCACTCTCAGAGAAATAATTTTATCAGATCAGTGTCTGATAGAAGCAGTGCCACATGATAGTTGCCTTAGGTCCTATATTATTGAGGCCCAGGGACAACTCCTTCCTGACTCTGGAATGTGCTCCTGACTTGTCCTTGTATTTAAATGTTGGATAGTTAGAGGTTTCTGCTCCC
Source organism: Dromiciops gliroides (assembly GCF_019393635.1). NCBI lineage: Eukaryota > Metazoa > Chordata > Mammalia > Microbiotheria > Microbiotheriidae > Dromiciops > Dromiciops gliroides. The sequence goes on from NC_057862.1 coordinate 614,858,171, forward strand.
TAAGATTATAGGTGTGACCTTGTGGTTGGCTATGTCTTACTACTATAGCTCCCTCCCTCTACCCCACACAGCTATACTTCCAGTTAACAAGCAGACAGTCGACTTGACTGCAAGTAAAGAACCAGTGGTACAAAATATGGTCCCCCAAAGCCTGAGGTGTATTTTCCTTCAATTATATATGCATCGATTTGTGAGCAGAGTGGGCTTATATGTAGATTACTAAGGTAATGAGGCACACATGTAAGAGAGTATGTGTGACAAAGGGAAAACTCATGTGGACTTTTTAAAAGTCCTTATGCAACTTCCCTTGTTCCATTCTCTGGTCTGCCATCCCTTCAGCTGAGCTCCCAGTGCTGCTGTAGTCTTGAGTCCACCTCTATATCCTAGGTTACTTTCCTCCTGGGATGCCTGTCTCTACACACCCATCTATCTTCAGTGTTTGGGGTTCTTGTTGCTCCAGTCTCTCCAGTGACCTAGGCAGTGTGGTGAAGGGGGAAGGAAGGAAATCTCACCTTCCCCAAAAGAACATTTCACTCTCAGGAGCCTGATTTTTCTTCCAGTTCTGGCTTTCACTTTGGGCATCTTTGTGCGGTGATAGAGTGCAGGGCCTAGAGTTAGGAAGGTCTGACTTCAATTATGTTATGAAATAACACAGGATAGCTTCCTAGCTCTTCTTTGTTTCTTGTTTTCTTTCTTCCTTTCCTGAGATAAGGATCTTCTAAAGCCCTTATTATAATAAAACTTAAGAACATACTTATTAACCCAGTTGGGCCCCAGGAAGGTAAATTTTATTTTAGAAGAGCTTTGTTTACATTTTTGTTTTATTACAGAATGCTTTTAATGAGGAAACTGCATGTCAGTTTATGTCCATTAAAATCAGTGGTATATAAGCATGACAGAGCAAAAAGCAGTTTGAAATTCTGTCACAAATGTCATTAAACTGTCTGTACCTTTAACCTAATGATACCACAATTACACCTATAGCCCAAAGAGATCAAGGAAGGAGGGAAAAGGACTCATGCAAAAATATGTATAGAAGTTCTTTTCGTAGTAGCAAAGAAGTAGAACTAGAAACTAGAAACTAAAGAGGAGACTGAGCAAATTGTGATACATGAATGTTTTGGAATCCTAATGGACTTAGAGTCAAGGACTATCTTTTGCCCCTCTTTTGTATCCCCAGTGCTTAGCAGAGTGACTGGCACATACTGGGCTGTTAATAAATGTTTACTGATTAATTGACCTGATTTTTTTAAAATGGGAAGGGAACAGAGTTTACAAATTAGAGGCCAGTGTATTTGACATTGAGCTCTAGGGAAATTATGTAACAAACCATTAAAGAAATGTTTGACAAATAAGCAGAAAGGAAACCAATGATTGAAAAGAACCAGCATGGCTTCATCAAGAATGGGTAATGTGAAACTAGCCTCCCTTGCATTTTTTGACAGGATTACTGAACTTGTAAGGGGAGCTAGATGAGAGCAATGCTCTGGATAGGGTTTTCTTAGACTACTATTCTTGAGGAGAAGATGGGAGAATTATGATATGGATAACAGTGTAATCATGTGGATTTGGAACTGGTTGAATGACCAGACTCAAAGAATATTTAAATGTTAATGGTTCAGTGTCAGTATGTCAGAAAGTCTTCAGTGAAGTAAGTATCCCAGGGATCTGAGCAGGGTCTTTTGTCATTTATAATTTTTATTGATGATTTGAATAAAGGTAGAGATGTTATTCTCATCTAGTTTACTAATGACACCAGCTGAGAGGAACAGCTAACACAGCTAATAACTAAAAAGATCTTGACAGATTAGAACACTGGGATGAATCTAATACAATAAACTTCAGTAAAATAAACATAAAATCAGCTTTGCAAGTTTAGGATGGGAGAAGGCACAGATAGACAGCAATTATTTAGAGAAAAATCTGGTGTGTGGGGGTGGGGGGTGACTTTATATGAATTAACAGTGTGATGCTGCAGCCAAAAACTCTAATGCAGACTTGGGCTATATTAAGAGGGGAAGCATAGATCCAGAAGTAGGGGTGTAATAGTCAAGTCAATAATTATTTGTTTAGTGCTAGTCATGGTGCTAAGTGCTGATGATACAAAGAAAGGCAAAAACAGCCATATACAAAAAATCTATAAAGAGGAAAAAATGGAGATAATCAAAAGAGGGGATACACTGACATTAAGGGGAATTGGGAAAGGCTTCTTATAGAGAGTGGGATTTTAGTTGAGAACCAAAGGAATCCAGGGAAGCCAAGAAGCAAAGAGGAGGGAGAAAATTACATGCATAGGGAACAGCCAGTGAAAATTCATCAGATTGAGACATGGAAGGTTTTATGTGAGCAACAGCAAGGAAAAGGCCACCACAAACAATGGGTTGGGAAGGTGGGGAGGGAGAAGTATGATCAACCAGTGCTAGAATGGTTGGCCAGGAAGTTGGGTCATCAAGAGACAGCCATGTCTTTGTGAGTCAGTTAGTATTGGAATGACAAAGAGAGGCAAAAAGGTCTTCCCTACTCTTAGGGAGCTCACAGTCTTGTGGGGGAGGCAACCTACAGACGATTTATGTACAAACAAGATAGAGGATAAATTGGATCTAATAATAGAATTAAAGGGCCTCATGAAAGGCTTTTTGTAGAAAGAATTTTAGCTAAGTTCTCAAGGAAGGTAGGAGATAGAGATGAGGAGAGTATTCCAAGCATGAGGAACAGCCAACGAAAATGTTCATTTTGTAGGCTGGGTTGTAGCAGGAGGTGGTTAACATCACTGGATCACAGAGAACATGAAGAGGAGCAGAGTATAAGGAATACTATAGAAGTAGGAGTGGGCCAAGTTGTGAAGAGCTTAAAATGCCAAATAGAGGATGTTATATTTGATCTTGGAAGTGGTAGGGAACCCACAGAGTTTATTGAATTGGGGGATAATGTGGTCAGATCTGCACCTTAAGATCAGCTTGACAGCTGAATGGAAGACTGTTGGAGTGGGAAGGAACTTGAGGCAGGCCAACTCACTAGCAGTAGTCCAGGCATGAGATGATATGGGTTTGCCTGCACCAGGGAGTGAAGTAGTGTCAGAGGAGAGAAGAAGGCATATGAAAGAGGTGTTGTGAAGGCTAAATTGACAAGACTTGGAAACAGATTGGATATGAGGGTGGAAAAGGAGTTGAAGATGATGTCTAGCTTTTGTGCCTGGGTGCATAGGAAGAGGGTGGTACCCTCAACAGTATTAGCAAAGTTTCACAGTAGAGAGTCTGTTGGGAGAAAAAATGATGGGTTCCATTTTAAGCATGTTGAATTTGGTCTCTGGGACATCCAGTGTTATTAAGATGTCTAATAAGCAGTTGGAGATGTAAGTACCAAGATTCAGAGAGAGGTTAGGAGATCTGAGAATCATCACTCAATGAGTACAAGAAGATGGTAGGAGTGAGAAAGGAAAAGGTTTAAGGTGAAAGAAAGTGTGTTGCCTATGGTCCTTTTGTACTTTGCCTTGTTATATTTCATCTGGAGTTTTGTGTTTTGTTCTATGTGGCATCACTTAAAAAGGATGTGGATAGGGCAGCTAGATGGCACAGTGGTTAAAGCACCAGCCCTGGATTCAGGAGGACCTGAGTTCAAATCCGGCCTCAGACACTTGACACTTACTAGCTGTGTGACTGTGGGCAAGTAACTTAACCCCCATTGCCTAAAAAAAAGAAAAGAAAAGAAAAGAAAAAGGATGTGGATAAACAGGTGAATGTCTGGAGGACAACCAAGGGAGTGAAAGGCCTTGGATTCTTTAAAATGAGAATCAATTGGAGCTTGTCATGTTTAGCCTGAGGAAATGAAGATTTGGGAGGAATGTAACAGCTGGCTTAAAACATTTGAAAGGTTGTCACATGGAGAGAGATAATTAGACTTGTTTTGCTTGACTCAAAAGCAGAAGCATTGGGTGGAAGTCAAAAATTCAGACTCAATATCAGGAAAAAATTTCCCATCATTTAGAGTTATCTGAAAAAGCATTTGCCTGCCTGAAGAGGATATGGGTTTCCCCTACTTGGAAGCTGGACACCTGTTGTCAGGTATGTTATAATGGGGTTCCTTTTGTATTTAAGCAGGACTAGATGACCTCTAAAGTCCCTTTAAACTCTCAAATGCCATCATCTGCAAAATTGGTCTGCAGATTTAGGACTATCTCAGTTAATGTACCAAGGGGTTATTAATTTATTTGCAGAAACAAAAGATCAAGAATGAATCGCAAGATCAAGAACAGTTAATCATTGGATAGCCTAAGTAAACCCAGAATTAGTTGAATATAGTATGGTATTTAGAAACCCAAGGACACCAGCTATTGGTAAGAATTCCCTGTTCAAGTGGTCTGGCAAAAATTAGGTTTATTCTAGTTCTTATGCCATATGCCTTGCTAAGGTCCAAGTGGATAAATTATCTATTCTTATTTAATGGGGAAGAGAGCCTGAGAGATCATGTTTCACTACTATGACTGGGGGTTTAATTCTTTACTAAATAAGAGGTGATGATAATCATAACAAGTAAAATGGGCAGTGTCAATCATCTGTCAAATTGGCAAAGATAACAAAAGGAAAAAATAGTAAATATTAGAGGAGCTGTAGGTGGACAGGTCACTAATGCATTGTTAGTGGAGCTTCTAATCATTCCAGCCATGCTGCAAAATAATTTTAAGTTAACATCCAAAAGTCACTAAATAGTGTAGTCTTTTTTTAACCTTATCTATACTGGCTACTATGTATATACCCCAAAGAGGTCAAAGACTTCTAGAGTGAAGGACCTATGTGTACTGTGGAAATATTTTAACTGATTTACTGGGCCTAATCTGACTGGGGGCCTAATCTGGGGACTTTTGACTGGCTGGCTATCTGACTGCTATTAATTTCCTAAGCCAATCTGTTAGGGCATTTTAAAAATTTCCCTCACACTTGCTCCTCTCAAAATTGATAAGCAAAAGATTAAGAAGCCTCTTCCAATTTAATAGCAGAGGGTTTATTTATGAGATACAATTTAAAATTAAGAATACAGGAAAATAAAATGTACAACCTGAGTGCTTTCCGGCATGTCTCTCTGCTGCTGCCGCTGAACCCTAAAAAGCCCCTTACTCTGTACGGCTCCTTCCTCTGTCTCCTCTCTTACTGCCTTCTCAAACCTCCTTGTACTGTCTCCTCTTCAACCATGTATCCACTCCCCCCTTGCCAGCCCCCTTTTTATTAACCAGCTCTCCCCGGTGAAACTCAGGGCTGGCCAGCCCCAGGGCCAGCAGAGCCCATGCTCCCCAGGCTGAGCTGGGGGCTGGGTGAAGCAAACCCCAGCGTCTCTGAGGGTTTTTGTGTGCCTTTCTGTTGTGCAAACGGGCCACACCATGCCACATCCCTGGCTCAGGGTTTTCCTCTGCACGACTTAGCCTGTCTCAGAGGTGTTCCCCCCCCCCCCCCTGCCCCAGCTGAAGTGGAGGGGGAGGGACCCTAGCCACTCTTACACAGAAAAAACCCATGAGGGCCTAAGGCTTTTTAATCTCAGCCCAAAGGCTGGGTCCCCAAATCACAATAAATTTCCACAGTACAAAGATTTATAGCAAGTCTTTCTGTGATAGTAAAGAATGAGAAGCAAAGTGTGTGGTCATTAGTTGAGAAATGCCTAAAGAAATTATGTTATATGAATGTAATACAAAGTTTGTGCTCTTTAAGAAGTGGATTAATATGGGAAAATTCGGACACTAATTAATTGTTGGTGGAATTGTGAACTAATTGAACCATTTGGAAATTGTGATAAAATAATGGGATTTGGCAGCTGCCCAGGGGCCCCACCTGAAGATTGATTTGGAATTGATTGAATTGGGTGAGACTGAGAAACTGACTGAGAACCTACTTAAGAATGATTAAATTGAGACCATACCTGGCTGGCCCTGAGTAGGGTGTTGTTCTCAGAGGCTGTGGACTACACCATCAACAGGAGACCACTCTCAACCAATCAGCTTAAAGGACCTCCCCTTTTGGGGACGGAGACAGGAAGTAGGAAGCGGAGGCTGGCTAGCTGTATCTTCCTCTTTTCGTTCAGGAACCAGCATGTGACGGAAGATGGAGAAAAAGAGAGGGCCTCTTTTCATTCAGGACTTTGGCTTGGTGGGAGACAGAGAAAAGGTGGACAGAGAAAAAGAGAAGAAAGTAGATAGACTTTTCTGGCGTTATGGATCCCATGTGTTGTCTTACTCTTTAATAAATCCTTAAGAGCCTAAACTCTTGCTTAATTTATCATTAAATCTTAGCCAGTTTCCCCCAAAAAACTGAGGGGGTGGGGGCAGGTTAGGACCCACATTTTAAACATCACAAAAGCAATTTGGAATTATGCTCAAACAGTTATTAAAGTGCTTCTACCCTTTGACCTAGCACTTCTAGATCTATTTCCAAAGATGATTAGGAGAAAAGGAAAGAAACCTATATATCATAAAATGTTTAGAGCAGTTCTTTGTTGTGGCCAAAGACCCAGAAATTGCAGGGCTGCCCATCAGCTCAGGGATGATTGAACAGTTTGTGGCAGATGATTGTAATGAAGTACTACTGGGCTATTAGAAATGATGAACTCAATGATCTTAGAAAGACAGGGAAAGATTTGCATGAAATAATGAGCAAAATGAGCAGAACCAAGAGAACATTGTACACAGTAACAGTAATATTGTTTTAAGAATGACTTTAAGCAAATATGTCATTTTGACTATTATAAATACCCAAATTAATAATAAAGGACATATTAAAAAAAACACTCTGCACATCCAGAGAAAGAACTGACAAAAGTATATATAGAATAATTTTACGCATATGTGCTTCTTTGTTTAATGTTAGCCTTCTCTAAGGTGGGGGATAAGGAGGAAAAGAAGATTTATGTGATAATTTTATTATATTTAAAACAAATAGCAAATTTTGCATAAGAGATTCATAGTTTCATGTGCAATTATTTTTATTATACTATGTTGTGTAAATGTTTTAATTAAAAATAAATTTAAAACAAATTTTTTTAAATGGCAAATATGATGAATTCAGAAAGACTTGGGGAAAATTTATGGGAACTGAAAGAAAGAAAAATAACCAGAACAGTTTTCATGGTGATAACACTAATGTAAAGGAAAACAACATTTCTAGACTTCAAAGGCTCTGATCAGCACAGTGACCACTGAAAATGAAATTTACATTCCGCCTCTTTGCAGAGGTGATGAACTAGAGATATGGAAGGAGACATATATTTTTAGACATGGCCAATGTATTGATTTGTTTTATTTCACTTTTTGTTTTTACGAGGGAGGGCTCTATTATGTTGGGGGGAAGGGGTAACATATAAGAGAAAAGTAGATCAATTTTTTTAAATCATGGGAATTTTAGGAGACAGAAATAAATCGCACATAACAGAAATTCACCCTTTGATTTCTAGTCTTCATTTTTGCTCTTTGTTTTGAAAGTTTGTGGGTTTTGTTTGCTACTCATATTAAAGTTAAAAATATTGTTAATTGATCTTACCTAGCAGTGATGACTGCAAAGCAAAATAATGTATTTTGTTTTGGAACATGTTCTAGACTAGAAATCAACAAACTACCTACTAATAACTTAATTGGGCACTGGTTTCCTGAAATTCAGACTTAGGGATTCTAACATGATATTTTAATGGAAACTTCTAGCTCTTTTTGATGACCTTATTCAAAAAAGGATGTGTTCTACACATGTGTATCCTGCAATTCTTGAGTAGTAAATCTTTACTAGTAAATTTCATATTGCACTCTTGCCCTGATTTTGGGTAGGAATTACACTGAGCTTGTAAATTTTGCTTTAGAGACAAGTAAATAGTAAAAAGTTTAAACAGTACCATTTCTGAGAAGCATTTTGAGTGTTGCTGGATTGTTGTTGTTATTTCAGTTTAGGTATTCCAGCCACTTTTTTCCCCTTTTCTGCCCTCTTACTTGATGGGTTTGCTCCCAGAGATGAGAGATGGAAGGCTTTTCCATCACCATTATTTGTATCTTTCTTACAATGATGGCCACTCCAGTATTTCAAAATACTGTTGATTAGAATTTTCCTTCCATGGATGAAGATTACAGATTACCTTCTAAAACCGCTGTGGGCCCAAACTACAACCTTACAGTGATGCTTTTGTAGAAGTGTTTATTTTAGAATCTTGAAATACATGACATGCTTTGGAAATAATTGTTTATTACCAGATAAATGGATAAGTGGGATTTCTATATATAAAACTTTCAGTAATGAAAAGGGAATTTCCATTTTTTAAAAAGCTAATGATAGCTTTTCATAATTACTCCAAATATTTCTTCTTTGATCAATATTTAGCCAAAGATAGCACGTTAGGGTGATGGTAGAACAAGAGAAAATATTTTGGTTTGGCTTTTTACATCTAAAGTGTTTCAGCTTTTTTTTTTCTTTTAAAAATTGATTAAAACATAATAAAATTATTTTCTTGTTTGAGTTATACATTATTATTAAGGAATTAACTCCCTGAGAGTAAATTAAATTTTAAGTATAGATTGCATTTTATTATAATATAATTAAGACATCTGTTACCTTACATAGGTAAATGTAACCATGAGAAAATCATAAGTGCATCCTTTTTTACAGGCGAGATAAACTATGGATTTGCATGGAGTTTTGTGGAGGTGGTTCTTTGCAGGACATATATCATGGTAAGTTAAAATTCATATTTTTATAAAAGGTGAATACTTATTCACAGTGTCATTGCAGTGAAAATCATTTGGAATGGAAAAAATTGCCTTGTGTTACTCCCAATAGTTAATATTTGAACATACATGAAAAGTTTATAGATGTCAGAGCACAACAAATCCAAAACATCAGATTGTCACATCACTTACTTTAAAATAAAGGGAGTCTGGGTAGATAATAGAACTCTTAAGAGTTTATTCTCTTCCTCTTCTGCTCTGAGGGAGCCCTGCCCTAATTTCAAATGGAGGACATCTTTTAACAGTGTGGAATATCAAGTGTAGGAAATTGTCTCTGCCTCTGATTTTGGCCACCTTGAGAGGTAGTACAGTATAATAAAAAGAGCCCTGGGCCTCAGAAAACTCAAGTTTTCATCCTAGTTCCACAACTTTGTAGCTAACCTTTGTGTCATTTGAAAATGTGTGGGGGTGCCTGTCTCTGTTCCAGGTTTTAGGGAAATTAGCTGGGTTTCTAATATATTGCTACTTAGAAATTAGAGACTACTGCACCAGTTTGGGGGCATTAAGCATTTATTAAAGCATATTAAATGTTAAAGAAAGTGAGAGTACATACCTAGGATAGAGGGCAAGAGCCAGAGGGCTGTGTGGGAGAGGGAAGAATGCCAAGAGAGCCAGAGACCCCTCCCTGAGGAATTTTATCCTGTCTCAGGTAGAGGCAGGTCATTGCACGTTGATCCAAGCTGATTGGCCAGTAACATGTCCATTGATTGGCATGACTCGAGGGTGGTCTAAGTGAGCTAACTTCCTTTAGGTAGTCAGGAAGGTCAGTCTACTTTTGAAATTCTCCTGACTCTGGGCTGGCCCTGCAAAACCAGCCAAAGTTCCTGGGGGGAGCGGTGTCTTTGAGTCCCCAAAACACTCCGTTATTAATAATTTTCTCACACCTTTAGCAAACTATTTCATCCCCCTGTGTCTGAGTTTCCCCATATGTACAGTATGAGTAATAATGCACCTATTACTTAACTGTCTAGGGATGTTATTAAGAAATCACTTTGTACTTTGTAAAATATTGTATAAATGTTGAGGTTTTTCCTTTTTGCTCTGATTCTTCTTTCACAACAAGACTAATGCAGAAATATGTTTAATGTTATTGTAAATATATAACCGATATCAGATTACTTGCTGACTTGGGGAGGGAATGGAGGGAGGGAGAAAAATTTGAAACTAGAAATCTTATAAAAACAAATGTTGAAAACTATCTCTACATGTAACTGGAAAATAATAAAATACTTTTATAATTAAAAAAATATATTGTATAAATGTAAGCTATCATCACCACTGAATATTCCAAGAAGGGTAAGGTGGCTATGGATAGTGACTTTTTTTAAATGAAACTGTACAACTAGGCAGGAACTGGGGTCTTTCTTTCCAACCTTTTCTACTGTAATCTGCACCTGGATGTCCTGCTAGCATCTTTAGTATAGCATGTCCAAAATGAAATTTACCATATGTCACCTAAATATCTTCCTTTATTTCTTTTGTTGGTAACCCTATTTTCCTCATCATTAGTTAAAAATCTCAGTCTCATCTTTGGTTCTTCCTTGAATAAGTTTCTTCCAAATGCATTATCAAGCTTTGCCCCTTTTCTCTCAGAAGTAACTCTCATTTACACTGACATACCAGTCTAGCTCTTCCTTATCTTGCACTTTGGCTGTTAGAGTATTTTCCTCACCATACTAAACCCTCCCCCCCCCCTCTTCCTTTTGAAACCCTACCTGTCTTTTAAGACCCCACTCCGATATATCCTGTGTTCCAGGAATTCTTCCCTAACTCCCTCAAGTTGGAAATTATGTATTCCTTGAATTTCTCATGCTACTTGGCACCTTTAATATATTTATTTTGTTTGATTTATATTGCAGTTGTTTGTGTCCTTGTCTTATTTTCCCTCCTAGGTTATCAGCTTATTGAATGCATTTCTTATTTGTCTCTATATCTTCCAAACATCTTGTACAATGATTGCACATAGTAGGCAATGCATGGGCATAGTAAACAGCTTTTGTATTTACACTGTAAATAAACGAAATAAGAAAATGACAAGATGAGCTTAGTACTGTGTTGCCAGAGTATTCTTAGAAGGCTTTGTGGAGGGGTATGCCTTAAGCTAGGTTTTGACAGATGGTTAATATTTGGAATGTTAAAGAGAGGAAAGGGTATATTGTAAACAGCATGAGTAAAAATAGGTTGGGTTAGTATGATACATGTGCAAGTGCTAGGCGTAGTCAGAGAGTGTATGAGAGGAGCAGTGGTAAATAAAGGTGAGAGGAAGACAGAGACACTAGATAATCAAGGACCTGAAGAACTAAATCAGAAGATTTTCTAGAATCTGTATTAATGCTTTCAGTAAAATGTGCCCTTAAGTAAATGTCTTGGCTTAAGCTGGAGTCATTATTAAAGTATTTTGTAATATTTACCTGAGTATACCAGAATATTTAGTGTCATTGTTGGTCCAAAATGCCAACAAATCTTGAGGATTATTAACTCAGCATGATCAAGTGTTCTACCAACAAAAACTCTGTCATATCAAAAATGCTGAGCGTTTCCCTCTACCTAGTTAGTCAGTTAAAGGGCCCATTTTTGAAGCTTCAAATCTGGGTGGTTCTAAATCCACCAAAATTGATATAGTTTGTTTGCAAACCTATAGATCCTCTTCTACCCTGATGGAATTAAATGAGATAGGTAGTTTTCTTTCACTGTACTGAAACAATTTTGTAAAATTTTGCAGTTTTGGTAGATGTTAGATGGTTGTTTACAGACCAGCTCTATTATTAGGAATTCATTCAGGTTAAGGAATGATGTCCCTTAAAACTACCTCTCATTTGCTCCAAATGCTAAATTGATTAAGAACTCCTCTGATTTCCTCTCTCAATATACAACCCTCTATTCCATATTTTAAGAGGCAAACTGGAAAAAGGAAGAAAAAACACCTTATCAGAAACTACAAAACTGGGAATCTTGAAAAGATAGGTGGTTGTCATGTGTAATTTGATTGTTTGTGGATTGAAACTTGTAAGACTGACACTTTTTTCCCCCCATTTCAGTGACTGGACCTCTATCAGAACAGCAGATTGCCTATGTTAGCAGGGAAACACTACAGGTAGTTGAAATAATTGATTTTTAAGGAATTCTTATCTTTTTGTACGAAAAGGAATAGCATCTGATCCATCTGGCTACATGGTTGGGGTTTAGCAGTTTAGCAAAATATCATTTAAACATTATACTTTGATTTTTTAATATTATGATTGGATGTGTCCTTTGTGAAGAAGGATCTATTTTTCAAATAAAAGTATAAAAATTCAAATGTAACCAAAACTACACTTTTTTAATCCCTTCAGTGTTTCTGTTATTATACATATTGTATTTACTCTTCTTTTGTGTTCAAGTAAGAAACATGACAATTACCAAAGTTAGAAAATATTATATGTGTACTTTGTGTTAGGTTGGTAGAATTCTAAACTATTTAAAGAATTTGCTCACTTGGTTATCTGTCTGGTATGTGAATATTTGTTAGTACTCTTTGGTTCTGCATCATTTCTTTGATTCTGCCTTTATTTTAAAGTAAGTTCAGAGAAGCAAACTGTAGATTTTACCTAAACTTTTAACATTATAAGTAAAGTATAATACTCTTAAATTCTGAGTATAAGACTTGCTTTCTGATATAAATGTTTATCTTTGAACCTTCAGGGATTATATTATCTACACAGTAAAGGAAAAATGCACAGAGATATAAAGGTATGTATGCTTCATTATAATTTTGTCCCGGCAGTTTGTTTAAAAAAGTTTTTCTCTTGGTAAAACTGTTGTGCAGAGTTCTTTATTTTCCTATGTCCTTAAAATTAGGCCTTCCTGAAACTTTCATATCTTTACATTAAAGGAAATTCTTAATACATCAGTGAAGTAACATTGATAAGGCATTAAAATGAGTAATTTAAGGACTACCCAAATCACCATTTTCTAATGGCTTTCACCTGACCTGATTGATAGATGATTAAACTGTCATCACTGTGCCTTTGTGGTTGTCAGTCTGCTCCAAATGCTATTCTGTGATTTCTCAGAGAATTTCTACTGGAACATTACTTCTCTCATCCTGACACATCTTTTCCCCTCACTGTTTTTTTTTCTTTTACTATTTTCTTGGTTTCTTTTCCGTTTTTCTTTCTTGCTTTTTCCTTTTCCCTAAATCTAATAGAGTGTCTGGCTCATAGGTGCTTAGTAAACTATTTTGAATTGAATGGGATTCTTAGGTCTGCACTGATAACAATGGGCCCTCCACTGGAAAGAGTCCTGTTAGAGAACCTTTCTTTTTCGTTGTTTTTATTCTCTCCTCCTACCTCTATATTTCTTTTCTCTCCTTACTACTAAGTGTTTAGTAAATCCCATAAAATAGCTGCCTATGATTCATAAGCACTCATTAAAAAATAAAGTATTCTTCATCTTCACTGTACAAATATGCTAGAGGGTCATGTCAACAGGAGTGGCGAAGTGCCTTTGTTGGTGCACATTGCTTTAATGTGTCCTCTAGCCAGAGCTCCATCAAGTAGACACATTTTATTTAGTTTCTCACCACAGCAGTGATTTAAATAAAATGTTCTGTTAACTTATTAGTGGAAGAATTTCATTAATAGAAAAATTATAGTATACAAAGATTAATAAAACACTCGAATATTAATACATACTAATATCAGTTTTTTTAAGTACTGAAGAAAGTAGACTCTCAAAGTAATGAAACGACATGGAAGGCAAATGGTAAATTTGGCTACAAATTTACCAATTAATAAATTAATGAATTCTATGTAATTAAAAATTTAAGCACTCAGATTTTTTGAGACTATTACATGTCAGCATTTTAAATATTTTTTACATTTTTAGCCATTAATACATTTGTTTAAAAGTGAGTACAAGTTGCATAATTTTAACTAATATTTTCTCACTTTGAAGGGAGCAAATATTCTATTAACAGATAATGGCCATGTGAAATTAGGTAAGTAATTTGAAATTTTGTGCATTTATAGACTCTTTATCAAAATATAATAGGTTTCTTGTAATAATTAGATTTTTTTTACATGTCAAACTATTTAATATTAGTAAAATCTCATTTTACCTAATTATAATAAAGGGTTCTTTATAGTGATGGTATTTCTGTATCTTATAGTGATAATGCTTTACTAATTTAATTATAATTGTTAGCTACTGTGGAAAATCCAATGTGATATTCGTCCATATAACAATCAGTAAAGAAAATATATGGGGAGAGGAGTTCATTGTTTAGACTTCTTGTGCTTAGCAAGCTTACAAGAATTCATTTTACTTTCTATATCAAATATACTAATGTTTTATGAGGGTAAAATGTGCTAAACTACTCAAACTAGCACAGTGCACAAAAAGACTTGGGAAGTTGAGAAAGGTAGTGGAAATCAAAAATATATATGGTGATATAGTTAAAGAATACTAAGATGTCAGATGTCTGAATTCTTTTGACACTAAGGCAAATCAGCTTAAGTTCTCATTGCCTATTTCTTCATCTTTCACATGTATATAAAATCACCCCATGTCCCTTTCCAGATTGTTACGAGGATCCATTTAGATATTACATGTGAAAATGCTTTGAAAAGTATAAAGTTATGTATATAGTTATTATACACAAATATATGTGAAGTGCTAATATTGAGACGTATTTAGAGCATGGTTCCAAAAGGCATGTTAGACACTCAACAGATATTTAGGATTTATTTCATAGAGTTAGAGCTGAAAAATCCAGCCCTTTGTTTTACAGATTAGGAAACTTGAAGCATCAAGAGATTAAGGGATTTGCCCACAGACAGACACAGTGTCTGAGGAAGGATTGGTCAGGTCCCACCTCTGCCAGATCTTCCTGATTCACCAAACCATTTTGCTGGCTTATTAAATATTTTCTTCCTCAATTCAGTGCGCTTCATAATTTGCTCATTTATCCCAGGGATCTTGGGATCTGTGAAGGTTCATTTCTGACTTTGAGGATATTGTTTTTAGCAACATGCTGATATGAGAACTACACTTTAGATTAACACTCCCCCCCCCAAAAAACCCCAAACTAAAACAAACAAACAAAAAACAACCCAGTGACAGTAGATGTTTCATATATTGAATGGAATTCAACCTATAGAAAAATATTGTTTGTACATTGATTGTGTTGACTTAGTTTAAAATTTCATCTTAGATGGTTATTTCATGATTTGTTTGCTCAAACTATAGTTATATAAGGGAATTAACAACCCAAATGCCACTATCTACAAGCTTCTGACAGGGAATAATTTCTCAACATAGTAACTACTTGTTTTTTTTTAAAATATTAATAGTATATCAAAGCTTTATTACAGATAAGTATATATGGACCTCCATGTACAGATAGGGCAAGGAAAATGATCAGATATTTAACCAACTCATCTTTGTTGGTCTATAAAGATACCTATCTTATTGTGATGAGTTAGTAATGAACAAGTTTTATCATTCTAATTTTTATTAGTGCTGGATCTGGTGGATTGTGGCAAAATGTTACATGTAACTTTAGTTCAGTCCTATTCTATATGGAAATAGTATAGAATTCAAAATTATAGTCTGAACAATAAAATCTCATATAATTCCAGATAATAGTGCTGGATTCTAATGGGAGATTTTCTACACTCCTTATACATCTTACTTTATAAAATGGATTGACATATGTGACCCTGGTGACTTATTTGATTCTGCCTAAAGAAGGGGGGCGTGGAAGAAAGGGGTCTAATATAGAACCTTTTATTTAGAAATTTTTAATTTCTACTAAAAATTCTATAAAGAATTTTTTCAATAACAATCTAATAGAATGATAAAGCACTACGATAAATCCCTGAACTCTATTTTTCCTTATATATGTGTCTTTGATATATTGAAGTCAAGCTCCATAGAAATTTAATTTATACGGGATTAGATAACAGAATATTTCTTGCATATAGATTTGGTATTCTGTAGTATTTGCTTAAATAGTACAAATAATAAATAAGTTTAGTCTTTATATTGGGTTTCTGTTTCTTTAATAAAAATTCATGATTTAAAATCCTTTTTCTTTTTACATTTGATATTTTAAATTTTCTGCTTAAAACCAATTCCCTTTATTAACAATCTTCCTTCCCCCTTTTAAAATAGCTGATTTTGGAGTATCTGCACAGATAACAGCTACCATTGCCAAACGGAAATCTTTCATTGGCACACCATATTGGTAATTTCATTTTAATCGAATATGAATGTTTTGAGATCGATTTATAAAATATTTTCCTGCTGAATGAGAAAAAATAAAATACATATTTTGAATTTCTAGCAACAGTTCAAAAAGATACTTAAATTGAGGCGAAAACATTATAACTTTTACTTTTAAAGCATGTGAGTCAGAAATACTATGTTAGTGCTATAAGAGAGAAATACTCCTACAATTGACAAATACTTTGGAGTTTTTAAGAAGGAACTATGGAAAAATGTTTCTGTCACTGGAAGTATTCCAACAGAAGCTCCATAATGATCATTTCTCATCTGGTACTTCCTTTCCAATCTTATGCTAGTTAACTAGTTAACTAGTTAACTCTGGGTCCCCATCACATCACACCTATGTGATCACTACGACACAGTCTTTCTAACTCCACTTTTCCTCACTAAATGACATTCTATTTTTTATTGAAATAAATCATAATTTCCTTAGCATTGCTTTAGAGAATTTCGTCTACATTTGCCTTCCAGCCTTTATCCTCCACTGTTCTCATCTGGGAACTATCCTCTTCAACCAGACTAGCCTGTTCAATATTCCCAGCCCAACAGAGCATGGAAGAGGAGAGGATATAGTCTGTAAAGGTTCCACAGTTGGTGCCGTCACCACTTGGCACTCATTACATTATCATTATTTGGCCGGGTGGGGGCATCTCTCCAGTTAAATAATAGATCGAGGGCTTTTCCATTCCTGTGTCCATGTTCCCAAGGACAGTGTCCTACAAAGACCCGCAGCATAGTAAATGTTGGTCGTGGATGATGCTGATAGCTTAGACTAGTTTTATGAGACTCCTTGTCCAAAAGGTCCTCAGCTTCCAGAATGCCCAAGAATACTAAAAGGCATGGAGGACATGCACTTGTTAAATTGAATTAACCACAGGGCTTGGAGTTGGAAGGGAGTTGAGAATACTCAGTCCAAACGCTTTTATTCTTATCTGAACCTATTAAATTGTAGTAAGATAGTTTGTTGTTTTTAATGTTCCTTCTTCAAACCTTTTTCTCCTAACAAAGGAGATAGTTTTCTTTCATTCTTTAACCTTTCCTGTTACTACGGTAACTGTAGTCTAGATAGGCCAAATTAAGACTCCAGAATTAAGCTTTGCTATACTTGAAATTAGGACAACTAAGGGGCACAGTGGATAGAGCACTGAACTTGGACTGATCTTCATGAGTTCAAATCCTGCCTCAGATACTTGCTAGCTTTGTGACCCTGGGCAAGTCACTTAACCCTGTTTGTTTGAGTTCCTCATTTGTAAAATGAGCTGGAGAAGGAAATGAAAAACTGCTCCAGTATGTTTGCCAAGAAAACCCCCCCATTGGGGTCACAGAGTCAGACTCAACTGAAACAACAGAACACTTACATAATTAAAATCACAAGCAGGTTCATAAATCTACATCAATTAACTGGTTTAACTTTAGACAAAATTATAAATTAGTAGAAGTTTCTTTTTGTCACTTTTACAGACTTTCACTTTTTGTTTCTTTCTTTTCCATCCCAGACATTACTTTTCTCCCATCCTTTCTCCCTTCTTGCCTATATCAGGTCTGTCTTTTGGACAAGAGTTCTTCATAAAATTGTCAGTTTGTTTTCCCTCCTAGAATATTTGTATTTAGAATCTCTTGGTCTTTTAAAATAGCTTCAGGTGTTTGCCTCATATGTAAGTCAGTCAACAGTCATTTGTTGAGCACCTACTTTGTACTTAAAGATCTTCCGGAAATACTAGAATCACATGCTTAATTCGTGGTTTTGCCATCAGATTTTTGGTCCCTCCAAAGTGGAAAAGAGTGAATTTCTGATGGTGGGCTTTCTGGCATCATAGAAGTAGTGCAATGTGCTCTAGCATGGTACAAGTAGAGATATGTTTAGGGAGGCATGGTTTCTAAAAAACCTTAAAATTAAAAGATTTAGGTGACTGTTGTAAGGCCACCCTAATTAAAATGCCAACATTGGACTAATGGAGATCTCATTTTTTGTTATAAAATTGGTGACTGAGCATTTTTTTTCTTGCATCTGTAGAGAACAGTACCTAAATATTTTAATTGATCAGATACATTTTTATTCAATTTTCTTTTATTTTCAGTTGCAAATTATCTCCTCCCACCCATTAAGAGGGCAAGAAAAACAAAATATACTATTAATATATATTATTATAGATATTAATATATTTCTATATAGTCATACAAAACAAATTTGATAGAGGTATAATTAGAACAAAATTGTATCAAATTTAAAAGAAACAAACTTATTCTAATTTAGATCAAGAAATCATGTAAAACTCAATGACAATTTAATTACTCCAAATAATTTTTTAAGAAGATACATTAATATATTTTTGGGTAATCCTTTCTAGAAAGTCCTATTTGCTACTAATTAATACAGTGAAAAAAATTTTTTTTAATTTTGGCAAAATATCTTATGCAGGTCATCTTTATTCTAATTGTAAATCAGTGTCAATTTGACTATTTCTGTCCACATGTTTAACAATTCTAATAGCTATAATGAAAAATTTAGTCATTCAACCGTGGGTTGTCCTGGTGCCAAACAGCTAGTGTGAGTAAATTTTTCTGTAAACTGACTTTGCAAAACTATGATTTGGGCATCATGATTTAGACTAAGTGGTAATCAAGGCTCAATCCTAGAGCTCCTGGTGTCTAAGCCAACCAGTTTAGACAGCATCAAAGGAAATACTAGAGAAAAGCAAGTTTTAGAAAGATACGGGACACCTCCAGATACCTTGGATATATGGAAATTAGATCTACAAAACAACGTCTATCGAACTTAAAGGGAAAAAAGATTTCAAAAAGATATTAAGTGGGTTTGTTTTTTTTGTCTGTGGAGAATATAATGTAAACATTTGCTGTTATATACTCCTCAGGATGGCTCCTGAAGTAGCTGCAGTTGAAAGGAAAGGTGGATACAACCAGCTGTGTGACCTGTGGGCAGTGGGGATAACTGCAATAGAGCTTGCAGAACTCCAGCCTCCCATGTTTGATTTGCATCCAATGAGGTTAGTTGTGTTTTTGGTTTGCTTTTTTTTTTTTTTTAAAGAGGGAGCAAGGGGCAGCTAGGTGGTGCAGTGGATGGAGCTCTGTCCCTGGAGTCAGGAGGACCCGAATTCAAATCCAGTCTCAGACACTTGATACTTACTAGCTGTGTGACCTTAGGCAAGTCACTTAACCCCAGTTGCCTTGCCAAAAAAAACCCACCAAAAAACAAAAAACCCATAGTAAATCATTTAACAATGTGAAATATATTAAAAACAATTAAACTCATTGACTAATAATTTATCATTGATTTTTAGAGCATTGTTCCTAATGACAAAAAGCAACTTTCAGCCACCCAAGCTAAAGGACAAAATGAAATGGTAAATATTTTCTTGATATTCACTTGAATGTTTAAGTGACTTAACTATAAATGCTCATAATGTTATTGTTTAATTTATTAGGTCAAATAGTTTTCATCACTTTGTGAAAATGGCACTTACCAAAAATCCAAAAAAAAGGCCAACAGCTGAAAAGTTACTGCAGGTATTTTGTGTTCTGAATATTTCAGTCTTTAGGTAAAAAGTCATCTACTTACCTTTTTAATATACTTTCATTTCCTGTTTTCCTTTTATCCCATAGCACCCTTTTGTCACACAACCTTTAACCCGGTCTTTGGCTATCGAACTTTTGGACAAAGTGAATAATCCAGATCATACCACTTACCATGATTTTGATGATGATGATCCTGAGGTAAGACTGCTCTACTCAATATTCATTTTCTCTTTTCACCCTACCTTCTCCCTCCACCCCCAGAAAGGAAGATATGCATTTTTTTCTCCATTAAAAATTATTGCCATTTTAAAATGTTTATTCACATCTACATTTCATAGTGATAATCAGCTCTGATATTTGTTTAATGGTAGGTGATATTTAATATGCTTATTCAAAATTAGGCTGAAGTTATCAAGGAAATCTCAAAATAAAACAGTGAATAAAAAGATTGTATCAGTTGCAGCATTTAGTCTAAATAAATGAGTCTTAGAGAATGCTTGCCAACCTATCAATATTGCTTTTCTAGGAGGAAGCATATTGAGAGTCAAAGCAGAATAGGTTGAAAAACACTGTATTTAGACTGCTGGCTTTGCTACCTATTACCTCCTTTAGACAAGTCTCTCTCTCTTTTTTTTTTTTTTTTTTAGTGAGGCATTTGGGGTTAAGTGACTTGCCCAGGCTTACACAGCTAGTAAGTGTCAAGTGTCTGAGGCTGGATTTGAACTCAGATACTCCTGACTCCAGGGCCAGTGCTCTATCCACTGCGCCACCTAGCTGCCCCTAGACAAGTCTCTTAACCTGAATAAAGCTCAGTATCCTCAGCTATAAAGTGAAATAGTTAAGACTTGTTTACTAGTGAGATTCCTTTGTAAATCCATGATGATCCTCTAGAATCATTATTTTTTGATGAAGTGGTAATTTACATGAAGGAAGCAGATTAGAAATCCTTTGCTTTAAAAAGGAGCCAAGTAACAAACATGTGACCCTGCCAGCCTTGGAAATTGACTTTACCCTTTTCCTTTGCAAAAAGAATCCCATCCTCCCATTTTCAGCCTACTTCTTGTGAAAGTGCTGTGGAAGCTTCTTTTGTTTGGCTGGATGGAAGATCTTTGGTGGGCTTGAATAGAATGTGGTTGACCCA
Source organism: Dromiciops gliroides (assembly GCF_019393635.1). Classification (NCBI taxonomy): domain Eukaryota; kingdom Metazoa; phylum Chordata; class Mammalia; order Microbiotheria; family Microbiotheriidae; genus Dromiciops; species Dromiciops gliroides. The sequence continues at coordinate 614,878,858 of NC_057862.1, forward strand.
GATGGTCCACATATTGGAGAACAAGTTCAGAGATTAGGGCAAGTTGCACTGCTAACACTTCTGGCAGCAGTGTTACTGAGAATAAGTTCCTGTTCTCTATCATAACCCAGCCCACAGTAGTGGTCAGCTGCACTAGTCAGTACAGCTGCACTGAAGATGTCTGTTCTAAGCCATAATAAACTAAAGGAAGCCAGTGGCTTCATTGGCAATGCTAGAGAAAATTCATTGTGCGAGTGAGCTATTTTATTCTTTGTATGGACAGTGGTGTCTGGTGGGGAAAATGTTCTGTTTAGAGTTAGAGGACCTGGGATCAGTCCTGGCTTTGATGCTCACCACCAATGGGCGAGTAAGTGGGCCTCTGCACTGCAGTCCTCAGAGAGGTGACTGGACCAGATGCTCCTTCAAGATCCCTTGTTTCAAGTTGTAATCCTAAAATAGCCATAGATATAGGGGTGTGCTTGACCTCCAGGTGATCATGGAGGGGAGGGGCTGGGAGGAACTGTTCTGTAAGGTATACGTGGAGATTTCTCCAGAGTAATCTGCTTAATAATCGGCACTGGAATCTTTCATTTTTATGCCTTAGTTCTTCTCGTGATTAATGTTAAGGTCTGGTTTTTAGCATACAAGAGAAATAAAGTGAATTTAGCAAATGTTTGTCAAGTAAGAACCATTCTTAAACTTCCTTAGCTAATATGGAAATTATTGTATATATATTTGTGTGTGTGTATATATATATATATATAAAATATATATATGTTCTTGTGAATCTGGAATTTCAGTTGTAAACTTCTGCAGATAACCACCTGTGAGATAATGCTTGTAAGAACCACAGTGCCCTTGAAAGAAAATAGCTTTCTCTAGGTAGTACAGTGGATAGAGTGCTGGGCCTCATTCACACTATTTATAGTGCTTAGACTTACATTCTGTCCTCTGTAAGATTTTACACACAAGTTTCTATTCTAAAACAAAATTGCCTGTGGCTGTCCTCTCTCTCCACTTTGCAAGGAAGTTGTGTTTTCTGACTAAGGGGCCATTAGGCTCTTCCATTCTCCATATTTTGGCAGTGGATTTGCAATGTGTAAACTTAGATATCAAATTATTAGAATCTGTGGCAATGTGATCTATAGCCCACCGTTCTTCAAACTTAACTAGTTGGGTTGAGTGCCTTCCAGTCACCCGTTTTCACAACCTGGTTTTATATTCAACTTCTCATTTTCTTTCACTTAATATAGCTGGTCATTTGCCATGTCTTGTCATTTTTACCTCAGTCAGTAAGCTAATTAAGTTACTTATATGTAAGCCTTTAAGAAGCTAGGTGGCCTGGAGTCATTCAGATTTGGACATAGATATTAACTGTGTGTACCTAGGCAAGTCATTTAACCTTTGTTTGCTTCAGTTTCTTTCCTTAACTATAAAATGGGGATAACAGCACTTATCAGGATTATCATGAGGATCAAATGAGATATTTGTAAAATGCTTAATAAGCACAGTGCTCAGAACTGCATATATGTTATGTAAATACTTATTGCCATCCTCCCCCCCCCACCCTGTTCCAGGCACTGTGTTAAGTGCTGGGGATACAAAAAGAAGCAAAAGGCCGTCCCTGCTCATAATCTAATGGGGAAGACAACAAGCAAAGACATTTGTACAAACAAGCTATATACAGGATAAATCAGAAAGAGGAAAGGCACTAGAATTGAGTGACTGGGAAAAGCTTCCTGCAGAAGATGAGATTTTAGTTAGGATTTCAGGAAGCAGAGATGAAGAGGAAGAGTATTCTAGGCATTGGAGATGCCAGAGAAAATGCCTCAAACCGAGAGGTAGAGCACCTTGGTTGTAAAGGCTTTGAACATCAAATAGGCTTTTGTGATTGATTCTGGAGGTGAGAGGAATTTATTGAGTGGGGGGAGGGTGACATAGTCAGACTCACCCTTTAGGAAAATCACTTTGGTGGCTGAATGGAGAATGGATTGTTTGGGGAGAGACTTGAGGCAGGCAGATCCCCAGCAGGCTATTGCAAGAGTCCAAGCATGAGGTGATGAAAGCCTGTCCCAGGGCGTTGCCAGTATCAGGGGAGAGAAGGTGGCATATTTGAGGGAGATTACAGAGAGGAAATCAATAGGCCACAGCAACAGAATGGGTGCGGTAAGGGGGGCAGGATATGGGATTTAATCATAACATCCAATTTCTGAGCTTGAGGGCTTGGAGGGCGGTGTAGCCTTCTACAATAATAAGGAGGTTGGGAGGAGAGGAGTTTAGGGGAAAAGATAACAAGTTCAGTTTTGGACATATTGAATTTAAAATATTTTCTGTATATCCAGTGTGAGATGTCCAAAAGGCGGGTGGAAGTGCACCACTGGGGGTCAGCAGAGAGATTAGGACAGAATAAGTAGATTTGAGAATCACCAGTTTAGAGATGATAACTTCATAGGAGCTATCGGCCTTACAAAATGAAATGGTGTAGGAGAAGAGAAGAGGGCCCAGGGAAGAGACTTAAGGGACACCTATGATTAGTGGGCATGACCTGGATGAAGAGTGAGGGGAAAGGAAGTGGAAGCACTATTATAGACTGCCTTTCCAAGAATTTTGGCCACAAACAGTAGAAGAGATATAGAATGATAGTTGCCCAGGAGAAAAGGATCAAATGAGAGTTTTGTTGAGGATGGAGGAGACATGAATATGTTTGTAGGCAGCAAGGAAGGAGCCAGTAGACAAGGAGAGGTTGAAGATAAGCAATGGAATAGATATGATGAAGAGGGCAATCTGTTGGGTTTGGATGATGGCCGACAGCTATTGAAAATCTTCGATGTGTAGGGTATGGCCAGGTGTAAATATGTTAAATCATTGAGTGAAAGTCACTATTCCTCTTCCCAGAGGAAGCTGGAGATCTGGCAGGTCATAACAATAGCAGGAGATAGAAACCCCAAGGCCAAATGAGAAGCCTCATTTCACTGCTTTTCCCTCTTAAATCTGAAGGTTAGGCAGGAGAAAGAAGTTCCACTCCCAATCAATTTTGCTCTCCTTCATCCCTCACTTCTGGCATGTCTTCTCTTTGTGCCCTTGGCCACGACTCAAGTTCAAGCTTTTTTTACTTCTTACCTCAGCTATTGAAATTATGAATTCATTGGTCTCAAACCTTTCCACCCTCCATTCTTTCTTTCTTTCTTTTTTTCTTTCTTTTTTCTTTTCGTGGGGCAGTGGGGGTTAAGTGACTTGCCCAGGGTCACACAGCTAGTAGATGTCAAGTGTATGAGGCCAGATTTGAACTCAGGTACTCCTGAATCCAGGGCCAGTGCTCTATCCAGTGAGCCACCTAGCTGCCCCCCCATTCTTTCTTTCACATGGCTGCCAAAGTATTTTTACTCAAGTGCAAGGCTGATCATTTCATTCCTCTGTTTAATAAATTCCAGTGGTTCCCTGTTATTACTTGGATGAAATATTAGCTCCTCTGTTTAGCTTGTAAAACCCCTTCAAATCCTAAGCTGAAACCTACATTTCCAACCATATATTATATATCATATCATATCATATCATATCATATATCACTCTTCCTCCTGTGCTCTGTGGTCCAGCCAGGCTGGTTTTCTATCTGTTGCTGAAATAAGACATTCTATCTCTAATCTCTGTCCCCTGGTGCTTACTGGCTTTCTGTTCCCTATGACTGGAGTGTACCCTTTTCATCTGTGTCTTTTAGAATTTTTTAATTTCCTTCCAAATTCATCTTAAGTGCCACTTTCTTTGCAAAACATTTCCTGATCCACTTCCCTACTATTCCCCACCTCCCATCACCAAATTACCTTATATCTTGTATATTTTTATATAAACATATTGTCTCTTCCAGTGAAATAGAAGCTCCTTGAGGCAAGAACTATCTTCTTGTCTTCAGCACCTGGGATAGCGACTGGCACATTCAACCACTGAACCATAGTATCCATCTAATCTAATCTGTGTACTCAAATGACTCTCACAATAACATAGTCATCCAGTCTCTGCTTAAAAATCTCCAAGTAGAGGGAATCTACTACCTCTCCAAAGCATCCCATTCTACTTAGGATAGTTCTAATTGAGAGTTTTTCCTGAAATTGAGCCTGGATTTGACTCTTTGCATCTTGTACCATTGCTCCAGGTTCCACCCTCTAGAGCCAAATAGTACAAGTCTAATCCCTCCTTCCCATGACAACCTTTCAGACACCTGAAGAGTATTACAATGCTCCTTCCTGCCCACAGGCTCATCTCTAGGCTAATCCTAGTTCCTTCAACTGATCTTCATATGACATGAACTCAAGTCCCTTCACTATTGTGTTGACCCTTTTAGACATTCAGTTTATCAAGTCTTTAAACCATGTCACCCAGATAGAAACACAAACCTGCAGATGAAGTCTGACAAGATCAAGGCAGATTATAGTAGGACTATCATATTCCTGTTCCTAAAGGTTATACACTTCTTTTAAGAGAGCCCTTTTTCAAAATAACCACTGTCTATCTATGTCTCCGCCATCATATACTTGTGAGGTTAATTTTTTTTTTTTGTTCCCCCATGCAAGACTTTATATATGTACCTATTAAATAGCATCTTAGTGGACTCATCCCGATGCTCTAACCTGTCAGGATTCTTTGGGGTCCTGACTACTATCTACTGAGTAGGCTATCCCTCCCAGCTTGGTGTCATCTGCAAATTGGTAAGCACACCATCTATACCTTTATCCAAGGCATTGATAAAAATGGTAAACAGCTCAGGATGAAGCTCATATCTCTGGAATATTCCACTGGAGACCTAATGTCACATTGACATTGAACGTTAACAGCTTTTTTTTTTTTTTGAGTCTGGCCATCCAAACATTTCTAAATCTATATCATTGTAATATTGTCTATTCTCACTCCCTTCTCCACTAGAATTGTATGAGACATTATCCAAAGCTTTGGTAAAATGTTGTATAAACTGTATCCATACCATTTCCCTCATCTATACTAGTGTTAGTAATTATGTCAAAAAAGGAAGTCAGTTTAGTTTGCCATGGCTTGGTTTCCAAGTGTCTGCTATTTCAAATTATTCTGCTATCAATATTTTGGCACTGGTGGGTTTTTTCTTCATTGAATAACTTTCTTGGAGTATAATCCCAGCAATGAACTGTCTGGGTCAAAGAGTATGAAGATTTTATATGAAGATTTTCTTAGTTAAAATTACTTTCCATGATGATTAGATAACTCAGTCAGAAGGAAATTGGCTTGACTGTTTTCCCATAGTCTTACCAACATTTAATTTTTCCATCTTTTACCATCTTTGCTATTTTGATTGGATCTGTGATACCTCAGAGGTGTGTTAATATGTATTTCTCTGATAATTTTAATTTTTAACACTCATTAGAGATGCCTGATCCAAAGATATTTTTATGATTGTATATTTTAGGTTAATTGATTTTATTTATGCAAAAGAGCAAATATATGGTTCTTTTAAATAATAGACTATATTATAAAATAATTGGCATTGTTTCATGTCTTTTATCATATTCTCTATCCCATAGCTGATTACAAATTCAAATGCTTCCTTATCCATCGTCAAGTACAATAAATTTAATTTTCCATTCACCTTTATCTTCTTTGAGATGTAACTTTTTATATTTAATTTGCATTTGGAAATTATAGTATGTATAGTATAAAATACTAGTCTAAATCCATCCAGTCTTCTTAAGCTCTGAATAAAAAATTCTTTCCCTAATAGTTTGCTTAGGTTTGTGAAACACATACTAGACTCCTGAATAAGTGTGCTTCTTTTCTAATTATTTTACTGATTTACTTTTCTTTTTTATTAACTAGAGCTAGATAGTTTTAACAATTACTTCTTTTATAGTATAAATTGATTTTAATCCCACCATTTTCCCCTCATCTTCTTGTCCCCTTATTTTGTTATTTTATATAATTCTATAGTTATCCCTTTGGTAATTTAATAATAACAACAATATTTATTATTATTATTATTATGTAGCCTTTACTATATGTCAGAGACTGTGCAGAGCACTTTGCAATTGTTTTCTCATTTGATCCTTACTATAACCCTGGGAGGTAGATGCTGTTATTTTTTTTTTACAGCTGAGACCTCTGCCATTGCTGTTTTTGTTTGGTGATGGTGATGTGCTACTTGAGTTATGTAAAACTTCATTTCTTTGATTCCTGAAGAGGTTGAACTCTTTTCTCCAATTGATAAGTTGCAAGTTCTATATCCTCTTTGACAAATTGTCTGTTTTCCTTTTATTATCTTGCCATTGGGAGCTAGATGTTGAATTTGAGCAATTGTCAGTTAGTTCCTTGTGAATTTCATGGAATCATGGGATCATACATTTAGAGTTGGAAGGGATGATATAGATCTTATTATAGAAGATAATAACTATACACAGATTATAATTCAAAATTGATACACAATCAATTTTCTAGCCAAACTAGTTTACTTTAATGATCTTTTTACATGGCATTATATTTCCAGGCTCTATTTTTGTACAAGTTCCCTCCTTTACCTGAAATGATCTCCTTGCTCCTTTCCAACTCTACCTATTTAGCTCCCTTCAAGGCAATGCTGAAGTGCCATTTCCTTCAAGAGGTCTATACGGATCCTCTAGTTAACTGTTGGTCCCACCAAAAAGAAGTACTATTTACTGTGAGTTGTTGTATCCAATCAGTAAAATCTAAAGTCCTGGAGGGCAGAGTTTATCTCCTCCTGGTATTTGTATCATTACCTTCACTGTGGTGCCAGGCTCATGGTAGACCCTTAACAAATGCTTGCTTGCTTTTGATTGAAATAACATAAATAGAAAGAAAATTCAATAAGAGAACTGAACAGGATGGGGTAATGAAGGAAACTTTATGGAGGATGTGGTAAAATATGAAAGTTTTTAACAGTCGGCTAGGATAACTGAAAGACGCCAGTTTTTCAAGGACCACCCTTTTGGGGAGGAGATGAACAGTCCGCCTGCTGCGCATGTCAGACTGCCTGCCGGGTACAGTCCGCCTGCTGCGCATGTCAGACTGCCTGCCGGGTTTTTTGACTTCCGGGGTGGAGAGAAGGGGAGTAGCCTTTTTTGCCGGCTTGGCGGGACTCCGGGCGGCGCGGCACAGACGGTCTGACTCACTCCAAAGGTGGCCTAAATCGGTTTGGTGAGTTTTTATAAGGAATATAGACTAAGCCTAGATTTAAGACGATTTGTACTGTATTTCTGTTTTCCTATCCTTCTAATCAACAATACCTTATATACAATAAAGGCTCTATCTAGAAAACCAGAAGCTTCTTCCATTTACTAGTCTGGGAGATGAGTTAAGGGAAGGGTTAAGTAGGGGAGATTTATGATCTAATATCCAATTTTAAATCTCACAAGGAGATGGCATTTTGATGAGAGCCTTGGTGGGTGTTTAAGATTTTAATGAGGAGGGCAGCTAGGTGGCACAGTGGATAAAGCACCAACCCTGGATTCAGGAGGACCTGAGTTCAAATCTGGCCTCAGACACTTGACACTTACTAGCTATGTGACCCTGAGCAGGTCAATTAACCCTCATTGCCCCACCCCTCCCACCCCCCCAAAAAAAGGATTTTAATGAGGAAAGAAAATGTGGAGGTGAGTTCCAGGGATTGGGGATGATGTAAGCAAGCAGATGTGCAGAGGTAAGAAAGAGTGGAATGAATTCAGTAAAGGTGAACAGTACACTTTAGCAGGATTCCAAAGTTTTCAAGGAAAAGAAGAAAAGGTAGATTATAATGAGTTAGGGGAAAAGTTTGCCTTTTAATCCCTTAGGCAATGGGGAGCCATAGAATATTCTTAAGCAGAGGGTTGCTATAATCACTGAAAACTGATCTGGTAGGAATTACAGCATGCATAATAGAAAGGAAAGAATGAGTGGCAGCACACTCCTTAGAAAACTGTTTAATTACCTCCTGGAGCTGTGGTGCTGGTTTCAGAATCAGAATACCTGGGTTCAAATCCTAGCTCCAGAATTTACCGACTTTATATTACCTTTGCCTCATTGGGCCTTCCTTTTTACATCTTTAAAATGGAAATAATAGCATAGATACATAGATCTCATAAGGTTGCTTTGAAGATAAAATGAAAGAATATAAAGTTTTTTGTAAATTCTATGCTATATAAATGGCATGAATTATTATTTCCCATTATATGACATTCCCTTTGCAGTTCTTACATTGTAGCCTGTTCTTAGAAAAAAAATTTCAGTATCTTCTTGAATTTAACACTAACAGATCCAGAAATGAGTGTTTAGTTTTTCATCTTCTTTATAATAAGTATTTAATTTAAAAGTTTTTGTATCTGTGTATGCATATATACATATGTATGCTTACATATATGCAAAATACATTGTGGTATCTATTTTAATACTGATTTTAGACAACCTTTAAAGCAAATGATTTAGGCCATGTAAGTATTATGAATTATGATTTTGGGGTTTCCAGTTACATAAATTGGTGGGCTATTTTTTTTAACATTTACAAAAGTGCTATATTATGTTGTTTATATTTTTGCCTAGAATGAAGAATTTATTCCAAATTTAGGAAAATGCATGGACTAGTCTATATCTTTTATTATCAAAAGCTCTGCTTTTGTTATTTTTTTTTTCTCTTTCCTAGCCTCTGGTTGTTGTGCCTCACAGAATTCATTCAACAAGTAGAAATGTGAGAGAAGAAAAGACACGCTCTGAGATAAACTGTAAGCATATATAACACAATTCATATAACTGCAGAAAAAAACAATTTTTTCAAGTATTGAGATTTAGACTTGTACTTGTCTTTATTTTTTTTCTCCAAGTTTATTTGCTGTGAATTTGAAAGGAAAAAAATACTTTAAAAAATACTTTGTTTTCCCACTAAGCATTCAAATATTGATATATAAGTTCATTTAATTTATTTTTTAAAATATTAAGCAGTAATTATAATTTTAGACATCCAGGATGCAAACTTATTAAACTCAAGTTTACATTCTAATTGACTTAAATAGAAATTTTTAAATATATCGCTTTGTTACAGCCTTCCTGGGTGATGTATTTTGGAGTTTTTTGGAAGGGGGATTGGGGAGTAAAAAGCCTTTTTTTCCTAGAGTACCTGGTAGCATCTACCTATCCATATCACTACTTGACATCATCTCTTGACAGAGATAGCTTTTAAAACAGTGGCAGCCTTAGTAGTGGGAATTGTTATCCTTGTTGTACTTTTTATTTATATAGACTTCCCCTTCCCCTGCCTCTGTATCTAATCTGGTTCCAAGGCCTGTCGATTTTCCCTTTGTAGCATCTCTCAAATGTACTTTCTTCTCTCCTCTGACAGCACTGTCTCTATGGTGCAGGCCTGCATGAGTACAGTAGCTGCTGGTGGATCTACCTGTTTCAAGTCTCTCTCTGTATCAATCCTTCCTCCACTTAGCTCTGACCATGTTGCCTCTCTTCTCAGTAAAGCGCAAAGACTCCCTAACCCTTCTAGGTTCACATATAAAATCCTCTGTTCATCACCTGATTCCACCCCACCCTGATATACCCCATGATCCAGTGACACTGGTGGCCTCCTTGCTGGTCCTCCCACAAGGCAGTCTATCTTTGAACTACAGACATTTTCTCTGATTGTCTCCCATGCCTAGAATTCTCTCCTGCCTCATCTCTGCTTTCTGCTTTCCCTGACCTCCTTCAAGACCCAGCTAAAATCTTGCCTTCTCTAGGAGACATTCCCTGACCTCCTCTGAGTATAATGCCTTCCCTTTGTCGATTATTTCCTATATATAAAGGGGACCAGGTGGCGCAGTGGATAGAGCACTGGCCCTGAAATTGGGAGGACCTGAATTCAAATCTCACCTCAGACACTTGCTGTGCAACACTGACAAGTCACTTAACCTTAATTGCCTTAAAACATCTGGGGCCATCCCTAGTCATCCTGATAGATATCTTGCCGTTGGACCTAGATCTTAGATGGCTTTGGAGGAGAGAGTGAGGTTGGTGAACATGCACGACCTACTTAAATCCAATTCAGTGTAAGTCACGATATTACCCCCGACGTCATGAATGACATTTGTAACGTTGGCCAACCAACCACCATTTCCTGTCTATTCAGCATAGATCCTGTTTGTACAGAGTTGTTTCTGCCATGATCTGAGATGAGATAATATTTGTAAAGTGCTTAGCCCAGTGTAGGCACTTAAAAATTGCTTGTGTCTGCTCTTCCCCCATCCCCCCATTCCCCCACCCCTAATTTGTTTGAGCTCCTTGAGAGCAGAGATTATCTTGCTTTTCTTTGTATCCCCAAAACTTAACAGTGCTTAATAAATGTTTATTAACTGACTAACCTATTAGCTTTTCAAAGCATTTCCTCATTTATTATACCATTAACTCTAATAATCCTATAGCTCTTATTGTCCCCATTTGTTAGAAAATAGACATAAAAAAAATTTAGATTTCCTGAAGATCATAGAATAAATTAGAGACAGAATTGAATTTAAAATCCAAGTTTCCTTGCTTCTCAACCTGTACTCTTAACAGTATAACTTGCCATAGAGGTAGCATTGCTGGTGGATTTGTATTGATTATATCAAGTCCCAAAATATTACAAATTCTCCTGGAAGAGGTGTGTGATTGTACAAAGGGGTTTGTCCTGTCCATCTTTATATTAGTGAAGTTGGACTATCCATTGCCAGATTTAAGCATACATTTAGATGGAAACTCAATAGAGCTTGTCCAACAACACATATATCTGGAATAGACAGCATAGATTATCAGTAAGTTGGGCTCATATTTGAACAGTAAGGAAGGAGTGGACTGGGTTGCTTTTGTGCCCTTGCAAAGCTTTTTACCTGACCTTAAGCATGTGACAAAAGCAAAGGGCCATCTTTTTAATACTAATAGTTTGCCAACATTGCTTTAGCATTGAGGCATAGAGCACCATTACCCCCAAAGAGCTATAAAGGAGTGAAATTGGGTTCTGTGAACTTGCTTTTTTCATATTTCAAAAACTGCATTTCAATAAAATTGATTTCATTTGTAATACTGTGTATTCTGAGAAAGGGTCTATAACTCACCAAACTGCCGAAGTGATCCATGAAACAACAAAGGTTAAGGACCTCTGCTATAGAGGACAGGGTTCCACAGGTGCCTTTGCTTGTTGACAGTGTTGTGCCAATTGCTTTAAACCTTGGAACATTGCAGAGCTGCTTAAATGGGACACATCATCACTCAAAAGAGTTCAGCCTAACTAGCCAGCTAGGAAAACCCAAAGGAATGAAAATTACCTCTTGTCTAGACTATATACAGAGTTGGACAGAAAGCCCATAGATAACTTCTCTGGGTACAGTGAGCTGGACCTAGCATTGAGCCAGAGGCAGAAAGTGGGCTGGCTGGTCTTTGAAAAGTTTAGCACTGCTTTTAATGATCCCATATTTCCCTTCCTCTTAGATCTCATCCTCTGACAGGACTTCCACTCACTTTCACTCATAGAAGACTAGCTCTCCTCAGAAAACACAGCATTTCTGGCTGTCCTCTCAAATGTTGTATGTACCTTTCTTTATGGCTCATATGCTTTGGATTAAGAGGAGGAATAGGAACATATTTTGATTTTGATTTTTGATTTTTCTCAATTACATGTAAAGATATTTTTGAATTCCAAATTTTTCTTCCACCCTCCCCCTCACGAGGCCAGCAAGCAATTTGATATAGGTTGTACATTACTATCATGTTAAACATATTTCCACATTAATCAGAACAAAAGGGAAAAAAAAACCAGGAAAGCATAAACAAGAACAATAACAAAAAAGCAACAACAAAAGTGAAAATAGTATGCTTCAGTCTGCATTCAAACTCCATCATTTTTTTCCTGAATGTGGAGAGCATTTTCCACTATAAGTCTTTTGGCGTTTTTTTGGATCATTGTATTGCTGAGAAGAGTTAAGTCTGTCATAGTTGATCATCACAAAATAATGTTGATAACTGTGTACAATGCTCTCTTGGTTCTGCTCATTTTACTCAGCATCAATTCATGTAAGTCTTTCTGAAATTCATCTTCTTATCATTTCTTATAGAACAATAGTAAGAGGAGGAATAGGAACATCTAGCCCCTCACTGCCATTTCAAGACATTCTCCTTGACCACCATCATTCATCATCCTCTCTTTTCCTTTCTCAAGGAATTTAACAACAGATTAACAGATTCATAGTTTTTTTTGCTCCAACTGCTGCCTTTTTGCTTGGACTCATTAACATATATATTGAAGTACTCTTGAGCATCCTGGACTCTTAGTTCATTAGCCTCTTAAATGATCATATCCTACCCTATAATCACACAGGTAGCATCAGGCTCTTGATTTCACAATTAATCACAAGCACTGATCTCGAATTGATATTCCAGTGTCTCACCATAACCTGCTAATCACTTTTCTCTCTCCATACTTTACTCCTAACCCTGTTACTTGTCCTTACGCCAACTTCTAGTCACTTCCCCCTTTTATCTCATCCTAGTCCGTCACTCCTCTTCTTGCCTTTTCCTCCTTTCACAATTTTAGCATCCTTTTTTTGTTGTTGTTTAATAATAAACATTTTTATTTAAAATTTTGAGTTCCAAATTTTTCCCCTCCCTGAGATGGTAATCAATCAGTCATAGGTTATACATATGCAATTATATAAAACATCATATTAGTCATTTCATAATCTTAATACCCTTAATAAGTTCAGCTGTACAACTATCCTATTGCTTCCTTGGCCTACCAATGGTTTCATCTTGCCAGATCTGTCTACCTGCCTTACTCCTTCAAGTTTGATACTCAGCACAGCTAGAAGAAGTCATACAACTATGATTAACCCCATCTATAACAAATTTATATTAATCACATTTAAAATTAACCCAGAAGTCCTTTCATTCTTTCCTACTTAACTGGAACACTGCACATAGCAGCTATTCTATACCTTTTCTCCTCAAGCCTCCTATACCACCGTCTTCTCCTTCTCAACAGAAGACCTTAACACCTGTGTTACCAGGAAATACATGCAAGCCATCATGAACTTCTCCCCTATGCCATATCTTGAAATCATTCAGCATCATTCCCTTCTCTCCTCCTTTGGTCTTCTTAAAAGAAGAAAAGACCCTGCTTACTTAGACCATCCTCTCTTCCTGTGCCCTTGATCCATTCCCTCCCTTTCTCTCCCCTAGGTAGTTTGGCCCTTCAGTAAACCTTCTCTTTAATCTTTGTTTCCTTTCCCCCCACTTCCTTCAAACAGACCTAGAACTCTCCAGTTCTTTAAAAATCTTCACTTGACTCAAGCTATCATCCTATATCTTTGTTCCCTTAAGACACACACACACACACACACACACACACACACACAGCTTTAAAGCCAAGCTTCTAGGGGAAAAAATTTCACTCTTTGCTGATGCTCAATGCCTTTCAATGTCTTTCAACCTTGCCAGTCACCTGAAAATGATTGCTTTATATTTAACAATAAATCATTTAATTAATAAATCTAAGGACTTCCTAATCCCCATCCTTCTTGACCTTTTTATAGTGGTTGGCACTCTTGATCACTTCTTACTGGACTACTTTCTCCAAAATCTCCTATCTATTGGACCGTTCTTTCTCAAGATACTTTGCTGGAATCTAGGTGTCTTACTCCTCTACTTGGTATCCTAGAAGGCACGTTCTTTGTCCTTTATCCTGATATTTTTGGTGATCTCATCAACTCCCATAGATTCAGTTATCTCTGCTGATGACTTCGAGATTTGCATAAACAGTGATTTCTGTATCTTAAGTTACCATTCCCCATTAATAATGGCCTGTTGGATTACTCTGACAGGTATTCCTTAGGCATCTCGATCTATCTTCGTACAGACATGTCTAAAAGCAAACTCCTTGTTACCTTTTCCTCTAAGCCTGACTTTCCTCCAAATATGCCTATTTCTGTTGAGGAACAACAGTGTTCTTCCCATCAACCAGGTTTACTCAGTAAGTAAGTTTTTATTAAGCATAATCTGTGTGCTAGACACTGTTTTGGGTGCTGAAGATACAGAGACTAATAACACAAAATAGACTCCACTTTAAAGGAACTTGTATGTGCATGTGCGTGCGCACGCACGCACACACACACACACACACACACACACACACACCATAAATAGAAGATGATGGGAAAAGGAGCAGGAGAGGCACTGGTAGTTGAGAGAATCATGGAAAACCTCATAGAGAAAGTGATATCTGAGCTAAGTTTTGAAAGAAGCTAAAAGAAAAACATGAGGAGATGTTCACAAGCTCAGTCATTTGCAAAGTCTTGCTAAAATCTGACTTGGTTAGACCATTTTCTTTCCCTCTATAAAGGCTTTTCCTCTACTTGTCTTTGATCTCCATCTTCCCAAGATGGCTTCCCTCCCACTCTCTTCCCGTTAACTTTTTATGCATCACTCAAAGCCAAATTCAGATCTCACATGCCATTTCTTTAATTGGGGCTTCTCAGAGCCTCCCTCCTGTAATGTCTTTTCTCCCTCCAATTAGCAATTTTCTTTTTTTTTTAAATAATGAACTTTTTATTTAAAGTTTTGAGTTCCAAATTTTATCCCTCCTTCCCTTCCCCCTCCATGAGGTAGTAAGCAATCAGATATAGGTTGTACATGTGCAGTTGTGTAAAACATTACCATAATAGTCATTTTGTACAAGAAAACGAATAAAAGAAAAAAAAGGAAAGTGAAAATAGCATGTTTCAGTCTGTGTTCAATCAATCATTATCAATTCTTTCTTTAGAGGTAGATGGTATGCTTCATCATTAGTCCTTTAGGATTAGATCATTGTATTGCTGAGAATAGCAATTAACAATTTTCTAGCCCCTTTCTATCTCACCATAACAATTTGTTTGTAACCCCCTGATAAATTGATCTCATGTATTATAGTTATTGTATCTACATTTTTGTTTTATCCCTCTTCTAAGTTTCTTAATGACAGAGACTATTGTTGCTCATCTGAACTTTCTATCTCCCCAAGCCACCTAGCCTGCTTCTCTCTTAATGCATATGGTCCATCTTAATAAATGCTTGTACATTTGAATGTAGGTTCTGTTCCTGTACTAGCTGTGGGTGGTATTGGAAAGTAAGCAAGTAGAGTTATTTCTCTTTCCTGTCCTTGACTCTTCTCCAAGGTGCCACCCCTCCCAGCTCAAAAAAAAAAAAAGAAAGGAAGGAAGGAATAAAAACTGAACGGCATCGGTTCTGTTGGCTCTGGTATTAGATCAAAAGGAGAAGCACAGGCCGGCCAGGTGGAAATTGTTTCTCAACCAAGCCTATTTTCTTCTAAGGTCTCAGAAATGAGTTTGATTGTTTTGTTGTTATGATCATTTAACTGTGCATTTGCATTACTAAAGATCCCCTTCAGTTTGATGAATGTTTGTCCCTCACTCTGACTAGAGATCTTTTGCAAAGTGCTATTTATTATATATCTGTCTATACAGATTGTACATATTTTACATTATGTATATTTGCCTGGTGAGGAAACTATTTCTATCAATGTATATAAGAAACTGTTCTGCAATATTAAGCCTTAAATAATTGTCCCAGATCACATAGCCAGTATGTGTCATTATTGGGACTTCAACCCAGATCTTCCTGACTGACGGGTTCCACTGGATACCTTTCTATAGGGAAGGATAGATAGAAGGAGAAATCCACTACAAAGGAGGAAAGATACAGGCATGAATTATAGTCAACCAGTCAGTAGATATTAAGAAGTTATAATGTGCCAGGCACTGTGCTATGGACTGGGAATAGAAAAAAGAGGCAGAAAGACAATCCCTGCCCTTAAGGAGCCCGTGGTCAATGGGAGGAGGCAACAAGCAAACAAGCCACATACAATATAAAGAGGAAATGATTGAAAAAGAGAAAGCACTAGAATTAAGAGGCGTTTAGGAAAGCTTCTTATAGAAATTGAGATTTTAAGGAAGTCAGTAGGCAGAGATGAGGAGGAAGAGCATAACACACATGGGGGGACAGCCAGAGAAAAGGCCTGGGACCCCAAGATGGAGTTTCTGGTTGGTGAAACAGCAAGGAGACCATTGCCACTGGCTAGAAGAATATTGGAGTCAGGTGTAAGAGTACTGGAAAAAGAGGAAGGGGCTAGTTTATAAAAGGCTTTGGGATTTTTTTTTTCTTTTTTGTGTGTGAGGCAATTGGGGTTAAGTGACTTGCCCAGGGTCACACAGCCAGTAAGTGTTAAGTGTCTGAGGCTGGATTTGAACTCAGGTCCTCCTGACTCCAGGGCCAGTGCTCTATCCACTGCGCCATCTAGCTGCCCCCAGGCTTTGGGATTTTATGTTTGATCCTAGAGGTAAGAGGGAGCCACTAGAGTTTATTGATGTTGAATTTGGACCTGTACTTTAGAAAAATCATTTTGGCAATTGAATGGAGACTAGATCAGAGGGGATAGAGACTTGAGGCAGGTAGACCCACTAGCAGCCTATTGCAGTAGTCCAGGCATGAGATAACAAGGATCTGCACCAGAGTGATGGCATTGTCAGAGGAGAGAAGGGGACACAGCTGAGATATGTTGCAAAGGTAAAATCAATAGATATTGGCAGGAGATTAGATATGGAGGGTGTGAGTTGTGAGGAAATGAGCATAACACCTAGATTCCAAGCCTGAGAGCCTAAGAAAATGATTATATTCTACAATAATAGGGAAGGTAAGAGGTGGGGAAGATTTGGGGGAAAGAGAATGGATCTGGTTTTGGACATGTTGAGTTTAAGATGTCTACTGGACATGTAGTTCAAGATATCTAAAAGGCAGTTGGAGATGTGAGATGGGAGGTCAGCAGAAAGGATAGGTAGATTTGAGAATCATCAACAGAGGAATGGTGGTGAAATTACCTGGTGAAATAGTATAAAAGGAGAAGAGAATGTATGTCTTATGAGAACCAACCAAGCTTCAAACAATCTCAGTAAACTTGTTCATTACCTGGTTGGCTATATGGTGATAAATTTTTTGGTACAACTACTTAATTAAATTACAGAAGAATAGAGTTTTTTGTTTTGTTTTGTTTTGTTATGTCAGTAGCAGGAATACCTATAAAAGATCCCTGAATAATGTATTGGAAGAGTATGAAAGATAGGCCTTTTTTTTAATCTCCCAGATTCTTAGTGTCTGTATTCTGCCTTGCAAACAATAGAGTCTTAACGAAATGTTTAATTTTGTCTTGACTCTGGTGTTTTATGCTTATGTCCCCACTTCTATCTCAGTGTCTTCAATGTTTTAAAGGAGTATTAAAACATTCAGTTATATTACTTAATAGAAACCTCTCCATCAGCACTTCATATTCAACATGTTCAAAACTAAATTCATTATCTTTTCCCCAAAATCTGCTTTTCTTCCTGACTTCCCTATTCCTGTTAATGATACCACTTTCTCTTAGCACCCTTCTTCCTCTCTGTGGAACAGTGATAATAATAGCTATGTTTAAATAGCCTTCTAAGATTTGCAAAACTCTTTACATTTGTTATCTCATTTGTTTCTCACAACATTCTTTCTTGGTGACTTCATCAGTTCCCATGGATTTAATTATCTATCTATGTAGATATCTATGCAGATGATGCCTAGATTTATATATTTAAATATGTTTCTCCACTATTTTTTCTGAGTTCCATTCCACATTACCAACTAACAGTTCAACATTTCAAATTAATTGTTTTATTGATATTTCAAATTCAGCAAATCTAACACAACTCGGCTTTCTCTCCAAACCTATCCCTCTACCAAACCTCTCCCCTATTCTGTTGAAAGTACCACCATTCTTTTAGCCACCCATGTCCATTATCTTGGTATTCTAATCTCACCTCTTCACTCTCCCTTGCAAAAACGTATAACTCAAGCAAATCAGTAAAAGACAGTCCCTGCTCTCAAGGTGCTTACAATCTAATGGGGGGAAGCTAAACATAAGGAGGAAATTACTCTGCCTGGCAAAGAGTATGTGCTTTAATATATCTTTGTTGATTGTTTTAATCACTTCCTGATTAATCTTCCTAGTGTGTTCATCTATGTCAGTGTCCTACTCAGGAGGAGGCATGGTTAGGAAGAGCTTTGAATGTCAAACAGAGCATTTTGTATTTGCTCCTAGAAGTGATAATTGGGAGCCACTGGAGTTTTGAGTGGAGGTGATGGGTTCAGACATGAGCTTTCGTGAGTGAACCTTACTATTTTTCTCATAAAAATTGAAATTGGGTTTTGAACCCATGGCCTCAGACTCCAGAGTTGCTTTTCTTTCCCATTTGCACTACTCCTTCTTGAGATTACTCTGTAGGGTGCTGGACGTACTCTCTGTGTGTGCTGTATCTCATCAGTGGAATGTCAGCTCCTATTGCTTTGTGATTGTCTGCATCCCCAGTGCCTCACACAGTCCCTTATACTTAATTCTTAGGCACTTAAATATTGGTTGAATCAAATTGAATAGTTGGACTCTATGCAATTGCACTTTGCCCTACCTGAGGCCAGAATTAAGATGTCCTGGGCGATTGTGTTGACTGAATAGCTAATATTAAGGCCAAGCTATGGTGAAGCAGCAAATGAGATCCAGGCTTTAAAGAGTCCTTTTCATTTTCTATTATTCTAAAAAATTATTTGTCAGTGCTGGAAATGAAATTTGTGAGATCTACAGACATGCCAGTTAAGTTTAACATCTCATAACCCCTTCCTTCCTGAATCTCTCTTCTCCTCCTTTATAAGAACTTTTACTTAATGTTTTTAAAACTAGGCCAGTAGAATGGTGTCAGAAATTTAGCATTTTTTTTCACTAAGTAACATTTCAATCCAATTACTCAAGATTTTTTCAAACAAACCTTTTTTTCTTTTTAATAGTTGGCCAAGTAAAATTTGATCCACCCTTAAGGAAGGAGACAGAGCCACATCATGAGCTGGTAAGTAATATAAGCTGTGGTTGTTAACTCTGATGATGTATTTTTTTGTTTGTTTAATCTTTGTGACATACCAATGCTGTTTACCCAAAAAAGTATTCTTAATATTTATTAAAGCATGTGGGAAGTGTAAGGTAAGCAGTTTCAAAAATTGTTAAATCTGTTAATAAGATTGATTATTAGTTATTATAGGTCATCTGGACTTATAAATCACTAATAAACTATTGGAATAACTTTAATGGTAATTTTAATGTTTTTTGTTTAAACTTTTTTTGAAGCTGACCCTTTTATTTTTTTCCTGTTTATGTTTCATTTTTTGTGTTTGGATTTTCTTGAGTACATTAAGGTATATTTTTCTAACTTCCCAAGGGTTTAAATTAGAATGTTGTCCCAGTAAAGAACACATTTTCAAACTAAATAATCTGTCTTTAAGCATAGAGGCCAATTTATAAAACTTTAGTGTAGTACAAAATATGATCAGAGTCCTAACTTTAACTCAGTTCTTAAAGTAAACCAAATTTAGTGACCTAGTTTCTAGTCTTTACTCAGATGTACTGGCTCTGTGACCATGGGCTAGTCACTTAACCTTAGTGCCTCCAGTCAGTTTTTAAACTGCAATTGTTAATTTCAAGTCAGTTGCTGATTTTTGAAAAGCTCCTTCAACAGTAGTTCCTTATACAGATGAAATCACAGGTCTTTTCCAGGGGGAAAAAAAAAAGAATCTGCCTTTTGTTCAAGTTTTCTTAAGATATTTAGTAATGTTAGACACATTCTTAAAAGGGAAGTTGCTTAAAATAATTCATATCATTTGTGTTACATTAAAGGGGGAGTTGAAATTTTTACTTTTTAAAATTATAGTTCTTGACAATCACTACTTCCAGTGAAGCTTTGTATATCCAACTTGGAAATCTATCTGAAATCTAGTAAATGTTTTCCTTGTTATTTAGTAGTGACAGAAATGAGTATCAAGGAATAATAAAGATTGAGGAGGCAAATTTCTTTTTAATATTTAAATCTACTTGGTCAGTTTTTTTAAACCGACAGAGGGAACTATCTCATGGAAATTGTCTGATTTAGTACATAATCCACAGGAAGGGAAGATTAAAGGAAAATTTATTTATGATAGGAAGAAAAAGTAGAGGTGGGAAATATTGAGAAAATTGAAATGAAATTGACAAATGCTAATTGTGTTTTGTTAAGGCAGCTTTGTTCATTTTGCTTCTTCCTACCCCCTTAAGTTGTCATTATGTGTATTCAAACCCTAAACTAAAATTTAATGTTACCATGCAAAGTTTATTGTAGATGCCTTTTCTGAAGCTTTTTAATATAACATAACTTTGCATTTGCCTTAACAAAATTATGTTGGCAGGACTTATCCCACTTGTGACAATTTCCCTTTGTGTATTTGTGGCTTTTGTTCTAAGTGTAAATAACCTGGGTTTCTTGGTCTCTGTCTGCTAAACAGCCCGACAGTGACGATTTTTTGGACAGTTCAGAAGAAATATACTACACTGCAAGATCTAATCTGGTATTTCTCATCTTCTGATTTTCTTTGTCAGCATTGGTTTTGTCTTATATTTTCTTTACAAAGCACTTACATTCTGTCCAGTTGTGCCATGTTAATTATTTTTAGTAGTTTATTTTGTTTAGCATTAACAAACTACCATATAGTAAGGCCTAGTAATTTTTGCTGAATCTGAAATAAATTACCAGAAGTAAATTTTTTTCCTCTGGATAAATTGTTACTGTTTTTATGAAGACACTCAGTATTTACCCTAGTACTTATCATTTGTCCTCAAACATGAAAGTTGATTTGGCAAATTTTCCTTTTGGATAATATTTTCACTGTTTTCATGCAGAGTATTTTTCATGTAGTTATAAGAATGATATATTTTTAAAATTATTTTTTTTAAAATCACTGTGGGGGCAGCTAGGTGGCGCAGTGGATAGAGCACTGGCCCTGGAGTCAGGAGTACCTGAGTTCAAATCCAGCCTCAGACACTTAACACTTACTAGCTGTGTGACCTTGGGCAAGTCACTTAACCCCAATTGCCTCACTAAAAAAAAAAAAAATCACTGTGGATAATTTTTTTAAAAGAATTATTGGGCCATGCTCAATTTTCTTAGGCCATCACTTTGTATTATCCTGTACCTATTGTCACTGAAGCCATTGGTAATAAGAACATCTGAACATTTAAAGGAGAGAATTAAAAGTTGAATGTGACAATATGGTAACAGATTCAAATTAAATTTAAAGTCTTCTTCCTCTCTCATTAATCCACCCATGAAAAATTGTGTCACTTATTTTAAGGTCCCGTTTTTTGGGGTGCTTTATATGTCTTTTGGACCTAAAATATATTTTTCATGAATTCAGTTCAGTTTAACAAGTATGTATTGAGTACTTTACATATGATTCAACTGTGTTAGACATTCTTTGGCATACCTCTTGACCTTTACAGTCCTATGGTGGAAACAGAACTTAAACATATGAACATTTAGCATAGCACAAGTACCAAAGTGTGAGATGCAGAGAACAAGCAATATAGGAGTCAGAAAGGAAGATGAGGGTGGGCTAAAGAAGCAGGGATGGCATCTTGTAAGAATTAAAACTTGATCCAATTGTTGGATTTTAGTGATTTCATAGAATTTCAGAATGGAAGAGATAGTAAAGATTATCTAATCCAAATCCATTCTTGTGAGGTTTAGGAAACTGTAAAGAGCTCTTTTTTTTTTTTTAAATCAGCACAAATAATCACTACATTGAGAGTCTGAAAACATGTGCATTGTGTATATGTGTGGACCTCTCACCTCCATGAAGGGTCAGATTAGGGGTGTCTTCTCATATCTTCCTCATTCATATTCCACTTGATCTTTATAATTTTGTTACATTTGCTTTTGATTTTTTTATTTGTAGCTATTCTTTCCATATTTACATTGCTATAATTACTGTGTATGTTATTTATTCACACTTCTATGCTAACAAAACTGAGAACACAAAAGAAATAGAGCATTACCTTCAAAAATATAAAATACCCAAGCTATCAGAAGACCAGACAGAGAACTTAAATAACTCAATCTCAGAAAAAGAAATAGATACAGCTCTAAGGAATTATTAAAGAAAAAAGCCAGAATTCTATCAAATTTAAGAACAATTAGTACTTGTATTGCACATTATATTCTCAAATTTAAAAAGAAAGGATCCTGGGGGGCAGCTAGGTGGCACAGTGGATAAAGCACTGGCCCTGGATTCAAGAGGACCTGAGTTCAAATCCGGTCTCAGACACTTGACACTTACTAGCTGTGTGACCCTGGGCAAGTCACTTAACCCTCACTGCCCTGCAAAAAAAAAAAAAAAAGAAAGGACCCTGCCAGAGTCCTTTTATTTATCTTTAAATTGAAAAGATATGTTGCATGTCACCCTTCCCTGATACTTCTTTTCCTAAGTTTACTTTTTGCCGTTTGCCTAGTATTACAACATATAATTAATCAACAGTGAATACCTTTCACATAAAAGTTTATTCTCTTAAATCATTGAAGAATACCAGATTTAAGCATAGCATTATTTAGACTAAGTTGTTGTAAAATCAAAGTAATCAATCTTATACCTACTTATTAAGGAAAAACTAATTGTAGAGTTTCACAGAATGTTTGAAATTTTACGTCCTATAAAATCATTCAGCTTGCTAAATTGCAAACAGAAAATCCTCACCATACTAATAATCCGATACTACTCGATTGGTTCATCTTTTGCTTCACTCAGTTTTCTAACATTGTTAAAAATTCAATATTTCACTGTGACTTAAGTAATCTTTAATATGTGAACATTTCATGTTGTAGCCTAGTTTCACATGTCACAGTCATGTTTATTTCTTCTTTACTGTATCTGTGAAGTGCTATCTAAATGAAATGGCAAACTAAGTAATATAGGAACATTTCATGTTTAGCCTGCTTTTAAATGTTTGGCCCATTTTGAATATGTCTCTATATTTAAATCTGACTTTGGAACCACCCATAAAAATCTGTTTGCTGGCATGTGCTTCTTTCTATTCGTTCCTAATTCTGCTGAATTACTTATAAAATCCCACTTAATTGACTTCAAGTCTACTTTTTTCCTCCTTTCGTAGCTCACTAACCTCATTTAGTAATTACTTTTTTCGCTGCCATCAAATTTTTGTTTGTTATTAATATAATTGGGTGATCCTACCACAGTTCTTAGTAAAATTGACTTGCTTTGTACTGATGCAACAAAAATTATTGCTTGATTCTGTATAATTTCTGTCCATTTCTGTCATATGTGAAATGACTACAGCCTTGGTTATGGTGACTAGCTGAGCCAGGGATAAAAATACTTAGAGAATTTTTCAGTTTTTGTCATTCACATTATCTTGGTAGGTAGATCTGCATTGTCTCCTAAGTTTAGGGGAAAATATCTGGAGTTAGAATTGGATCCATAGTCATTAGGATGTCTCATGATAATAATACTAATATAAAAAATGTGGGTTATTTTGAAGGAAAATTGCAATAACTGGTAAATAAATAGTATCAAAAGGTAAAGGGCTAAGGAAAAGTTAATATGAGGAATTCTGAATACCACATAAAATTAAAATTCTTTTTTATTGTTTGCAAGCACTGGGATAACATTTTGATTTTATCCTTTTAAGAAATGTCATTTATAATAAGTAAAATGGGCTTTGTTTTTCATTAGAATTTCATATGAACTTTGGAACTTATTGGAATGTTTAATTTTCTTTTATTTTCTCTCCAGTAATAAATTACATTATTATATACAGTTGGCCTTTCTCCTATCCCCACCTTATCCCCCCAAAAAGGAAACAGATTTAAGCTTGTCTAAAGCAGTATTTTTGTTTTCAATTTCATTAAAAAATTTTTTGACAGATTTCAGAAAACAAATTTTTATAGGGATTTTCCACTTCTGTGAAATGTACAAAGAAGTTATTCTAGTTATATCCCTGGACTTGCAGTGTTCATGATAGAGAATTATATTTATGTATCCTGCTAGGCCAAAATAGCAAAATTCATAGAACAAGAAAACGAATATAACCAACAGTTAATGTCACCCTGAAAAAGAACTATGAATTCATTACAAACACTATAAATGCAAATTATTCTAATGAAAATAAAATGTTAAATATTCAGCTCTGTGTTATAACGCTTTAAAAAATAAATGTAAGGCATCTTTTGACATGTTCTCCATGGTCATAAAAACCATATTTTAGTTCCTAATCAAATGCTTGGGTTTGAATCATTTGATTTTTACTTTTCCACAGCTCTGATACCTATAATCCACAAAGGTATAGCAAAGTGGCTCACACTGATATTTTCAATGTCATTAATGCCAGGCATAAATCTTGTGAGTACTAATAGGATGTCTATACTATATATTTAACTGCTTAGTAGGTGTCAGTATACTTCTGATTTAAAATTACAAAATGTTTTAAGAATTATTGAAAAGCTAATATTTAGTATTCAGTTGTAATTACTAATAATTTACCAATTAAGAAATTAGTTGATTCCTATAAAACTTTGAAAAACTAAGCCTTTTCTAGACTTTGGTCTTATAAGCTTACAGATTTGTTTCAAACGTGTAGCTTATTTCATTTTTTTTAACTCAGGGAAAATAAAACAGAAATTGGTAGAAAAGCACACCTACATTTTGTTTTATCTACCAAAGCTGTCCATCTTTATTGTGCTCTGTCAGAATTCCTAGTTAAATGTAAATTGGTCTTCAATGCAGTTTTTTAAAATTCATTTTTAGTTGTTTTGGTGATTTACTGATCAGTTTTAGACATGGAATTATATTTAAATGGCAGTTGTTTATGTAGTCTAAGCACTCTCGGATAGAAATAAGTTTAAAGTATTTATTACAGGACTACAAGTTCTTTGTTTATTGTATGTCTTTAAACATACTACAACTTTAAAAACAAGCAGTAGATTTTTTTATCTGTAGTTTCATTCTTTTGACATAATTCTATAATTGTCTTCTGGTTATACTATTGCTTTTTTATCTTATCAAGTATTTTACTTTGTAAAATTAGGATCTTCAACTAGAATATGGACAAGGACACCAGAGCAGTTATTTTTTAGGTGGAAATAAGTAAGTAAAGTTTTTATTAACTCATATTTGAGAAATATGTAAATTATCTTTACTATTATAATATATCAGACCAAAGTTACAATTATATTGCATAGTAGAGTACTTTTAAGTGTTGATTTATATTGTGCTAACAATAATAATGACAATTTTTTATATATAGGTGGATCGGTTCAATTTTTTTTAGAAAATGCACTTCACAAAATTGCCAGTCTTTCAGAAAGTGAAATACAGAACTTCAGTTTAAACTAAATATAAATAAGTGACACTTCTTATTTCCGTTTAGTCTTCAGGCTTTAATATTTTTTATTCCATGAGTGAGGAGAAGCATATAATTTGAATTAACCTAAAGACTAGAATTTTATTGGGACAGGTCAGAGGAAAAAAGTGATAGTAAAATTCCATTTCATCTAATAATAACCACCTTGGACAGATTCCACAATTTACCAAATTTCAAACCATAAAAGATCATGAATATCAAGTGTTCCTTAGATCTCTTTTGTATCAATAAGAAAATGTTGTTATATTAAATTCTAGAAACTGAGGACCCCAAATCTGTGTAAATACCAAAAATTTTCAATGGTTTTGAAAATCTTTTTAAACATAATTGACTCCATTCTTTCAACAGATTCCATTAAGTCTTGATGTTTTCATTATGTTCATTATTTAGTGCCTTTTTAAAGAGATTTTGTGCATATTGTAATTCATAATTGTTTGGTTCACCCCACAAAGAATTTTTAAAATAATTTTTCTTCTGTATGTCTCAAAATCTAACGAAAATCCCGTGTTACCTCTTAACAAAGTGTTTTTTGAGTCATTTATGTTGTTTGTATGTGTATAGTTTCTCTTTTACAATGTCTAATCTGCTTTACTTTTGCTTCTTTAATGTCCACAAGCCAAAAGGTTTCTTTGTGCAGCATATAGAAGAGGGTAGGGGGAATGGGAGGCCATGGCCTTGGGGGAGTGGAACGCAGGAAGACCTGGGTTTAACTCCCAACTCTGAAACTTATTAGTTTTGTGTTGCCAAGGCAAGAACATGGACTTCTGTTTCTTTCTCAGTAAAATAAGAATTATAATACTTGGGCTGTCCACCCCACAGGGCTGGCCTAACAAAGTTTTCAAACCTTAAACCTCTATATAATTTTCTCTACTCTTATACTTATGCACAAACATCAGGTATGTACTTGGATTCATTGTTTTCTAACATGTATTTTTAGCTATTAGAAAGCAACAAGAAATACTATCTCCAGCCTTTTGAAGGTCTTTCTATAAAAGGAATAGTTAATATTTTCAAGCATATTATGTTTTTCAAATGTAAATTTATTTTAGCCCATTTGATGTTATTCCTCAAATAATTGTTAAAATTCCTGGCTCAAACTATGCCACAAATGACATTTCCCTCCTTGTTTAATTTGTAAATTACAGATATTCATCTTTTTATGAAAATGAATCGTATTTAAATAGCTACAATCCAAGTTGTCAACATGTTCAAGCAATCCTTAGTTCATGGTAATTCCCCACATAACCTAAATTTAAAAAAAATTTTTTTAGTGTGTAGATTTAATATTATGCATCATTTCCCCCATTTCTGTTTTTAAACCGACAGTTGGAAAGTGACTTCTGAATACTAATAGCTTTATTGGGATCTAAATATTAAAAATCATGCCTTGATTGAAGATCAATTAATTATATCCGACTTGTCCTCTTTCCCAATATAGACACCAGTTTTCCGGAACACTAACTTTAATCTTTTTAATCTAGCTGGTAACTTAATTAACTTTAATTTAAACATAATTTTGATTAAATACCCAAAATTATTCTGTAAAGATATTTCTTCAATTAGCAAATATATTAAAAATCCCCTATATGAAATTAGATGCAGTTGCTATTTCTAGTTATTTTTAGCTTGTTGGAAATTTGAAAAAGCATAGTTGGTATCATACATAAAACCCAAGGACCTCTGAGTGTCATATGGTTAGGTCTAAACTCAGGATTGCCTTTTTGAGTAAATCTAAGCATATCAGTTGAGGGTGAATAGTTTTATAAAATTGTTTGATTCATATTTCTGTTTTAATAAATAATTTACAAAAAAAATACAGTATGAACAAATGACCTATTACCTCTAATTAAGACAGGCAACTTTCCACTGTCTGATTGTGATAACTAAAATTATTTACAGTGTAATTTATTTTGACTAGGCCAAAAAATGCTAATAATTTTCACAACCTTCATTTTTTGATTAATTGGATCACTGCTTAAGGAATTGTACTCTATATAACGAATCGTTGGCAAGGTAGGTTGGCCAAAAGTTGTGCCTTTTGGCTGTTTTGTGTACAGGCATATTCCATACATGTGACATGAGCATGGATGTAGCACTCCTCTTTATTGTATTTACTTGTGTCTGCTTTGTTCTTGTGACTGGGCAGTGTGTTTTAAAACTCAAAAGTATCTCCTGTTCTCTCCATAGGTATTCAGGCAGACAGATTTCCACTTGTGGGTTTCTACCTATCGTAGACCAGGCAGGATGTGCCTAATTAGAACTACAATGTAGTTCTTTTTGTTTCTCTTTTTCTCAGAGAAAGCAGAAGTACTCTTAACTTCCTAGAAGTGATGAAACTGTTCTTTCTGTGCATATCATCTTTGGCATTTTATTATCTCTGATGTGGATAGAATTAACTTCCTCTGGCCACTGAACTTAAAAGTCTTGCTAAAATATTTGTTATAAGAGCCAAACCCCAAGTAAATTGTGTGTGTGTTTTTAAGAAAAGAAAAAGATAAATTATTAAATCTGATGATTCTCTTAAACTCTTTTCTATTATTGGGAACAAAGTTAACCTGATGTCCTCTTAGGTGACTGAGGGGAGTGAGATTATTTTGACAATGGCTTAGGGTTGAAGTACATTTACCTTGTTTCAAAGAACTGGTACTCTGGGGTGCCACCATCAGGGCCACAGTTTCTCTTAACATCTTACCTAATTCTTTTAATTTTATGAGCCTTGTTCCTCAGGTTCCTGACTTTTGAATTAAATGGACTACCGAATTAAGTCTGGATAAAACAAGTGCTTTAATGCACTTTAATGCATTAACACATTAAGGGGGTCATATATATTTAATTACGTCCACATTTTACTTTTCGTCCAAAATTCTAGAATCAGAGATATAATATAATAATAAATAAATAAAGAACAGTCTAAAATAAGTGAAAATTAAGTCATTTGGAAAAGGATCTCAAATGTCGCCTGATTAGTTCTACTATCCTATTATTCCTCATGCTCACAAAATATGGAATATGCCATATAGTTTATTAGTCTTGACAGTGGATCACTCTCTCACATAATTGACTTTTTAAAGTCAGTCATTTGGTCAACAAGTGCCAGGCACAATCCATATTCTCAAGGAGTTCATGGAATCAAGAATGCATGACTTCCACAACCTGGTGAAGAAAAGGTGTCAAGCCTTAACATTTTTTAAATGACATTTTGTAAAATTCCAAATAACTTTACTAATCCCTTTTTACTATTCTCAGAGGTCTAGCAACGTGAAAGAAGATTATAGTGCTCTAACTCCTCTATCTCCCATCCTCAGTCTTAAACATTGGCAAGAATTCTAAGTATTTACTGAAAAAAATTTAAACCTATCTTTTTTAATTTCCCTTGTTAATATTTTAAGATTCAAGGATATAAATCCTCCCCTCTCCCTACTAATCAGCTCGTGCCTGAAATTCTGTTATATCTAGAAATATAAAAATATTAATTAATGTCTCCAGAACAAAGTTTTGTTCTATTTATAGATGTCAGATTTTTCAAAGAGGTAGGGCTGTGTTGTGGTTAAGGTGTGGGACTTGAAATGAGGAAGACAGGTTCAAATACCACTTCATATGCTTCAATAACCATGTAAACCTATACATATCACTTAACTTTATATGTATTGGTTAACTCCCTATGTTTTAGCTGAGTTACTTTGTACTTGGAGGAAGATGTTTCCAGACTAGGAATTACCCATAGTGGCAATATCATGGCTCTTTTACATATTCACATATAGATTACAGTGACCTAATATTTAATCCACATAGATACTAACCTAATAAGAAACTCCTTGTACTTAACTTTATTATATATTGGCCTGCACACACTCAAAATTATGTCGGTGTTGGCCTTTCCGTATGACACTGCATTCTTCCATCTCCACACCTTTGTAGCAGTTATCTCCCATGCCTGCAATACACTCCCTCCTCACCTTCGCTTTTTTTTTTCTTTTTGGTAAGGCAATTGGGGTTAAGTGACTTTCCCAGGGTCACACAGCTAGTAAGTGTCCAGTGTCTGAAGCCAGGATTTGAACTCAGATCCTCCTGAATCCAGGGCCAGTGCTCTATCCACTGTGCCACCTAGCTGCCCCTCACCTTTACTTTTTAGACTCCTCCTTAGTGTCTTCCGAAGCTCAGCTAAAGCTTCCCCTCAAAGAGCTTTTTCTGATTGCCTTTTTCTCTCCACCAAAAAAGTGACCTTGTATTTATTTTAAGTATATTTTATATGCCTACATGTGAACATGTTGTCTCTTGATAAAATTTAAATTCCATAAGGGCAGTGCTTAGCATCTAGTAGGAGCTTATTTAACCCTTTAGAGAAAACAGTTTTGTTTGCCATAACTTTATGTTATGGTAAATTAGGAAATAAAGGCTTATTAATCTCCCTTCAATTTTAGGAAGCTTATTTGGGTTATAATAGAAGAGATGGTTATTTACTCATTTCACTTGATTTTTTGTCTCATGGACCCCTGTGACAGTCAGATGAAACCTAGGGAGCCTTCTCAAGAATAATGTTTTTAAATGCATAAAAAAAGTATGTAGGATTACAAAGTAAAACTATAATGAAATGAAGTTATTGAAAAAAGTTTTAAACAAGTTCAAGGACCTTAGGTGAAGAATCCTTGAAGTAGAGGATCTTGGAGTGAAGAAAATTGAGTGGTCTTTGGAAGGCTTTAGTTTTCCTGTTCCTCTCCTGACAATAAAAAATATTTGAACTGGGCCTAAATGTAGTATCCTTCCATTTGGTCTAATTCAGGCTCAAACTCCCCAAAGTGTAAATTTGTTTGCCAGTACACCCCTGGAGAACAGTTTCTACAGGTAAGTAACTTTGTCTTCTGTGAAAGCAAAGTGCTGCTACATTCATGTATTCACATCACATGCATGCATGCTTTTGCAGAGAGGTCCAACATGTTTCATTCTGTAGGATTGTCTGGGAGCATGACTTTTGAAAAATGTTATACATTCCTTATTTTGAGAAAGAGAAAATATTAGTCAGGTTAACTCTCTTTTCTCAGTTATCAATCTTGAAAATCCCTGAATAAAAGCCTGAAATTATTTTTTGTCATTCTTACTGTGACTTTCTGTAGTAAATGTCTTCTCTTTAAACTGGTATTTTTTTTTCACTGAGTTTTAAGATCCCTTTCTTTAATCTATTTATGATGTTTAAATTGCTGGCCAGGCCAAATTATTGGTAATCCATCACTCAGTATTTTTTTAGTTGCGTAAAGAGGATAAACACATCTAATTTTTTTAGTATATTCTTGAAACTGTTTAAACATAAATGATGCTATTTCTCAAATAATAAAAGTGTAAGTTTTATTTGGATCGTGTTTCATGAATGTTTTTGTTTTGATTTTCAAAGGAGTCTTTTAAAGTCTGTTGAAGAAGAATTACATCAAAGGTAATTTTTATATGTGTTTTAAATTTTTTTTATACACTTATCCTTGTCCCTAATAATTGCAATTTGTCTCTTTGTCCAAAAAAATCGAATTTTTCCTGAGCTAAGGCTGTTAGAAAGATTAAAATTCTTGCATATTAATTTTTTTGGGGGGGGGAGCAGGGCAATGAGGGTTAAGTGACTTGCCCAGGGTCACACAGCTAGTAAGTATCAAGTGTCTGAGGCTGTATTTGAACCCAGTTCCTCCTGAATCCAGGGCCGGTGCTTTATCCACTGTGTCACCTAGCTGCCCCCAAAAGATTAAAATTCTTAAAAGAAGTAGCCAGTCCTGTATATTACAGAATTCTCTTCCAATCAGTAAAGTCCTTTCAGCCATTTTCTTTTTCTAATCTCTTTAGGGGACATGTGGCACATTTAGAAGACGAGGAAGGAGATGATGATGAATCTAAACAGTAAGTCCTTGGAATTCATCTTGTATGCCATTCATGGTGAGAGGAAAAAATTTCATGTTGATTATGCATTATATATAATAGTGTAATTTTCAAAGCAGCCAATAGTCTCAGACATAACACTACTTCTTTTCTTGCTTTTCTCTATAATTGGTGATTGCCCACATTTAAAAAAAAAAGTTTTGCAATAAAATTTTCCCATTAATCTCTGTTGCCAACTTAGTATCCTTGTTCTCTTCAGTAAGGTTATTTAGTTTAAGTTTTATTATTAAACATCTATTAAGGACCTGCTTTATGTAGAGAGAGCAAGAGAAGATAGTCTTGTGTTACCTGTGTTATCACAGGTAGTTAATTGAACCTCTTGACTCTCTTCTCAGCTCTCTTAGGACCAAAAGTTATGGACAAGTTGCCAATCAGCATTGTTAGGGGGAGTTTCCACACAGAAAGTTCTCCGCACTTAGGAAATCACTGGTTCAGACAATACATTGAAATATTTAAAATAAAAAATACACATATAATAAAGCATCTAAAATAAAGATATACATGTACACACATACTTCTATTTATTCAGCTTTAATGCTATAAAACTGGCACTGAGACTTTTGGGAAACATTTATTCTTAGAAGATATTTCAGTAATTTAAGAATCTCTCATTTCACTGGTTTAAATATTCCTTCCACTGACAGAGATCATATCATAAACTATAACTTAGTAGATGATGTGGTCAAAACAATCATCATCTTCCATTCAACATGGTGATAAGCATCTCCAAATTAATCGATGCTTGATTCATGAACATCAGACATAATTCATAGCCAGTCCCACATTCACAGCCTTTCTGCTTTGATAGATCCTTTGAGAATCCTTGAAGAACCCAGGGCAAACTTCATGTCATGAGAAAAGACATTAAAGCAGGAATTTAGTGGAGATTATTATTGAATTCGATGGATGTTATATAAAGTCCCTTCTCACAGTATCTATTATGATCATGGTACAATTTCAGATGATGTTTAAGTTAATCTGTTTTTAATAAAATAAATATTGTCAGGTAAAAATACATATTCCATGTCTCTCAAATGCTTCAGTTGAAGCCAGATAAATTTTTTATAAGTTCTTCAGCCTTGTTATTTCATGCCTAATAATAATAGAAAGTAATTTTATAATTTCCCTCAAACATCATATTGCTATATTTACTTTTTTGATACAGGTTATACATGTACATGTATACATGTACATTTTTAAAATGAAAAACTGTGCTTTTAAGCTTGAAAAAAATTATATCTAGTGATATTTCACTTCCAAAATTTCATATGAGTTCTAATTTTAGAATTTGCTATTTTTTAGTTCAACTATGAAAGCTAAGGTCCCACCTCCTTTACCACCAAAGGTAAGTAAGTTTATTTTCCTGATCAAATTTTGGAGATATATAAAGTAGTTCTATTTCATTACATTTAAACTTATTTCCATGTTAGTCATGTTGTGGAAAAAAACAGACTAGGAAAAAAAAAAGAAAAAAGGCAAAGAAAGTTAAAAAAATATATACTACCGTCTACATTCAGAGTCTAGTTCTTTCTCTAGAGTCAGATAGCATTTTTTATTCCTGAATTGTCTTCTATCATTGTATTGCTGAGAATAACTAAGTCATTCGTAATTGATCATCATAAAGTATTGCTGCTCTCTTGGTTCTGTTTATTTCACTTTGCATCAGTTGATGTAATTCTTTCCAGATTTTTCTGAGAACATTCTGCTCATCATTTCTTATAGCACAATAGTATTTCATCACAATCACATACAACAACTTGTTTGGCCATCCCCAGTTGATAGACATCCCTCAATTTCCAATTTTTTGCTACCATTAAAAGAGCTAACATTAATATTTTTGTACACATAGGTCCCTTTTATTTATTAATTTGGTTGTTTTTGTCCCTTTGGGATACAGACCTAGTAGTGGTATTGCTTAGTCAAAGACTCTGTGTGGTTTTTTATAGCCTTTTGTGCACAGTTCCAAATTGTTCTACAGACTGTTTAAATCAGTATACTTTACCAACAATGCATGAGTGTTTCAATTTTCCCACATCCCTTCCAATATTTGTCATTTTCCTTTTGTATAATATTAGCCAATCTGATATGTGTGAGGTGGTAGCTGAGAGTTGTTTTAATTTGCATTTTTCTAACCAATAGTGATTTAAAGAATTTTGTCAATATGATTATAGATAGCTTTAAATACTTAATCTGAAAACTGCCTCTTCATATCCTTTGACAATTTATCAATTGAGGAATGACTCTTACTTTCATAAATTTGACTCTTTTATCTGTGTATTTGAAAAATTAGGTCTTTATCAGAGAAACTTGCCATAAAATTTTTTCATAGTTATGATTACTATGTTCTTTCCTCTACCTTATTTTCCCCTACTTTCTCTCTCTTCTTTTACCCTGGCTATTCTAAAGTGTTTTGTTTCTGACTTTTACTTCCCCCAATCTTCCCTCCCTTCTACTAAACACTACCACCAGCAGCCTCAGTCCCCTTCCTCTCTTACTTTCCTGTATGGTAAGATAGATTTCTGTATCCATAAGAGTAAGGTTTGAGTGTTACCTGCCACCTCCCTCATCTTCCCCTATACTGTAAAAGTTCTATGTCAGATAATTTACCTCATTCTACCTCTCCCTTTCCCCATCTCCTAGTTCATTCCTTTCTCACCTCTCAATTTTATTTTTTTAGATGATCATCCCATCACACTCAACTCATCTCTGCTCTTTGTAGATATATACTCCTTCTAACTTCCCTAATTACCAGAAAGTTTTTAGGAGTTACAAGTATCATTTTATCATGTAGAAATGTAAACAGTTTAACCTTATTGAGACCTTTATGATTTCTCTTTCCTCTTTGCCTTTTTATTATTCTCTTGAGTCTTGTATTTGAAAGTTAGATTTTTATTCAGCTCAGGTCTTTTCATCAGTAATGTTCAGAAGTCTTCTATTTCACTTAATGTCCATTTTTCCCCCTGAAGGATTATACTCAGTTTCGCTGAGTAGGTGATTCGTGGTTGTAATCCTAGCTCTTTTGCCCTCCAGAATATCACATTACAAGCTCTCTGATTCTTTACTATAGGAATTGCTAAATCTTGGGTTATCCTGACTGTGGCTTCATAATATTTGAATTGTTTCTTTTTGGCTGCTTGCAATATTTTCTCCCTGACCTGGGAGGAATTTGAATATAATATTCCTGGGAACCTTCATTCTGGGATCTCTTTCAGCAAGTGATAAGTGGATTCTTTCAATTTCTGCTTTACCTTCCAATTCTAGAATATCAGGGCAATTTTCCTTGATAATTTCTTGAAAGATGATGTTTTGATAGAATCATGCAGCCTAATAAGTTTCTTTGATATCCCTAGCATGTATAGACTTTTTCTATGAAGATCAAGTAGTATGAAAAAATTTACTAAATTTTGCAAAGACTACAACATGATATTTTGAGTTTTGTTTTTATTGATCCATTTTCAAATAAATCCTTCAAGGATGTATTTTATGTAGTAAATACAAATTTTTTTAAAAAATCAGTGATAAATAGTAATGAACATCGAAGTATGGATAATTTATAACTTTTTATAGAATTTAATTCAGACTTATTTAGCTTTAGAATGTGTGTTTGTGGGGGCAGCTAGGTGGTACAGTGGATAAAGCACCGGCCCTGAATTCAGGAGGACCTGAGTTCAAATTCGGCCTCAGACACTTGATACATACTAGCTGTGTGACCCTGGGCAAGTCACTTAACCCTCATTGCCCTGCCAAAAAAAAAAAAGAATGTGTGTTTGCTTGTATGCACTTAGATTTGAATGTGAATTTGTCTATATTCAGGGATTGTAAATGTAAATAGTAAAGATAAATAGAAAAGGCTTAACTCTTGAAGAAGTGAAAAAGCTCTCTAGTTCCCTCCTCTGCCCTTTGTCCAATTTTTCCTTGCAATCCCAAGACTTGGAATTATATCTTTTTCATCTTTTTTCAGCACTAATCTTAGGCCATGAGCTTCTTTAAGATGGAAACTATCAATACCCAACATAGAATATTTATATTTGTAGCAAGTACTCAGGAAATGGGGAGAAAGGGTATAAAAAAAAAGAAGTAAAGCATCTCAAACATTCCAGCCAGGAACAACTCAAATGTAAAATAACAGACATTGTAGATATGTAATGGGCATTTGGAGATGCAAGACTAGAGATCAGGAGAGACATTAGAGCTATATAAGTAGATTTGAGAATTATCAGCATAGAGGTGATAGTAGATTCAAATGATTTGGAAGTATAACTGACAGTTGATATTGTTGGTTATGGTCAGGGAGGGGTTGGGAATGAGGTTGCAAACAGGTAGGTGACTAGAAGGATAATGCTGTCCTGAACAGAAAATAAGTTACAAAGAAGGCCAGGTTAAGGGGCAACAACGATCTATTTCATTTAGACATTTTTGGTTTGAGGTACCTATGAGGGACATCCAGGTGTAATAGTCCCGTGTCAAGATGGTGCAAGACGGATAACTAGGAAAGATGTAAACTGGATACATGGATTTGGAAGTCATCTGCATAGACTAGGGTTTTTTTTAAATTGGTATCCATGAACTTGAAGTTTTTAAAACATATATTTTGTGAACGTGTCAATATAATTGGTTTCCACTATTGGGTCTTTTTCCCAAAGAGATCATTAAAAAGGGAAAAGGACCCACATGTACAAAAATATTTATAGCTGCTCTTTTTGTGGTGGCAAGGAATTGAAAATTACAGGGCTGCCCGTCAATTGAAGAATGGCTGAACAAGTTGTGGTATGTGAATGTAATGGAATTCTATTGTGCGGTAAGAAACGATGAACAGTAGGAGTTCAGAGAAACCTGGAAGGACTTGCATGAACTGATGAGGAGTGAGATGAGCAGAACCAGGAGAACATTGTACACAGTATCATCAACATTATGTGTTGATCAACTGTGATAGACTTGATTCTTCTCAGCAATACAATGGTACAAGATAGTTCCAAAGGACTCATGACGGAAAATGCTCTCCAAATCCAGAAAGGAAAAAAAAAAAGAAATATGTGGAATATGGATACAGATTGAACCATACTATTTCTCTTGGTTTTGGTGCTGTTGTTTTTCTTTTCTGAGGTTTTTCCTTTTTGTTCTGATTCTTCTCTTATAACAAGACTAATGCAGAAATGTGTTTAATGTTATTGTACATATATAACCTATATCAGATTACTTGCTGTCTTAGGGAGGGGAGTGGGAGGGGAGGGAGGAAGAAAGATTTGAAAGTAGAAATCTTATAAAAACAAATATTGAAAACTATCTGTACGTGTAACTGGAAAATAATAAATAAATACTTTTAATATATATATATATATATATAATTGGCTTCCTTTGTGCCTCTATGTATTTTGTTTGAATGTGGTTTTTTGGTTTTGGGGGGTTCTTTTGGTGGGGCAATGTGGGTTAAGTGACTTGCCCAGGGTCACACAGCTAGTAAGTGTCACGTGTATGAGGCTGGATTTGAACTCAGGTTCTCCTGAATTCAAGGCCAGTGCTTTATCTACTGTGCCACCTAGCTGCCCTATGTATTTTGTTTTACACATTTAAATATTTGATTTGAGAAGTCATACACGGGCCTCCCCAGACTGCCAAAGAGGCCCATGACACAAAAATGTGAAGAATCCCTAGTACAGACATTAATTCACAATTATAAATTTTTTAAATGTCTACCATTTATATATAAAGATGATAGTATTGACTCCAAATGGAATGATATGTCTCAGGTTTAGCACTCTAAAGTTATCAAAAGTACTTTTGTGCTTTCACTTAACATTTTTCTATTTCACTGCTTTCACTTATTGATATACACAAGGACTTTAATAGGAAAATTTAAACTTGTTTGTAGTATTATAAATTGTTTCAACTGATTGAGTTTCTTGTATCAGATAAGGAATAATGATTTGTCCTCACAAATGTTTAAGCTTTCAAGGGACATCTTTTATTAGATACCTAATATAAGCCCTTTCCTTCAGGAAAATTATTTTATTTAATTTTATCCTTATGACTTATGTATCATTTCAGCCTAAATCCATCTACATACCACAGGAAACTCCTGCCACTGAGGATGATAATCAAGGAACAATCAAGAGATGTCCTGTGCCTGAGAGTCCAGCAAAGCCATCACAAGTTCCACCCAGACCACCACCTCCTCGGTTACCCCCACAGAAGCCTGCTGCTTTAGGTATTGAGGGGAAAAGCCAAGTATCCATTTTTCATTTATCTAGTTTATTCTCTGAGAAAGCATAAGGAAATAAGATAAGGAAAAAATGAATATGTACAAGACTTCTTGTTTCAGAAAGTATATATCTTCAATTTGAGAAAGTGACTTTAGACAGAAATTAGAAATTCCTTAATGTAATGGCAATACTCATCAATACGTAATATGTTGTAACTAAACATATCTTGTTAAGGTAATGGACTGAACTCCTTCCAGCTGAATGGTGAACGAAGTAGCTCATTATACCAGCAGCAGAATGAAAATAGAGGCACAAACCTTTCAAGGAAAGAAAAGAAAGATGTACCAGTGGGTATTTATTTATTTTGTAAACTGCACTTGTACTTTTGTATCCTCATTCACTATTATAGTAAATAATGCCACAATTCTACAAATGCACTCATAAAACTCATTTAAAAAAATGTAAAATAATTGAACTATAATTACTACTCATTTCTATTTAATTGTGATTGAATTATCTAAATAGAATACTTCAGAAAAATAGTGTTATTTTAAACATATGATGCATTTTAAATTTTTATACACATACACACACACTCACATACACACACACACAGAGTTTAGAATACTTGATTGTGCCAGAATGTATTACAAAATTTGAGCTTCTAAGTATGTAAAAGCACTTCTTTATCTATTGGTTAAAACTTTTTTATCAGTAGTCATCAGTGTCAATAAAAAATGACTATAAAGATCTCTTCCTGCTGTCTGTATGGAAAGAAGGCCCCATCTCCCCATAAAGGATAAGGAAAGCTACAGCATTTCTCCCTAGACTCATTCACTCAGACCTGGACTGCTCAGGACACAGTTATTGGTACCATTGTTCGTCTTCAGAGAAAACATTTGCGTGAAGGAGGAAAAATCAAGATGAATTTGTTGTAACTTTCATGGGTTACTTGGGGAAAAGCTGAAAGCAGACTCATAGCCATTTATATTTTATGTGTTAAAATACTCTAACAGTATTTTTTGTCATGTCCTGTAAGAGTATAAAAGGTTTTCAATATTTGGAAAGGAAACCCCAGCTACATATAGATATCCATCTGTTGCTGAGGGCAAAAAATTCTTAGAGAAGATCCCAATGAGATTGCATTAAGAACATACTTCATTAAATTCTATATATATTAGTTAAATTAAAGTGATGTTTTATCACATCATATTAGGAGCATTCTCATCATTAAGTAATACATGTCATGCAATTATACTGTCCTTGTTTTTTATAAAAGAGATATTATAAAATTTTTTCTCATTATTCCTTGATCTAATCTCAATAAGAAACCTTTATCAGTCTTTATTTATCTGTCAGCTCAGAAACATTATACTTCTACGAAATCTTTTTATATCATTTTAAGTCTTAACTTGTTTCTTAAGGTTGGAGACCTATTCAACCCAGGCAAGACTTCTCCCTGAAGTGATTTAGGTCAAAATTAAGTAATTAGACATAGAGAAAGGAAGAAATCTTTGATTAATTTGATAATTAAAATTATATCTGGAGTTCACCTTTGACCAGAGAGGTTGAATGGTGTAGAGTATGCTTACATTTTCCGATACTTTATTTCTATTAGATAATTAAGAGATTATTTCCTAAACTCTTTGTCCTTTCTTAATCTTTACTGGATTTTTGTTTCTTTTCTGAATGTTATAAAATGTATGAATAGCCAGCCCTGAGGAAAGAGAGTTTCAGTTAACTCTGTCCTTCAAAATTTTCCTCCAGGCAGCAAGAATGTGTGTGTATCTGTCTCGCAAAATGTCTTTGACAAACTTGTAATCTAAAATTTTGTAATCTTAAAAAAATTTTTTTCCTTTTATGTATATATATATGTGTGTGTGTGTGTATATATATATATATAGTAATATACTTGATATAGGTTGCTAAAAGCGTTGTTCTATAGCTTTCCTCTAAGCCAACTATATCACTGTGGATTATAAAGTACTGTAACATCTTAGGTTTTAGAAATTTTTTTTTTAAGAAAAATGTAGAATGTTAGATTTTTTTTTAATGGATTACATATAATCCTTTATAGGTGAAGGTGTACAAATTTATAATGAAGACTTTAAAATATAGTAGATTAGTTCCTCATTAGTGGAAAACATTTATTTTCAAAAATAATATAGTCCTCCTGCTGGGGATTCATACATTTTTAGTTATTTTTGCTGGATTTGTTGTTGGGTTTTTTTTCCCTCCAACTCTAGATTTGCCTTACAAATCCAATCTAGTCAGA
The DNA here is from genome assembly GCF_019393635.1 of Dromiciops gliroides. NCBI lineage: Eukaryota > Metazoa > Chordata > Mammalia > Microbiotheria > Microbiotheriidae > Dromiciops > Dromiciops gliroides. The sequence goes on from NC_057862.1 coordinate 614,918,534, forward strand.
AAAGAAAATTAATAACAACAATAACAGCCCCCCCAAAAAAAAACCCTTTTTCAAAAAATATTCCTTTATTAGATATTATACTCAAAGCTATTCAGTTGTTTAGAATGTTTTTTTAAAAGCCAGGTTTAATCATTTAATCAACATTGGTTATAACTGCTATACATTTTGAGACATGTAATTTAAAATTTTAGTAAAGCAAAAACAGAAGGAAGAGAAACTGAATTCATTGCATAATGGTAATAGAGTTCTCTTTAAGAGTTGACAGTAATGCTGATTGAGAATAAAGTAAATTTAACATGAAGAAATTTATCTTTAAAATACCTTATCTGAAGAGCAAAAAATTGAGTACAGGCTAGAATTTGAAAAGTATGTCAAGTAATTACTTTCCATAAGTTAGTACTTAGCCTAGAATTTATTCTTTTCATGAAACTTGAATCTATATCTTTTAGATTTCATGTATTGGGATTTTTCCTCCCAGTATTTCCTAGTTACAGTACAGTTATTAATTATTGAAATTAAGTCAACTTTTTGTAAAGTCTATACTTAACAATATGCCTAATGTGTTACTTTTTCTAGAAACCCATTAGCAATGGTCTTCCTCCAACGCCTAAAGTGCATGTAAGTATTAAATGGTGAAAAAGTAAATTATTCAACAAAACATAGGAAAATAAGATGGCTAATTGATATTCATTTGAATCATTGGATAAATTATTTGCCTGTTTGAAAACATTTCTGTTGTAGTTGCCACAGTACTAAACATTAGAAATTCAAAATTAGCAAAAAATTTTTTATTAAATATATAATCACATCAAGTCCTTTCTTCATATCCCCTGTTGTTGGCACCCTCTCCTTCTTGAAATTTCTTTGTTTATTCTGTCTGATTAATTGTGCTCTACAAGAGAATCTTCACTGTTCCTCCAGGTCTGAGCCTTTTTCATTTTTGTTTAGTTTTCAGGGCTTACCTCAACAACCTTATATATGGTTTAGTTAACTGACTGTTTACTCTTGAATTTAATCACTTGACCTTGAATTTTAATATTAGCATTTCAGATTTAATTCTTCTAGAAGGAAATTGCTTTAGTGTTAAAAATTAATATCCTAATTTCAAAGATTATAAAAATGTCACAATGAAGAAATGAAAATAAATTAGTCATTCAGTGAATAATTTGTAAATACCTGTGATTATTGCTGTGTGATTAACAGCACATATTTTAAAATATGAGTCTGTATATAGCTTGGTTTTTCAGAATATTACAAATACTATGGTCTTTTTTCTATATCTACTATCTGCAGCCTAGATAGCTTTTTGAGCAGTAGACAATGCAACCTTCATTAAATTACTTAACCTTTCTGGGGCTCATTTTCCCCATTTATAAATAATGGGTCAGTAGATCATCTTCAAAAGTCCTTTCTAAGCTGAAAATCCTTTGAACTGCAGGTATCTATAATGTTCCAAAGAGAGTATCCATAGTTGAGTGTTTTGCCTCCCAGTGCATAGAGAGACAAAGAATTTATCACTTTCTTAACAAAATACCTTAAATAAATATATGCACTTGTGCGCGGGCGTGCGCACACACACACACACACATTTGAAGATGAATAATATGCTACAAAAATGTGCTTGTGAATCTAAAGACACACAATATGATATCCATCTGCTAAAAGTTATGGTTATATGGCATGACACTAATTACTTTAATTCAGGGCTAGCATTGACTTTTTTAGCTATTGCTTTTATTTTTTATGTTCACTTTTTAAATCTTCATGGGAAAATGTTGCCTTATTTTGTTTCTAACTTCTTTCAGATATCTTAGCAAGAAGCAACATTTTGGAATAAATAGAGAAAGCTAGCCTGATGGTTAGGAAGACCTGGGTTCAGTTTTTGCCTCTTTGACACATACTGGCTGTGTGGCCCTGGGCAAGTCATTTAACCTCTTGAACTGTGAATTACAAAGAAGGTGCTGATCTGCATTGGTAAAGGGAGCTTGTTCACCCTTAGAATTTCCTTTACCAATGTAGTCACAGGTCTATCTATTGCTATCTTAGAACATAATTAATATATCATTTAAATTATGTGATTTCTACAACATAGTATGAAACTGTCTCCTACCACTTAGTAGTAATTCTAGACAGAATTGTATCCCTGTTAAAAAAATACTTTAAGGCTTTGGAAATAGTGTTAATTATATGTAAATAAAGTGAAATTTTAGTTAAACTATTTGAAGTATTTGGCTTGAGCGAAAATTCTTCATTTAGTTACTGGTATTGGAAAAAGTATTTGTCCTTTCTCTGGTGTTTCTCAGCTTACTACTTGCCTTGATGTTCCAGTATGATGCCTAGTGTGTCAAAGATTATTCTTTTAACGTAACATAACTTTAGAAAAAAGACTTTACCTCATCAAATATTAGTTTTACAGCCCTACCCATATTCTCAGCAGTTATTCTGAGTAGTTAAATAAGTTGAATTGGCAAGTGGTTTAAAATAAATGTTGTGAACAAAATGTGAACTTTTCGGTTTATGGTTTGCAGAACTCTTGACCAACATAAAGCAAGATTCAAATGAGAAGCACTGTGTCTCAAAAAGACAAAAATCAAAGTCTGAAGTACTTTGACATCCTGTAAATTTCTTATGAAATGTTCCCACCGAAGCTTTCTAGAAAGAAAAAATTTAGCTTATATCCAAGAAAACTGCTAGAAAGACACATTTCTCATGAAACTAGGAGGAAAAAAAATTTACTTTCAATTATATTGCTTTTTATTTCCCAGTATTAAATTCAACCATCAAAATCATTTTACAAGCAAAACAGGAAAAAAGCTTTACCTTTGTAACTTCTGATTTTATTATTATTATAGAATATTACAATACTTTTCATATTAGTTATTGAGCTAATATCATACCTTAAAAAATTGTTAGGAGAAAAAACTTTTGTCATTCAGAAAGTCAGGAGGAATAAAAATTATTTGATTTTTTTTTTCTTTTTCCTTTCCTTATTCTCTTAAGATATTCAAAATCTTGAGCCATTAAAACTTAATACATACTAGTCTTACAATTAGGAAAATAATACACAGTTGTCTTATTTAGGGAATTAGCAACAGTTCTGGATGCCTCTTTTTTAAAAATATAAATTAGTGTTTTTAACCTTTTGCTTGGTTACTTATGCACACTGGCTCTGTTTTGTTTTTGCAGATGGGTGCTTGCTTTTCAAAGGTTTTTAATGGGTGCCCCTTGAAAATTCACTGTGCAACATCATGGATAAATCCAGACACAAGAGGTAAGTACTATATGTATTTGTCATGTAGTAATAACATTTTAGCTGAGATATTGAAGCCATTTGATTTTATTCATTTTCTAGATAAAGATAAAAATAGTCCTTTAAATGTTGTCTTCAGATCAGATAGAGATAAATACAATTTGTTTATTTCTCAGTCCATGTTATATCAATATTTATAGGTTGAAACTTAACGGTGGATAATGGGCTTGTTAATGATAGTTACCACAGGTTTTTCCTTAAAAATGGTTTTTTTTATACTGCACAGAATGTAACTCCTTTGTGCTTCTTGGTATCAGTAGAAAAACCTGGCTGCTGTTGGTGGTGATGGACTATCTTGTAAATCTGAATTAAGACTTTTACTATGTATTTCACTTAATCTGTATTCATCTGCTTAAGGAAACACTGTCATAGAGTTTAGTGATAAATCTGGGACTTGAACCTGACTCCTGACTCCAGGTCTGTTGTTCGTTCTAGAGTTAACTTGTTCTACTGGGAGGATTTGTGGCCTTGAGTTAAGGGAAGACCTGGCTCAGAGCCTTGCTTTGATGAAGCATAGCTCTGTGACTGTAGACGAGCCTCTTAATCTCTCTGAGCCTGATACTGCATGTGTAAAAAGGAGGGTAAAAGTAGCTCTCATCCTTCCAGATGGTTGTGAAGATCAGTACACGTTAAAGTTGTAAACTTTACAAATGTCAGTTATCACTACTATTTTTTTCCTATACTATGTAACCATCTTAGGCCCTAGAACCAAATTCCTAATACCTTTTAAGGTTGTGTCCTGGCAGGCAACCAATTTTTAGTCTTTTTAATAGGTAGTGATCAAATACATTTCTTGTTTGCTTGGCAACTTAAAGTAACCCACATGTTATTTTGAATCATGGTCAACATTTTATATCTTATATTCTTTATAATAATTCTACGAAACAGGGAGCTGCAGTCAGTCTGTACTGAGGAAACCCTGTTCTGCCAAAGCAGCTGCTATACAACTTGCACTTTCAGTTGTTTGGGACACTTGGAGGTTAAATGACTTGATCGTGTTCACCTAGTACTACCTTGTACAAGCATGCATCTGAGCCAAGACTTGAACCCAGGTTGTCTTGTGTCAAGGCTGGCTCTCTGTTTACTATCCCTTGCTGCCTCTTCCACTCTACTGGGCTCTATAAAATAATCTGATAAGTATCTAGTGATTATTTGCAAAGTATCTCACTCTTCTCCAAGCTCACTGGAGTCAACACATTTTCCCCTTTCTTTTTTATATTTTTAAAATCAAAAATGTATTTGTCAGATTGAAGTTGTTTTAAATTCTATACCACATACTTTTTTCTTTTTCTATGATTGTATTAATTTTGATCTTTGCTCTAAGAAGTCCATAGTCTGAGCACACACAGGCACTTGTTTCAGATATTTCACTAACAAGTCATTTCTTCTCTGTTAAAATAGAATCAATTTCATTTTTTTGTGATTTTTATGCTCACTGTATCCAGGATTTTCTGAACCTTTTCTCAAAGAAAATATTTATAATGAATAGGCGTGAGGCTTTTATGTATTCTAAGTCTTTGCTCACATTCCCTACTGCTTAACTCTGTTTTCTAACATTATTTCTGGTCTCCCTTCTCAGTCCTATTCTTTTATTGAAGTCACCTCATATTAAAATTATATGTTGGGGGCAGCTAGGCAGCGAAGTGGATGAAGCACCAGCCCTGGATTCAGGAGGACCTGAGTTCAAATCCAGCCTCAGACACTTGACACTTACTAGCTCTGTGACCCTGGGCAAGTCACTTAACCCCAATTGCCTCATCAAAAAATAAATATATATATATGTATATATGTTGATTTCACTTGAAGAATCTTAACAATTCTTTGTGGAATTTATCTACTTCTTAATCCAGTGAAAGAGATATTGGTGGTACATGAGCTGTGGTTATTTTTGTAGTAGTCTCTAAGAGCTTTTTTATGAGCTCTGCTATACATGATTTCCAGATGTCCTAAATAATGTTGATTCTTTTTTGTACAATTAGTGCAAAAAATGAATCCTTTGAAGTAGTTGAATTAGTAGTTTAATTCACACTATTTGAAGTTACTTATAAAATATGGTCATTGGCCATCCCAAAGCACTAATGATGAAGCATACTATCCACCTCCAAAGAAAGAACTAATATTGATTGAATACAGACTGAAGCACGCTATTTTTTTCTTTCATTCGTTTTCTTATACAAAATGACTAATACGGCAGTGTTTTGCATAATTGCACATGTATAACCTATATCTTATTGCTTACCACCTCAGATAGGGGGAAAGGGAGAAAAAGGAGGGATAAAATTTGGAATTCAAAATTTTAGATAAAGGAGTAGGGGGGGAAATGGTCATTGGCTCCAGCCCAATGGAAATATATGATGAAAATAAATTTTTATCTGTTTAGCAACATAATAAAACAGCAAAGGAGAAAAATATTTTTTTCAAATTTATTGTTTATTTTTAACATTCTTTTTTTAAAAAAATTGAGTTCTGAATTCTCTCCTTCCAACCCCCTCACCCACTCACTGAGAAGGCAAATAACATAACAATTACACATATAAAATCATGCAAAATTTATTTCCATACTAGCCATATTTCTTTTAAAAGCATGAAAAATAAAGTGAGAGGATTGTATTTCAGTTTGCCATCAGAGTTCATCAATTTTCTCTCTAGTGATGGATAGCATTTTTCATCATGAAGCCTTTGGAATTATCTTGGATTATTGAATTGATCAGAGTAGCCAAGCCTTTCACAGTTGATCATCATTACAACATTGCTGTTACTGTCTGTACACAATGATTTCCCACTTCTCACTTCACTTTGCATGAGTTCATAAAGGTCTTACCATGTTTTTCTGAAAGCATACCCCCTTGTCATTTTCCATACCATAATAATACTCCCCATAATCATATGCCACAGTTTGTGCAACCATTCTCCAATTAATGAGCATCCCCTCAATTTTCAATTTTTTTGCCACCACAAAAACAGCTTCTATAAATATTTTTGTGCATATAGGTCCTTTTCCTTTTTCTTTGATCTCTTTTGGAACATAGACCTAGTAGTGGTATTGCTGGGTCAAAGGTTATATACAGTTTTATAGCCTGTTGGACCAGGCCACTTTTCCTCCCTCATCCCCTTCATTTGTTATTTCTGATAGTAGTGAAGTGGTACATAAGAATTATTTGAATTGTCCTTTCTCTAATCAATAATGATTAAGAGCATTTTTTTCTTCATGTTACTTTAGATAGCTTTGATTTCTTCTTCTGAAAACTTCCTTTTTCTGAAAACAGATCCTTTGGCTATTTATCTATTAGGGAATGGCACTTACTCACATAAAATTGAATCAGTTTTATAGTCAGTATATATTTGAAAAGTGAGGGCTTTATCAGAAAAATTTGCTGTAAAAATTTCTTATATTACTATGGTACCTTTTAGCAAAATGTAGTTTCCCTAATGATCCCTTTTAATTAGGTCTATTTTTACTGTTGACGTCATCATTGCTACCCCAGTCTTTTTTTTTTTAAATTCAACTGAAGCATATTAAATTCTCTTCCAGCCCTTTATTGTAACTCTGTGTATATCTTTCTCCTTCAAGGGTGTCTCTTGTAAACAATGTATTGTTGGACTCTGGTTTTTAATCTATTTTGCTATCCACTTCATTTTATTGGTGAGCTCAACCCATTCACACTGAGAGTTTCCTTCCATCCTATTTTCTTCTGTTTCTTCTCTTTTTTTATCCTGTCCCTCCTAAAAAATCTATTTTGTTTCTAATTGCTGCCTCCCTTAATCTGTCCTCCCTTTTATCTTGCCCCCCTTTTCTCTTATCTTTTTCCTCTCCTCTTTCCCTATTGGGTAACACACTAAGTGTTGGGCACAACTGAGTGTTTTTATTTATTTGTGTGTTTATACACACGCACACACACACACACACACACACTTCCCTCTTTGAACCGGTTTCAATGAGAATGAGATTCAAACATTGCCCACTACCCCAGTCCCCCCAACACACATAAAAGCTCTTCCTTGAATGTCTCTTTTATGTGAGAAAATGTTCCCTATTTCCTCTTCTCCCATCCTCTTTCTTACCCCACCTTTTTTTTTTTAGATCATTCCAATATAATTGACTCACATCCATGCCCTCTGTCTATATAAACTCCTCTTAACTGCCCTAATAATGATAAACTTCTTAGGAGTTACGTGTCTCATCTTCCCATGTAGAAATCTAAACAGATTAACTTTATTGAGACCCTTATGATTATTCTTTCATGTTTACCTTTTTATGTTTCTCTTGAGTCTTGTGTCTGGATGCCAGATTTTCTACTTGGCTCTCATCTTTTCATCAAGAAAATTTGGAAGTCCCCTATTTCATTAAATGTCCATTTTTCCCCCTGAAGGATTTATAGTCAGTTTTGCTAGATAGGTTATAATTGGTTGTAATCCCAGTTCCTTTGTCCTCTGGAATATCATATTCTAAGTCTTCTGCTCCTTTAATATGGAAGCTGCTAAATCTTAATGTGATCCTTATTGTGGCTTCATAATATCTGAAATATTTTTTTCTGGATGCTTGCAATATTTTCTCCTTGACTTGGGAGGTCTGGAATTTGGCTTTGATGTTGAATATTTGGTTTTGGTTTGGGGGTTTCTTTTAGGAGGATATCAGTGAATTCTTTCAATTTCTGTCTTGCCATCTGGATCTAAAATATCAGGCAGTTTGCCATGATAATTTCTTGAAATATGATTTCTATTATGACTTTTTTAAATGTCTCATGAAGTCATTAGCTTCCATTTGGCCAATTCTGTTTTTAAGGAGTTCTTCAATTAATTTTTTTTTTTTTTTGCCTTTTACCATTTGGCCAATTCTTCTTTTAAGGTGTGATTTTCTTAATTTTTGTGGCTCTTTTACCAAGTTCTTTTCCTAATTTTCTTACATCACTCTCATTTCTTTTCCCAATTTTTCCTCTATCATTCTTAATCTCTAACTGTTCCAGGAATTCTTATTGGGCTTGGATCCAATTAGCATTTTTCTTTGAGGCATTGTTTATAGCTGTTTTCACATTGTTGTCTCCTTCCAAGTTTATGTCTTGGTCTTCCATACCACCATAATAGCTTTCTGTGGTCAAATTCCTTTTTTTTTAATGTTTGCTTATTTTCTCCCCTATTTCTTTACTTTGAACTTTATGTTAAAGTTGGGCTTTGCTCACCTGGGAATGGGGAAGCACTATCCCAAGCTTTAGGCTTTTTTTGTGCTGCTATTTTCAGAGCTAATTCTGGGGGTCTGCAAGTTTTGGGTTCTTCTGAAGTGGTATGGTCCTGGGAGAAGAATAGTCATTGCTTTCCTGGTCTGCATTCTGATCTTTACCCTGGAACAATTCCTGCTCCCTTGTGACTGACCCTCAACACTCCTCTCCACCCTGGAACTGCAACCCAGAACTGAGTATGGGCAATAGAGTTGCTGTAGCTAGTGCTAGCAAAGGGTCCCCTGTAAACTCTTTCTGATCAGTTGTCTGACCCCATTAACATGCCTTGGTCGAGAGATCCCAGTGCTCCTATTACTGTTGTTGCTGCCATCACATGTTTAGGCAATGTAACAAAACTTCTCCAGCCAACCTACTAAGTTTAATTAGGCTGGAACTGTGTCTTACCCTAACTTTTTCTTGGCTCTGCTGGTCCAAAATTTGATCTGAGGCATTATTATTTGGAGAGGAATGTTGATAGTTAGGTTGCTTCGAATCAGCAGTCTTGGCTCCAGAAAAATGTATTCTTATTCAAGAGAGAAAGGAGGTGCTGCTGCACCTGGAGGAAGGAGGCAGAGGAGGTAAGGGGAAGAGTTCACAGCTACTACATCATTCCCTAGAATTTTTAATTCTTTGCCACCACAAAGAATATTATTGTAAATGTTTTTGAATATTCTTAGTTTGTTTTATCTTGGACTGTTCTCTTAATCTACTCTGCCTCTCCATTTAGTGAAATGTATTTCTGTATATGTATTTCTTCCTCTTTTGACCAGTTCAGATGACAGTGATGTCCAAGTCATCAGTTCCCCCAACCCTCTTCCTCCAGGTGCAGCAGCACCTCCTTTCTCTCTCTCTCTCTCTCTCTCTCTCTCTCTCTCTCTCTCTCTCTCTCTCTCTCATCTAACTCTCATCAAATAAGATGACATAGAAAAGATCATCATATGTTCTACAGTGAGTCCCATGTGGCCCCTGAAGAGCACCCTGTGCTGATCACAGAAGCCCCCTGAACCCCAGAGCCAACAGAGAAGAGATGACACAGATTATGTTTGAGATCTCCAACACCCTAGCCGTGTACATTGCTCTCCAGGCTGTGCTGTTCCTGCATGTCTCTGGTCATATGCACTTCCCCATACCACCCTACATCTGGATATAGTTGGCCATGATCTGACCAACTATCTCATGAAGATCCTGACCAAGAGTGGGCATAGTTTTACTTTCACAGCTGAGAAGGAAACCATGCAGAGCAGGAAATGGCCATGGCTTTTCTCTGGAAAAGAGGTATAAGTGCACTTATGGCCAGGTTCTCACCATTGGCAACAAGAAGTTCAGGTGCTCAGGAACTCCCTTCCAATTGTCTTTCCTAAGTATGGAATCTATAAGGATTTGTTTGCTAGTTTCATATTGTCTGGCAGAACCAATATGGACCCAGGCATTGATGATAGTATATGGAAGGAGATTACAGCTTTAGTCCCCCAAGCACAGTGAAAATCATTATTATTGCCCCATGTGTAATTTAAGATTCTAAATGTGGATTCTAATCTGTTCCCCCAGTTTTGGGGGAAACTGACTAAAATCACTGATAAAACAAGTTTAGGTTTTTAAGGGTTTATTGAAAAATAGAAAAAGATTGAGAACAGAATTCCAACAGCCTGTCATTCCTATCTTTCCTCAAATTTCCTGTGAAGTCCTCTGCCGCCACCACCATCAAGTCAGGAACCCAAAAGCACGAGAGCTCTCTGAGAGCTCTCTGCGCAGGCTCCCTTTCCTCCTTCCTGTCTCCTCCCAGAAAATAGGAGGCTCCTCGAGTTGATTGGCTGGTACCCTTGATAGACAGCACCCATGAGTAAATGTCATTTCCTGACGCCAAGGAAAAGCCACAATGTCTCTGAGGCATTTTCCTCATGGTGGAGCTTTCCCACAGCAAGTCTCCAGTAGGTGGCATCATTCCAATCATTTCACCCACCTGAGTATGAATACTCTGTCTGGATTGAAGGCTCTATCCTGGCCTCTCTCCAGCAAATATGGATCAGCAAGCAGAAGTAAGATGAACTCAGGACTTCCATTTTCTACCAGAAATGCTTCTCAATGGGCAGTTTGCATTGTTTTTGTCAAAGGGTGTGATGTAATAATTGTCTTAAAAAAGAGATGAGGGGCAGCTAGGTGGCTCAATGGATAGAGCACTGGCCCTGTATTCAGGAGGTCCTGAGTTCAAATCTGGCCTCAGACACTTGACACTTACTAGCTGTGTGACCCTGGGCAAGTCACTTAACCCCAATTGTCCCACAAAAAGAAAAGGGGGGGAAGAGAGAGAGAGAGGGAGGAGATTGGCATGGCTATATTTGGTGGGAATTTTTGTTTGTTTGGTTTTTGGAACTTGACTCAGGATTTAAAAACTGAAATGGTGAAGATGATGAGCAGTCTGGTTGGAGGCAAACATCTCCAAGTTCTAAAGTGCATTTTCAGGACTCTGGTTGTGCATTTTTTTAATAGTCATTCCAAATACATTGTTACAGAGATTTCCTTGCCTCTATGAAGGCTGTCCTGCTCTATACAAAGGAGCTACTTAATATAAATCCAGACAGGGGAGAGGTAAAGGGGGACACAGTAGCATTGCTTACATGTAAATTATGTAATCCTTAAAAAAATTCTTGGGGCGGCTAGGTGGCACAGTGGATAGAGCACCAGCCCTGGAGTCAGGAGTACCTGAGTTCAAATCCGGCCTCAGACACTTAACACTTACTAGCTGTGTGACCCTGGGCAAGTCACTTAACCCCAATTGCCTCACTAAAAAAAAAAATTCTTGCGGCAGCTAGGTGACACAGTGGATAAAGCACTGGCCCTGGATTCAGGAAGACTGAGTTCAAATGCGGCCTCAGACACTTGACAATTACCAGCTGTGTGACCCTGGGCAAGTCACTTAACCCTCATTGCCCTGCCCCCCCCAAATTCTTTTACATCTTCTGCCTTAATACTTATTCCTTTTTTTTTAATTGTCTAGAGTCATAGAAGCCCCCTAATTGCCCTCCCTGGCCCCATTATGGCTATGAATGAAGACTTTTGGCGTTCCATAAGATTGGTGCCAGTATTTCAGGAAGAGTTTAACCTGGTCACTGACTTAAAACCAGTTCAAATAAAAGTGCCCATTACCCCCGCCCCCCAAAAAAAGAGGGGAACAGTGGGTGGGAATTAGGAGAGATGCCCATCAGTTGGAGGAACTACTAAACAAGTTATTATGCTTTATAAATGTGATAGAATACTATTGTGCTATAAGAAATGATGGGCACAGTTTCAGAGAAACGTGAAAAGACTTATATGAACTGATTGTGAAATAAAGTGAGCAGAACTAGAATAATTGATAAAATGACAACAATATTGTAAAGGCAAACAACTTTGAAATACTTAGGAACATTCATCAGCATAATGATCATACATGATTCAAAAGGACTTATAATTGAAACATGCTACCCACCTCTTTTTTTTTTATTATTATTTTTTATTTTGGTTTTTTGGTGAGGCAATTGGGGTTAAGTGACTTGCCCAGGGTCACAGAGCTAGTAAGTGTTAAGTGTCTGAGGTCAGATTTGAACTCAGGTCCCCCTGAATCCAGGGCTGGTGCTCTATCCACTGCGCCACCTAGCTGCCCCAGCTACCCACCTCTTTAAGGAGAAGGACTGAAAGTATGGAATAAAACTTTTCTTTTTATCATGGCCAACACACGAATTTGTTTTGCTTAAATATATGTGTTTGTAATAAGTTTTGTTTTTCTTTCTTAATTTGGTGGGGTTGGAAAGTTGTAGGAGGGAAAGAAGTTAGATTTTTACTGATTTTTAAAAACCTCCACACTATTTTGAGATACCACAGTAGAACTTAATGGAAAATTTTTATTCACACATTTTATCCAGAATTTTTTTTTAAACCTGCCTTAAGTCTTAAATACTACTCCTATATAGGAATAGCACTGATGCTTAGAAAATGAAACTATTTCACTCGGGCAGTTTTAAAATAAAAGTTTTCTTATAAACATTGTATTTGGGGCATTACTATCTGTGTTCTTACCAGACTGGAGTTTTAAACATCTATTTTGGGTTAAAATAAAACAATGTATTTTACTGAACATAAATCACTACTGGGTAATAATACTCCTGATGCTTTCAACAAAAATTAAGGGAAACAAAAGTAGCGTTGGCTTGTTTGTGTTTTGTATTTAGTATGTAGACACCTTGAAAAAGAGTTTTGTATTTATATAAATTGATCTCTGTAGCAGATTATTTTTGTTTTTCTATCTTATTGCAGATCAGTATTTGATATTTGGTGCTGAGGAAGGGATATATACCTTGAACCTTAATGAGCTACATGAGACATCAATGGAACAGGTTAGTCATTTTGTTTTACCTCACTTGAAAAAGTATTGATTTTAGCACCGATGCTGTGTCAAGCTTTGCATTAGGTGCTACAGACTCAAAGAGGAAAACAAAACAGTCTTTGCTGTCAAGGAATTCTCATCGTACCCATAGCTTGGTAGGATGGGTTAGCTTTTCCACTCTGTTGGTGTCTCCTTCAAGGACCACAGAGTCACCTCACTACTGTGAGGGGGCATCAGAGTAAGACGGGAGCAGTGGAAGGGAGAGTGTTTTCTAAAAAAGGGAAGAGGAGGAGGGACACTGAGAAACATGACAAATACTTCCCTCTGCTCTTTCCTCGCTCATCTGACAGAATTGTCTTGTTTAGAGGGCAGCTAGGTGGCACAGTGGATAAAGCACCGGCCCTGGGTTCAGGAGGACCTGAGTTCAAAACCAGTCTCGGATACTTGACATTTACTGGCTATTACTAGCTTGGGCAAATGACTTAACCCTCATTGCCCCCCCTTCCAGTCTCACTCCCAGGTCTATATATGCCTTTTCTTCTCTCCACTCAAATCTGGGGGCTTCCTTCGCCCCCACAGACCAAGCTAATCCGCCAGCCAGAGCTGCGGCTGGTGGTGGGGGCAGGGTGCGCTCTAAGTTTCACGTGCCTCAGCACAGGCTATCCGGGATCTGCCCAGGTCAGAGGGAGCTGGGGGCTTTTTTTTTCCCCCAGCTGTCTGACCTGGGGTCTTGTACAGCCCACGGGGCTTTTTCGCTCAGCTGAAGCTGAGGAGGAGGGGGGAGAGACCCTGAGGGCCTAAGGCTTTCTAATCTCAGCCTAAAGGTAGGGTCCCCAAATCAAAATAAATTTCCACAGTACATATCCTAGTCCCAGCTAGTAAAGTTGCTATACTCTAAAAATTAGTTTTTGTGATCAGTTTCCTTTGTGTACAAGTTTTTTTTTTTAAATTTTATTGATGTTTTTAATTTTTACATCATCTTTATTTCTCAGTCTATCCTTCAGCTATACAGAGAGCTGTCAATTAAAGAATAAAAAAGTGGGGGAAAGACAGTTTGGCAAAACACATTCCCTGAGCCTCACAGTATATTCAGTGTTTCACACTTATAATCCCCCAAGTCTGCAGGGAAGGATGGTCAGTTTTCTCACATAGTCATTATAATTACATAGCATTCAATAAATTATTATTGTTCTTTTGGTTTACATACTGTTGTCATTTATTATTTTTATGGTTCTCATTATTTCACTTTGCATCATTTTGCATGTTCCCCTTGTCATACTTAGTATTTCTTTTTTTAACAGATATAGTCCATTATATTCACATATCACAACTGGTTTAGCCTTTCCCTAATCAATGTTTCCAATTCTTTGCTACTACAAAATGTGGTGCTTAAAATACTGTGTTTTATTTGGGATTTTTCATTCTTTGACCTCCTTGTTATGTTTAACAGGGGGCCCAAGGCTATGAACTGAGTTCTAGTCTTAGTATAATGAGTTACTTTACAGGATGGTTGGTTCTGTTCTTGGCTTTATCAACATCGTTTTAATGTGTTTATTTCTAGTGTTCACTGTTCCTATCTTTTGTCATCTTTACCATTTTCTGTGTATGAGGTGAGACCTCAGAGTTATTTTGATTTGCAACTCTCTTATTGGTATTTTGGAGCAGGTTTTCATATGATTGTTAAAAGTTTGCAGTTGTTTTGAGAATAGCTTTTGCCACTTGTCCAATAGGAATGAATAGTGGTCCTATATATTTTTATCAGTACCTGCTATATCTTGGATCTTTATAAGTGCTATTTAATGTCATTTTCTCAGTTTCCCTTACCCTAAATTGATTTTGTTTGTGCAAAAGTTTATCAGTTTCGTAATCAAAATTATCTATTTTATGTTTTGTTGTCATCTCTTTATTAAGAATTCTCTTAGTCATTGTTCAAAGAGTACTTGATCTGCTTCCTTTCCCTTTCCCTTTCCCTTTCCCTTTCCTTTTCCCTATTCCTTCTCTTTAGCAACCTCTACCTCTCTTTCTAAACAGCTTTATGGCCCAGAGGATACAGTTCTGGACATAGAGTCAGGAAGACCTGAGATCAAATCTGACCTCAAACATTTCCTAGCTAGTCACTTAACCTCTATCTGTCCTCAGATGTAAAATGGAGATCCATAATGGCACTTACTTTCCAGGGTTGTTATGAGGATTAAATGAGATGATACTTGTAAAGTGCTTAGCACAGTGCCTGGCACTCAAGTGCTTGTTCCTTTTCCCTTCCATTCATTCTCACCTTCTCTATTATTAAATATTCATTTTGAGCTTTTCATATAGCATAAGATATTGGTCCAAACTGAATTTCTGCCAATCTGCTTTCAAGTTTTACCACCAGTTTTTGTCAAATAGGGGGTTCTTCCCCAATTTATTTTGTTTACCAAAAAAAAGAAATTTATTTTATGTTCGTTCTCTCACTGAGTCAGTTCAGTTATTTCTGATTCTTTATCTATTCTATTCCATTGATCTACTTTTTAGCCCGTACTATATAATGTTAATAATTGCTGCTTTACAGCATAGAGGTCAGAAAGTTACTATTCCTTCCTTCATTACTACTTATTATTTCCCTTAAGATTCTAGACTTTTTGTTCCTTTAGTGAACTTTGTAATTATTTTTTTCAGCTCTATAATGTATATCCTTGGCCTTTGTGGTCTTATCACTTACTTTTTGGACATCAGAAGAATAACATTTTTAGAGCCTATTCCTGAGTAAACAATTTATGTTTGCCCTATATAATTATGTTCCATAGTGTTTTGGGCTTTTGTTTGTTTTGCTTCCCAGTAAGTTAATTTCCAGGAAATTTTTAAGAAATAATTTAGTAACTGTAACTAAGGTGACCTTTACATTTTGTCGCAGCATAACCCTAGCATGTGAGAGATCATCTAGTACAAACTGCTTATTTTACAAATAAGTCAACAGGACCAAAAAGTTAAAATACTTGTTCAGTATCACATCTAAGTACTAGAGCCAGTATTATGACTCCAAATCTACAGTCCTTTCTACTATACCTCGTTGCCTCTTTTGTCATTGATTTAGCATGCCATTTATGCTCTATGTCACCTCTCACATTATAGTATATATCCCTGCAAGTTGAGACGTTTTCATTCTTTGTACTTAAGTCCCTTGTGCCCATTTGTGCCCTGGCACACAGTTGTAACTTCACATTGATGGATTGATTGTCCCCAACACACCTGCCCCTCTTCCAAACTTCTCTTTCCTTAGAGAGTCCCACCATCCTTAGAAACACACACAAAGACATAGGAATTGAGGCAGTATCAAGTAAACACAACCAGGAAAACAACATGGACAACTACAACAGGGTAAATGGGAAGAACGGCAATATAACATTCAACACTTGGATGCTCCAAAGTTGTCCCCGAAAAGAGAGGGGGAAGGCACTGCCTTTTTTTTTCTTTTCAGAGTAAGGAGAAAATATGAATATAATGATTTTTGAAAGCAAAAATTAACGATAATTTTTTAAAACTAGGAACTAAGCACAGACTTGAGTACAAGATCATATGCCAGTACTGGCATACAGTATCATATGGTATAGTGTATTGTTTAAGTGAGTATGATTGCTTTGTGAGTGCGCATATATGTGCTTTTCTATTGTCCACTTAGAGATATCATTTTCCCTGCTACATACATATATCCATGCTCATCATGGCATTTTAGACCTCAATAATGAATTACTCCTATAAATTGATTTTGATTCTACATCTACTTAATAACCAATAATGACATGAAAATTTTTGCAGAAGATGAATATGATTTTCTGATAAGACTTATTGATATACATTAAAATTTAATTTTTTAATTATCACACATGAATTTTATGCTCCTCTGTTTAGTTTGTAAAGTCCTAGACAACTTGTCCCCAACCTATCTTTCTAACTTCATTGGACGTTACTCCCCTTCTGGCCTTCTGCCATACAGCCAAACTGGCTCTTTTCCCTCACTGTCTCCCTTCTCCATACCTTTGCCCTGGCTATCCCATATGCCTGGAACAATGAGCTCCTTTTTTACCTCCTTCACATAGAGCCTCTCTCTTCCCTTAAGTTCAAGTGCCATCTTCTTCATGAAACCTTTCCTGATTGCCCTGAAATTCTAATGCTCTACCTCCCACCCTACCATGACTTTGGCTCTTTGTATGTGTTTGTACTTAGAAACTTGTTGTTTATGCTTTATAGATTTTTATATATCCTAGTCTCCCTATTAGAGTATAAATAAGTAGGTATCATTTCCTTCTTTGCACTTGTATCCCCACTGCCTGGCACATTGTAGGTACTTGTTGATTGATCGAGCACTGTTTATTTCCTTCTTCTGCACTAATTAATCTCAGTAGTTCAAAAATTAGTTGGTTATAGATGTAAGGCATCTAAAAGTCAGATTGTATCTTTAAAAAAAATTTGAAGTTGTCTTATGGATTTGAAAAACTGCTTTTGCAATATAAAATGTATTTTTAAGTTTTGTATATAGCCCTTTGTAAAATCCATTCATTTTTCTTACCAGCTATTTCCCCGAAGATGTACTTGGTTATATGTGATGAATAATTGCTTACTATCGATATCTGGTAAGTCTTTTACAGTTTAAATTTACTCTTTTTAAATATTAGAGAAAATACCATTATATTCCTTCTTATATTTGAAGTCATTTGGTTTTGTTTTGTTTTTTAACATATGCCTTTTTTTTTTTTCAGGTAAAGCATCTCAACTTTATTCCCATAATTTACCAGGACTTTTTGATTATGCAAGACAAATGCAAAAGTTACCTGTTGCTATTCCAGCACACAAGCTCCCTGACCGAATATTGCCTAGGTGAGTGTATATAAAGAAGTCATATCTTTGTTTAGTCATAGACATAATGTGTTACTGACCCTCTTCAAGGCGTCTCTGCTCAAGGTGGCCTAACACTAAAGCACCAGACTTGTGCTCAAAGATTCCATAGTTTGATCAATAAAAACTTTTGTATTCTGTTTTCCCTTTCCCCATCTCTCCCCACACTGACTTTGTCTCATTCTCTCCTTTGGTTTCATTTCGGTTTTTCCTTTTCCATTTTCCTGTCTTTGTACCTGTCACTTTTCTTTTCCAGTAAACTTTTATGTCTTCTTCTGGTAAGGTTTTATGTCTTCTTAGTAGTTTCAGTTCTATTTTTTTTTAATCAAAGAAAAATAAAGTACTTTATTAACCAGTATATGGAAATTTATCATTTTAATTTTTTAAGTTGCTATTGTATACTATAATAACTTAATTAATTTGCATAGTCTCCCAGCAACACAGTCCTCAGGGGTTCCTATGGCCAAAAAATTCTTTCCTCTCTAATCATCTTGGTCACAAGCATTTCCAAATTCACTTCAATTCAACAGGTATTTAATGGCCAAAGTGTAAGGTGTCGGGTTAGGTGCTAGGGAGGCCAAAGAAAAAGACAAGATCCAGAATCTTCCATTCTTTTGGGAAAGGGGGTGGAGGTGGGAGGAAAAGAACCATGTACATAGATGAGCAAATACAAGATATGCAAAGTAATTTTCCAGCAGGAATGAGGGAAGCACTAACTATTGGAGTTGGGAAGACTTGGAATTCTTGAAAGGAAACTAGAATCTCTAATAGGTAGAGTTGAAGGGAGAAAATGTATCAGTAATAAGAGCTTTACCTTCGCAAAAATAAGAATGCAGATGCAATGTCATGTATGGGGGGACAGTAAATAGACAAGCATTGATTGAAAATAGTGTGAAAGGAATCTAAAAAGGTCAGCTTGATCCTGATTGTAAAGGACTTAAAAACAAACTGAGGGGAGCAGATGATATAAAAATGAGAAGATAATAATTCCCTTTAGTCTCTCAACAACAACAAAGGCAATACAACTTTGTGGAGATAGAAAGCTGGAAGACCTTGATTCAGATTCCACCACTAACAAATGCTTGACTTTGTAACCTTGGGCAAGTCACTTAATCTTATCAAGAAGAAGAGTATTTATAGAAGGACAGAATAAAATCAATAGAGGTTAGGATTGAAGTAAGAGAAGTACAAGGGTCAGTCTTTCCTCTTAAAGAGAAAGGAAAGGGTGCTGTTAAACAAATATTCACACCTAAGAGGTAAGTATCTGAGGATTTTTGTTTTCTGGATAGCATCTTAAATCCAAGAGGTGAAATGTATTACTTTCCAATGGCAGCTAGCACCTAAAGTAGGAGAAAGACTGTAAAGAACCAAATGTAAGATAATGTGATCTTGAGAATGGGTACTAATCAATGTAAGGGCAAAGGGCTGGACCAGGCCTATTTCAGCACTGCATCCATCTCGCCTTCATCTACTGATATTTCTGAAAGGAGTACAGAAAATGATAATGTGATAATGCAGTATCATTCCTGGAATGGAGCTAAAGCAATCTTAAGAGGGAAACCGAGAGAGCAAATCAAATTAAACAGTCATTTTAAATTAGTTTATTAGGTGCACCCTGCTTATTTTTAGTTCCTTAAAGCATTCCAAAGCATAGATATGATTATCTAAACCCTGGGGGTCAGTGAGTTAGTTCTCCAAGGAAAAATGTAGAAAACAAAGGGCTTTGGGAGGAAGAACTAGGATAGAGGCCTAAGAGTAGAACATCCATAATAAAAGGTTAGGGCATGATGATACCTCCACAGGACACTGAGACCAGAAAAGACTGGAGAAAGAAGACATGCTGAGGAGGAAGGGATGGTCTGTAGGGCCAAAGCCACCTGTCAGTCAGCAAATATAGATTAAGTGCCTACTGTGTGCCAAACATGATATTTATCAATAGGGATACAAAGAAAGGCAAAAGATAGTTCCTACTCTGAAGGAGTCCCCAGGCTAATGGAGAAGACAAGAGAAAATTATACATAAATAAGATCTATAACATGACAAATTGGAACTAACAGAGGAAAGGCACTGGCATTACCAACTGCTTTTGAATAGAGTATCTCAGAGACATCGTAAACTCAACATATCCAAAAGTGAATTTATTACACATCCCCTATCATCACACCTGTTGGGGGTAGGGTAGGGAAGAACAAGCTAGCTAAAGTCAGTGTCATCAACAAGCATTTCTCAAACAACATGTGGCAGGCACTGTTGTTCTAGGTTCTGAGCCTACAAAGATAACAGCAGAGGGGCAGCTAGGTGGCGCAGTGGATAGAGCACTGGCTCTGGAGTCAGGAGGACCTGAGTTCAAATCTGGCATCAGACACTTAACACTTACTAGCTGTGTGACCCTGGGCAAGTCACCTAACCCCAATTGCCTCAGCAAACAAAAAAACAAAGATAACAGCAGAGGGGCAGCTAGGTGGTGCAGTGGATAGAGCACTGGCTCTGGAGTCAGGAGGACCTGAGTTCAAATCTGGCCTCAGACACTTAACTTAGCTGTGTGACCCTGGGCAAGTCACCTAACCCCAATTGCCTCAGCAAACAAAAAAACAAAGATAACAGCAGAATTGTCCTTTCCCTAAAAGAGGTTGCCTTCTAACCTGGGAGACTATATGCTTGCATATATGTGTGTATTCATAATACATACAAAACTGAAAAAGAGAAAGGGAAGTGAACAAGCATTTCTAAAGTGCCTGCTGTGGGCCAGGCACTGCACTAGGTGATATACCAAATTTATGTCATTTGATCCTCACAACAACCTTTTAGAGTAGGTGCTAATGTTATCCCCATTTTGTCATTGAGGAAACTAAGACAAACAGATTAAGTGATACAGGGTAACCTGGGCAGGGACACCAAGAAAGCCCTCATGGCTGAAGGATACAAGGAAAGGCTTCGCTCAGGAGCTAGTGGTTGAACAGAATCTGAAAGGAAAAATCAGGTTTTGAGAGGCAGAAATAAGAAGGGAATGCACTGGGTCTTCCAGGCAGTAGTGGGGAAAGAAGGAGGAAGAGAGATGAAGTGCCATGAATAAAGAACAACAAGTAGAGTAGTTTAGCCAGTTCCTAGAGTATATCCCCAGGAATAGTAAGATGAAATGAAATAAGCCTAGAAAGGTAGGTTAATGCCAAGTGTTTGTAAAGCCCTTTATGTGTGTCCCCCCACCCCCAAAAAAAGTATATGTATCTGTCATATAGAAGCCATTGAAATTAATAGAGTAGTGAGATAATATGATCAGACCTTCAGGTTAAGGATAATAACTTTGGAAGTTATGTGAAGGATGGATTGTATTAGTAGCCATTTTTGTTTTTATCTTTTAGGAAATTTGCTGTATCTGCAAAAATTCCCGAAACCAAGTGGTGTCAGAAGTGTTGTGTTGGTAAGTACTAAAACCACTGTGGCCACTAGGGCCATTCTGTTTTGTCAAGCTGACTAGAGAATTGAATGAAATTAATTTTTTATCCTGTGACAAAGAGTTTGTAGAAGTAGTCCTTGCCTACAGACCACTTGCTATCTGCAAGAGTTTGGTTTTCCCTCTCAGGACAAAAATGGTGTCTTAGCTACCTATCTCACTTTTGGGGCAATTGAATTCAGTAAATATTTACTAAATACCTACTATGTGTAAGGTACTGAGCTAGGCCCTGGGGATACAAAGAGAAAATGAAATGGGCCCCACCCTCAAGAACCTTACATTCTATTTGTCAGAAATTGAATAGGTAATAGGTAAGTATATACTAAGTAAATATGCAAAGTAATTTCTGAGGTCATAATAAGGTCAAGAAGGTATCCCATCCAGGCCCTACAGGAAGCCAGGAATTTCAAAGGATGGAAATAGAATAGAATGCTTGGCGAAGCAACAGCAAGCAGTCTAGGTGGTGTTGAGAATAGACTACCAAAAATGAGTGATTTGAAATCGGTCTGGGAACTACATTGTGTTTGTAAAAAAGCTTTTTAATTTTATATAATCAAAATTATCTATTTTACATTTTGTTTTGCTCTCTATATCTTCTTTAGTCCTAAATTCTTCCTCTGTCCATTTGTATTTGTAAGACAAAATTTTTCGTCATTTGATGAAGATCTTGGTGTATAGAAATATGAGTTCAAACTAAATAACCTCTAGATCACCTTCTAATATGAGAGGACAGTGGGAGGAAATATACATTGTTGTTGTTGTTGTTGTTGTTGTTGTTTTTGTTGTTTAGTCATGTCTGACTCTTTGTCACCCCATGCACCTTAGCGTGGCGGGCCCTTTTATCCTCCACTCTCTCTCAAAGTCCGTTCAAGTTCATGGTCATTGTTTCTGTGGTACTATCTAGCCATCTTGACTTCTGCCATCCCTTTTTCCTTTGCCTTTGATTTTTCCCAGAACCAGGGTCTTTTCAGAGTCCCATCTCATCATATCACCAAAGTATTTAAGTTTCAGTATTCCAGTGAATAACTTGAATTAATTGGACAGATTAGACTTCCTTGCTATCCAAGGGGCTCCCCAAAATCTCCAGCACCACAGTTGGAAAGCATCAATTCTGCAACTTCTCAGCTTTCCTTATAGTCCAACTTTCACAACCATGCATTGCTATTGGAAAATCTTAGCTTTGACTTATACGGACCCTTGTCAGCAAAGTGATGTCTCTGCTTTTTAGTCTGCTGTTCAAGATTTGCTATAACTTTCCTTCCAAGGAGCAAGTGTCTTTTAATTTCATGGCTGTAGTCCCCATCTGCCATGATCTTTGAGCCCAAGAATATAAAGTCTAACACAGCCTCCATTTCTTCTCCCTCTATTTGCCAGGAATGGGATCAATTGCCAAAATCTTAGGGTTTTTTGATAAGCTTTAAGCCAGCTTTTGCATGCTTCTCTTTCATCAAGATGCTTCTTAATTCCTCTTCACTTTCCACCATTAGAGTTATATCATCTGTATGTCTAAGATTGTTGATATTTCTGTTGGCAACCTTAATTCTGGCTTTTGATTAATCCAGTCTAGCATTTCACATGATGTAATCTGCATATAAATTAAATAAATAAGGTGATAGCATATAGTCTTGCTGTACTCCTTCCCCAATCTTACCCAGTCAATCATTCCATGTTCAGTTCTAACTGTTGCTTTTTGGTCCAAATATAAGTTCCTCAGGAGACAAGTAAGATGATCTGGTACTTCGATTCCTTTGAGGATTTGCCACATTTTGTTGTGATCTACACAGTCAAAGGCTTTAGTGTAGTCAGTGAAGCAGAAGTAGATGTTTTTCTGGAACTCACTTGCTTTCTCCATAATCCAGCAAATGTTAGAAATTTGGTCTCTAGTTCCTCTGCCTCTTCAAAAACCAGCTTGCTCTACTGGTAACTCTCAGTGCACATATTGCTGAAGCCTAGCTTGCAAAATTTTAAACATAGCCTTGCTGCTGGCGTGAGAAATGAGTGTAATTAATTGTTCAGCATTGCCCTTCTTTAGGATTAGGATGTAAACTGATCTTTTCTGATCCAGTGGCTATTGCTGTGTTTTCCAAATTTGCTAGCATATTAAGCGCAGAACTTTAACAGCATCATCTTTTAGGGTTTTAAATAACTCAGCTGGAGGGGGCAGCTAGATGGCGCAGTGGATAGAGCACCAGCCCTGGAGTCAGGAGTATCTGAGTTCAAATCTGGCCTCAGACACTTAACACTTACTAGCTGTGTGACCCTGGGCAAGTCACTTAACCCCAATTGCCTCACTGGAAAAAAAAAAAGAAAGAAAGAAATAACTCAGCTGGAATTCCATCACCTCCATTAGCCTTATTGTTAGCAGTGCTTCCTAAGGCCCATTTGACTTTATTCTGCATGATGTCTTTAGATCAATAACGACACCATTGTGGTTATCAGTGATGTTGAGATCTTTCTTGTATAGTTCTTTTGTGTATTTAGTCTTTTATCATGCCTATTTTTGCATGAAACATTCCATTTCTATTTCTGATTTTCTTGAAGAGATCTATCTTTCCCACTCTATTGTTTTCTTCTATTTATTTGCATTGCTTATTTAAGAAAACCTCTCTCACTGTTCTCTTGAATTCTACATTCAATTGGGTTTCAATCTTTGTCTTTTTCCTTTACCTTTTGCTTTCTTGTTCTTCTTTTTCTTTGGACTGTTTTTATGTTGCTGCCTCCTGTGCAGTATTGTGAACTTCTGTCCATAGTTCTTCAGGCACTCTTATCTACCCGATCTAATCCCTAAAATCTATTCATCACATCTACTTCATATTCATAAAGGATGTTATTTAAGTTATACCTATATAGTCTGATAGTGTTCCCTACTTTCTTCAGTTTGTCTGAATTTTATGATAAGAAGCTCATTATCTGATCCACAGTTACCTCCAGGTCTTGTTTTAACTGACTGTATAGAGCTTCTCCACCCTCAGCTGCAAAGTATATAGTCAGTATCCTTTAGGGTTGTTGAAAAAGAGTGTTTGTTACAACCAGTGAGATGGCTTGACAAAATTTTATTATCCTCTGCCCCGCTTCATTTTGTATTCCAAGACCAAACTTGCCTGTTATTCCAGTGATCTTCCTACTTTAGCATTCCAGTCCCCTGTGGTGGCTTTTTTTTTGATGTAATCTCTAGAAGATGTAGGTCTTAATAGAACTGATCAATTTGGGGCCTCTTCAGCATCAGCGATTGGAGCATAGACTTGTGTTACTGTGATGTTGAAGGGTTTGCCTTGGATTCAAAGAGATATTGTTCTGTCGTTTTTGAGATTATACCCCAGGACTGTTTTTCTCATCCTTTTATTGACTATGAGGGCTACACCATTTCTTTTAAGGGATTCTTGCCCACATAGTATATGTAGTGATCATTTAAATTAAATCCACCCATTCCCATCCATTTAAGTTCACCGATACCTAAGATGCTGATATTTAACCAGACACAGCCACATTTGAGCTTCCTTTCAGCTTTGGCCCAGCTGTTTCATTAGTCCTGGACCTACTTGTAGTTGTCTTCGGCTCTTCCCCAATAACATATTGGGTATCTTCTGACCTGAGGGGCTCATCTTCCAATGGCATCTTTTTTATCATTTGAATACTGTTTCCTTAGCAAAGATATTGGAGTGGTTTACCATTTCCATCTCCAGTGGATCCACCTCTGTTCTGAATTCCCCACTATGACCTGGCCATCTTCGGTAGCCCTGCAGGCCATAGCTCATCATTTTCTTAAGCTACACAAGCCCCTCCACCAAAACAAGGCAGCGATCCGGGAGGGAAATCCACTGAAAACTTGAAACTGGATCTTGGGAAAGAAGTCACACTTAGAACTTAATTTGGAAGCCTCCTGGGTAATGACGTTATGTGCACAAATAGATGAGATCTCATAGAAAGAACATGTAATAAGAGTGAACAAGAGAAGACAACACCTTCTTCCTCCCATGGGGGAGAAGTCAGCATATTATCCCCCCATAGCTGAACTCTCAGTGTGATCCTTTCTGTTTGCTTAGGATCCTTGAAGTTCTTGCCAAATTTCTAATAAGAAATTTGATTGACTAGTAACTTTTAATTTCACTTTTAACCCTTGGGTTACAATAATTTATAAAAAAAACTTTGAAATTATTTAAGGGGCAGCTAGGTGGCACAGTGGATCAAGCACCGGGCCAGGATTCAGGAGGACCTGAGTTCAAATCCGGCCTCAGAAACTTGGCACTTACTAGCTGTGTGACCCTGGGCAAGTCACTTAACCCCAGCCCTGAAAAAAAAAAAAGGAAAGAAAGAAAGAAAAAACAAATGATTTAGCTCCATATATAAGCATAATAACAGAAATTATCTATAATTTTTGTCTTGACAGTAAGAAATCCCTACACAGGCCATAAATACCTTTGTGGGGCACTTCAGTCTAGCATTGTTCTATTGGAATGGGTTGAACCAATGCAGAAATTTATGTTAATTAAGGTAAGTATAGAAGGCTAACCTGTATAATTGTTAGACTAATGGTCCAATTTTTACTAAATTTTATATCATAAAATCCACAGCTGTCTAGCTCTCTTTATGTTATTTGATTATTTAAAATGGCATGGCAGATTGGTGAAAACCTTTCCATTTTCAGAAATCCAATTGTCCTAGTAAAGAATATTCTTAGGGAGGCTGGAAAAATTTGGTGTGAAAGTTTAAAGTGCAAATGGAAAAAACTAATGAGTTGCATGCATAGGTATTGATGAACTGTATGAACAAAGCCAGAAAACCGAGCGGGTTTATTTTTCCACATGTGACTAAAACCATCATAATAAAGAGTCCCTTGCAGATTTGTCCTTTGCCCAAGATAATAGAGGGTTGGCTCAAGGTAAAATATTCAGAACATCTTGTCAGAAAATGTGCATTAGCCATGGGACAAGCCACAAATTGTCCTGAAAGTTCAGAATTTTCCAAGTCTATTAGGTAATGAATATTATTTAATACATTTTATGGTACCCTAACATGCTTGTTTAAAACTTGGACAGCAAGTATTCAGAATATTAAAGTTATAAATTCTTCATGTGATGCCAAATAAAATAGTAATTGAAATTTCCAAAATGTACTATCATAATATTTTAATGATTATTTCCTCGTTGCTAGATATCTTAGGAAAAATTACCTCAGGATAGATTTGTAATGGATTCTTTATAATACGGTTTCAAATGGTCTTATAATATTTAAAATATTGTTGTTGTTCAGTTGTGTCCGATTCTTGGTCCCATGGAATATATAGCACACTGATACTGTCCATTCAGTTTTCTTGGAAAAGAGACTAGAGTGGGGGCGGCTAGGGGGCACAGTGGCTAAAGCACTGGAGAAGAACCTGAGTTCAAATCCGTCCTCAGACACTTGACATGTACTAGCTATGTCACCCTGGGCAAGTCACTTAACCCTCATTGCCTTGCCCAAAACACACACACACACACACACACACACACACACACACACACACACACACACACACACACACACGGAAAGAGACTAGAGTGGTTTGCCATTTCCTTCTCCACTGGATTAAGGCAGACAGGTTAAGTGACTTGCCCAGGGTCACACAGCTAGTTAGTATCTAACTCCAGGCAGTTTTGGGAATTTTAAATCCATTATCGTGATGCCACTGTTAACATCTTCTCTGGGAGTAGAATTTCTTTATAATGAAATCTAAGTTTGAAAAAAAAAACAAACAAAACAGAAAAACTTTATATATTATACAATGCAGAGCTCTTTATATTCATAATCATATAACAAAAATATCTCCTAGGACAGCTTCTGTTTGTCCCTTCCCAGCTGAAGGTAAACAGGCTCTTCCCTGGGCCATATTTTAAATTCTGGGAATAATACCTTACATTTGTACAGTACTTTATATTTCACGGCACTTGAACACGCATTAGCTTGTTTTTTTCTCACAACAACCATTTTACATACCCTGGGCAGAAAGAATTGCCTCCATTTTACAGATAAAGGAAACTGAGGCCTGGAAAGAAGAGTAACTTGCCTGGGGTTACACAGCTAGTAAGCCAGTGCCAGAACCCAAATATTCAGACTCCCTAGTCCAGTGCTCCTTCCATCATACCATGCTGTTTTCTTCCTTTGCTTTGCTAGCATCATGGTCATTTCAGTTACATCTGTACTGCTGGGAAAGTGACAGGGTTTTTCTTCATGGGTAATGGCAGGTGAGGGGTTAGGCACCTTCTGTCTTCAAAAACATTTGAGCAGATAGCTCTGGGAATACTATTTTACCTTCATTTTATTTCAGTAACAGGGCTTCTTATTTGTGACTAATGAGAAGAATATTGACCTCATGGTATATAAAATTATGATGTCTCCTTATTTTGTTTTAACAATATTTTTGCTTGTTTCTCTAGCATATAGATTTTCCTATACCTTGCCCACTTAGAATGTTTGAAATGCTGGTAGTACCTGAACAAGAATACCCTTTAGTTTGTGTTGGTGTTAGTAGAGGAAGAGATTTCAACCAGGTGGTTCGGTTTGAGACTGTCAACCCAAATTCTACCTCTTCATGGTTCACAGAATCAGGTTTGTGCATTATTTTTTAGTAGATTTGCAATATGTATCTGTTACATGTTATTTTAGGCAAATTTGGCATAAGAAAATGTGGATTTAAATTGAAGCTAAGTTGTAGAGTCACTATTCAAAAGAGTTTTTGTTTTTCCATTTGCACAAGAGATTTATAGTACACTACCTTTAAAGTGCTTCTAATGAATTCAAAATGATTCAATTTAATGAAATTTTATCTCTATTCCTGTACAATTTTTATGAATGTGTTACATAAAATGAGTACTACCTCTACTATCCTAGTACAATTAGTAACAAAAATGATGTTTTAAAAGAGGTCAGTTAACGTAACATTCCTTTTATCTTCTTCCAAGGATATGCATAATATTTTACTGCCATGTTCGTTCTTTGCTGGGGAATATTTTCTGTTTTTCCTTCTAAGACATTCATGCCCTTAAAATTCTGTTTTAATTGGCATTTGTTGATGTTAATATAATTCTGTGAAAGATGACTGCTGTCTGAAAGATTTTTGTCAATAATATCAAATTTTATCAACAGTGACTCAAACTTTTAAGAAAATCAACATAAAGAAACGCTTACATTTCCCTTTACTTAGAGAGTCCCAGTTGATTTAGCTATCCTCATCATCATCCTTCTATCTGAAGACCTTTAGGCTCTTTAATTGCTACTCTATCTTCTAAAATCTCTAAGGCAAAAGGCTTGTTACATTTTTTTATATGTCTTAAGTCTCAGACTGGTTAACACCTAGTCAGAATTAACAAAACAAAAATTGTAAATGCAATTTATTATTTCAATTGCATGTTGTAATTGAAACTAGATTATAAAGATATTACAGTATTGAATTCCTTAGAAATTGCTTTATGGAATAGAATTTTTATTTGTAATAAATCTATAAATTATGAGTAAATGAATGCTTAGGAACTACTTTGAACTGTTTTAAAACAGGATGTTCTTTTATCTAATTTTAAAATTTCCCTAGAATGTCCTTGATGTTATTAATTTCTTAGAACCCTTTCTTTAAAGCTAGTAAAGATGGTTAACTTTATCTTAGCTCATGCCTGAATGTTTGCCAATTTGGAAATAATGAAGTTTTAATTATTTATTTTTACTTCCTAAAGCAATGGAACCTTCATGTTGTTGCTGAACTTAGCAGTGGTTGCTTTGTGTATTGTGGATGACAAGAATTTGATGATAAATCAGTCATTTGAACTAAAATCTCTTATACTTTTAAAAATATTTCCCTATAGTATCTTACTTCCACACAATCTAATTTATTCACAGTAATTTCTTGGGTCTAAATGTGTATTCCTTCTGTCATTCTTTGTTCTCCTGGGACCTTTAGCCTACCTTGTATTTGGTATATCGGGTAAAGCTCCAGAATTTCTGCTCCTTTGGGCCTTCTGGCCTTAAGGATTCCTGGTTATGTGGAGTACCTGGATGTTCTGTTGCAAAAGCCCCTAGATGATGGCTTGAAAGGGATCGACCAAGACATCAACAAAGGGAAATTCAAATAGATAAATAATTCTACCCAAAAAAATGAATAAAAGAAGAATGTGATAAGAGTATTCATATCCACAGCCATTATTACCACAGTGATAGTCATATATTAAATGAAGTTAATCCACACTAGAAAAGAGAAAAATATAAAAGAAAAAGTTCATCTACATTGTGTACATTCAGACTTTATTGGATAACTTTTCTAGTTCAATTCAGCATTCATCTCCTAGCATTCACTGTGTACAAGGCATTCTGTTAGTTGCTCCATTGTATTTAAACTGCTTTTTTCCCTTTTCTGAAGCCATGTGTGACTGCATAAGTATTGTTATATAGGGTCATAATTTTGTTCTTTGAGCTACTAACAGCTTGTAACAAAATACCAAGAGTGTGCTAACTATAGATGGTAGAGAGGGAATACCTTGATTTGCTTTGTAATGAAAAACTAAATATTTGGAGCACATCAGTGCCATGATCAGAGCAATACATTAAGATTATGCCTCCATGTACATACACCAAAATGTTTGTGGCAGCACTTTTTGTTGCAGCAAATAACCTGAAATAACTCATAAATGGAGAAATGGTTAGGCAAATTGTAATGTATATAAGTGATGTAGTATTACTTAAACTGTAAGAAAAGATGAATATGATGAGTACAGAGAAGTATGGGAGGACCTCCATGGACTGATTCAAAGCAAAAAATGCAGACTCAAGAAAATTCTAACCTAAATAGAACCACTACTACAAAAAGTAACATTGGAAATTCAAATAATTGTTTCAAAATTACAAAGCACAAGCTTGGCTGCAAAAAATGATATGAGAACACACCTCCCCCATTTGCAGTGGTAAGAGGATCCATGAGTATAAGGTATTACATATAATGTGAGATTTTTTTTCATTACATCAGTCAGTTTATGCTGATATTTTTTCTTCTTTTTTCCCTTTAAAAAAATCTCTGGGAGGAAAGAAGGTGTAGAAATAGAGGAACAAAATTTATAACAACAGAATATATTAATGCATATTTATTTTTTAAAATATTACTCAGGCAGTAAAGGATTGATTAGATGTTAAAGAAACTAGAAGCAAGAAGATCAATTAGATTATCATAATAGCCTGAGTCAGATGAAATGAGCACATGAATTAGGGTAATGGGAATAGAAAGCAGTTGGTTATGAGATATACTGTGGAGGCAGAATTGAGGGGACTTGATATAGATATAGATGGTGAGGGAAAGGGTAGAATCAAAGCTTGGGTAACTGGGAAGTTGGTGATGTCATCAACAGATAAAGGAAAGATAAGTTTTACAGGGGTAGTTGATTAGCTTTGGAATCAATGGAACATCAAACTGAAAATATCAGTTACTTGGAAATGTAGAATGATGACATAGACATATGCATAGAAATTATCATTGAAACCATGAGAATGGATGAAGTTGCCAACAGGAGATATGAGACAGAAGAGAGCAAAAGACTGTCGGTTGAAACATGTTTAAGGAGTGGGAAGAGGGCAGCAGGAAACTCACAAGAGATCTGTGATAGTGTCTCTCAAGCCAAGGGAGGGAGAAAACAGCACCCATAGAGCAGAAGGGGACATAGAACAACAGTGCAATGTGGAGACTGTATTAGGTTGTATAAGTACTTTTTATTTTAAAACCTTTATGTAATAGAGATTCACAGTCCTCTTTTCTGTTGTCCTTTGCATGGCAGCATGTTCACATTTGCTGGTATTTGTTAAATTTATAATAGAAAAAGGAACAAAAATAGAAGGCAAGGGAGAATATCTCATCAAGGCAGTTGTAGATGATCAGTTGTGTCAAGAGTTCTAGAGGGGTCAGAAAAGAATGAGGATTGAAGACAGGCTATGGCGTTTGACTATAAAGAAGTCATTAGGGAGGGGGCGGCTAGATGGCACAGTGGATAAGGCACTGGCCCTGGATTCAGGAGGTCCTGGGTTCAAATCCGGCCTCAGACCTTGACATTTACTGGCTGTGTGACCCTGGGCGAGTCGCTTAACCCCCATTGCCCTGCAAAAAAAAAAAAAAAAAGTCATTAGGGGCAACTAGGTGGCGCAGTGGATAGAGCATCGGCCCTGGATTCAGGCATACCTGAGTTCAAATCCAGCCTCAAACACTTAAGACTTATTAGTTGTGTGACCCTGGGCAAGTCACTTAACCCCAATTGCCTCACTAAAAAAAAAATAATAATAAAGAAAGAAAGAAAGAAGTCATTAGTGACTAGGAGAGAGCAGTAGGAATAGACTAGACTGTTGAGAACAAAAACTCATTTGTTCCTCACATCAACCTATTTGTCATTTTCCAAAAATCAAAGTAGTAAATTATAACCAGAATTTAGAAATTGAATTCTCTGATGCCCAGTTTCATATTAGACCTCTTAAAGCTATGCATATTTCAAGTATGCAATTAAAAAACCATATTCTTATAAATGAAGATAATCTCTAAAGTACTTAGTTTTCAAAAGCAAATAAATATTTGCTTGCTTTAAAAGTTGATCTAATTATATGTTAATCTTATCTTTTATTGTAGACACACCACAGACAAGTGTTATACATGTAACCCAACTTGAGAGAGATACCATTCTTGTATGCTTGGATTGTAAGTGATTTTTTTTTTCGTTTTGTTTTTAAGTAATTAGTTTTAAACTTTTTAATTTTAATAATACTGCTTATTTATCTTAATATTTAAATCAACTTCTCTTTCTCTTTTTCTTTCTAGGTTGTATTAAAATAGTAAATCTACAAGGCAGGTTAAAATCTAGCAGAAAATTGTCATCAGAACTCACCTTTGATTTCCAGATTGAATCAATAGGTAAGCAAAAGTTTTATTTTTCATGCTATAGTATAGGAAATATTTCAAATATGTTCAAGTAACCACTGCCCAAGCAGCCAAGCATGATAGATAGGGAACTTAACTTTGCGTCGGGAAGATGTGGGGTTAATAAGTCTTACCTGCAACCCAGGCTTTATGACCTGGGCAAGTGACATAAGAGTTTCAGACCCATCTGCATCAAGTGAGGAAGTTTCCATAACTGGAATTCCCCATACTGCTGAAAGCACAAATCTGTGTTCCATCTTCCTACTATACCTTAAAAAAAAAATATCTCCATTATTAATATTTCACAATAATTGATAGATATAGCTAAGGGATTAGTGAACAAACTATTACAAGATGTAGAAGAGAAGTCAATACAGAACTCTTTAGCTCATTAACTTGTTTAGATCATTTTCCATAGAATTATAACTAACCAAATTAATGGATTCTGTAGAATTTGATTATGTCATATGTCAAAAAATATCCTGAAATTTTTTCCTAATGACCATGTAGAAAGAGGATTTTTGCATGGTAGAGTGTAGACTGTATGTACAGTGGCCTGGCTGAGGAGTGAGAGGACCTACCTTCTATTCCCACCTCAGACACAACCTCAGTCTCCTCACCTGTAAAATGGAGGGCGGTGAACTAAGTGGCCTAGTTCAGTGATCCTTTGGTGAATGAGCCTAATTTGGGGGTTTCTTGATGTGTTTTTGTGACTTATAGTTCACTAGACTTCAGTGTCCTACTTTTATACAATATTTTATCACAAAAATGACTACAGCCTAAATATCTAATTCTTTTTCATGCAGATTTAACCTTTAAAGAAGGAATGTTTACTAAAATATCACTTTTTATAATATAAGCATTACAGTGTTGCTCTCCCTCTCTCTAAACTATATAGCATTTGTGGTCTACACGAGAGATGTCAAACTCTCCTTACTGGCTTCATCCCAAACCAAATGAGGAATAATTGGGGAATATTTAACAACAATAAATAAAAATATAATGCAATATAAATAATGTTAATTTGAGGTTTTCTTAGTCAATATGTGCCCTCAGGGATCCATTTCTATTTGAGTTTGACACCACTAGTCTGCAGAGCCCTGTGAGGCCACAAATGTACATCAAGCTTTGTCATTGCTGTCAGTATGGATTTTTTCAGTTCATGAACACTGATAGTATAGTGTGGGAATCTACAAAATTTTTTGACCAAAAAAAAAAAAAAAGAGTGAGAGGTCTACACCACATAATTCCTACTTGATTCTGTATTTGGTTATAGTTTCTTATTCTCTCATTTAACAAGCATATATTAAATCCCTACTATGTGCAAGCAACATGTTACATGTTGGGTATACAAATTAAAAATCCAAGTAGCTCCTGTCCTCAAGCAGTTTACAGTATGCTGCAGGGATGCGATATGTGAGAGAGGACAGTGGGGGGATTGGAAAAGCCCTTGGGTAGTAGATGATACCTGATGATAACCTGAACACTGAAAGAACAACAAAAATGTGGCTATGACCTACCTGCATGATTTCAATGAATCAGGTTTATGCAATGTTCATCTCCCTTCTTTCACAAGTGGGAGACCATGAGAATAGACAAAGGAGGATGGCTCTTGGGGGATATTTTAAAATAAAATGCTAGAGAGATGTTAAAAACAAAAGGTAGGGGCAGCTGGTAGGAGTACCTGAGTTCAAATCCGGCCTCAGACACTTAACACTTACTAGCTGTGTGACCCTGGGCAAGTTGCTTAACCCCAATTGCCTCACTAAAAAAAAAAAAAAAAATTTAAAAAGGTAGAAAAAAGTTTTGTCAAAAAAAGAAAACTAGCCTTAGAATCATAATGCTTTGATGTGGTCTCAACACTCTCACTGTGTGTGACCATGGACTAATTACTTTATCTCTCTAGTCCTCAGTTTCTTCATGTTAAAAAAAAAAAAAAGAAAAGAAAAGAAAGTGCCATGGGGAAAGGGGGATTGGAGGAGAGAGGTTAGACTAGATCAGTGCGGTCAAATAGAAACTGGACCACGAACTGTACATAATGATCCCTTTGGGCCATATATTGATTCAATTTGGTTTTGGTTTTGGTTTTCTGTAAAAATATAAATTTATATATATATATTTTTTAAACTTAAATACAAAATGAGAAAAGAAAAAAAAGTTGCCACATATACAGCAGAATGCAGGAGGGGATTCAATATAAAAGAATAAAATCCATTTCAAGAAAACCCATATAATCGATACTACATGTTGTTTTCAGATCTCTCCAGCTTTCCTTTGCTTCTTTGTTGGCTTCCTTTTGTTCTCTGCTGTGGACTTTTTACTTTATTATTTACACACGCACACGCACACGCACACGCACACGCACACACACGCACATGCATGCGCACGCGCACGCACACACACACGCGCACACGCACACGCACACGCACACACACACGCACACACACACGCACACGCACACACACACACGCACACACACAAGAAGGCTGCAATTAATCATGGATGTGTGTGTATACACTTACATACATCTATACACATGCACATATGTACTCATACACATATATGTAAGACCATATTATGCTTATTTCCACTCATCATCTGTTTCTCTGAAGGTAGACAGCAACTTCCTTCACAAGAACAAGTCTTCCCATGCCCCTCCAAATCAACCAGCTCAGCATCTCCTACAGCACAGCAATATTCCAACCCAATCACATCCTGTCTGATAGATTGCCCATGAAAGGTTTTTTCCCAGTTTTCTGCATTCCTTCTGTTCTTGGCTATGTAGATGGTATTTATGCAAGAAAAACTTAATTTCAAATAATAAATCATCCATTTTACACAACAGTGCGGATTCCATTTTTTAATATAATACTTTATTTCTTTTATTTATTTTGTTACATATTTCCCAGTTACATTTTAATCTGCTTTGGGCTGCACTCTGTTGTGAGCCACATGCTGCCCCATGTTTGCCACCTCTGGACTAGATGACTTCTAAGGTACCTTTCAGTTTAAGAATCTGAGTCTCTTTAGCCAGGAAAACATAATTGACGTCTACAGGGCTGCATTGTGCTGATTACCATGGCTCTGTACAAATATAATTGATTGTGAATATGTCAGCTGAAAGCTCTGAATTAAGTTCATATCTTTCAATAATCACCAAATTATCAGTCCTTCTGAATTCCACATAATGGTTTTATTTCAGATTGTTAGCCAAATCATAAAGCAAGCTACCTTTAATTCTTGTTCCCAAAATTATTTAGGTTTTCTTTGTTTTGGGTGGGTTTAAAAGGAAAAAAAAAGGCAGTTCTTTCTATGTACTAACAGCCTTATGAAAGAAGCCATCAGAATGAGGACAGAGAAGATTCAATTAACTTACAGTTTAATTTAATGATCACATATTTACTACGTTCTCTGTGTCTTACACTTTGAACACCACAAAATCTGCATATTGACTAACTTTGTTGTCTTATAAATCTTGTCTTGCCCCAAAAGTCTACAAAACTCAAAGATATGGATGATGATATAAAACACACACACACACACACACACACACACACACAGAGGCATACTTGAATTATTAAAGATGTCTACATCTTTAGTTTAATAATATTTTGACATTCTTTTTTTTACAGTCAAAATGTTGATTTGAAGTTATTGAAAACCTATTCTGAATATAGCTCTTAGTACTGTGTATGCATTGGGTTTTCATTTGATGTTATGAGTACCATGGAGAACTAAAAGTCTCCCCATTATCTTAGAGTTCACATTCGTCATTTTAATGTTCAGTGTTCCCAATCTGGTCTCACCTTACTTTATCATGTTCCCTAACTCTTTAAAGTTTTGTGTTACAACGTGAGAAATAGCCCTGCTACATCAAACACAGACTCTGATGACTGAAGGATTGAGCTTAAGACTGAGTTGGCCCCCAGGCAGCCTTCATTCTTCCCTTCCATACAAACCAAATAAGAGACTTCTTATTCCTAGGTCTATTATCTTAAATGATTATCTTTCTTTGTTGGTTCACTGTGATCTCTCCTCCTCCTGTCTTTCCATTACTCACATACACATGTTTATGTCATGTGTTCCAGCAAGTGATTATATTCTTTCTTGTATGATCCTTTGACTGTAGCATAAATCTCATCTTCCAAGAAACTACAACTTTTAACAATTGTCTTCCACTATTCAGAAAGAATTGCAAATAATGAACTCATAATTCTGATGATCATCCTATGAAAAATTCTCCCCTCAAGTAGAAATATTCCATTGTGTTTTGTAGGATGGAAATATAGCTTGTTAGATTTATTAGCGAATCAGAGGATCTCATATTGGAATGGATCTAATCACCTGATCCAATTCATCTAATTAGAAATCTCCTTTCAAAATTCATATTTCAGCTATAAAATGTATTTTATTATCTGTTCAAAATACCATCTCTCATTTTTATCCTGCTTAGATTTTAAATGGAGCAAAGCTTTAATGATAAAAATTATGTTAATTGCTGCATCCCACAAACTGATTTCAGATTTTTTTTTTATAACTACTATTTCTTCATTTTGTTTATAGAAAGATCCATAGGTCTTTTAATATCAAAAGACAGTAATGGACAAAAAACCTTGTATATAGAGTGATACTGGGAAGTAATATAAAAGTTAATTTGTTGTTTACACATGATTTTCTTTGGTTATCTTATATCAGAAAAAAGAACGGTAACTCTTAGAAGCTGCTTGTAAATTTCATTCTTTGTATACTCCCTGCTCTTCTTTCATCTCTCTTCACCATGAATAACAATGAGAAAGATTTAAGGGCATACAATCCTTTTTTTGCATGTTTAAGTGATTTTTTTCCTCCTATTACCAAAACAGTTATACCAGTTAGTGGAAGATTAAACTACTGCAGATAAAGACAGGAAAGGAGATAGAAATATGCTTATCAATTGAACCTTTGTACAATTAACAGTAATTGAGCTGTTCTTACCTGCTAGTTTGCCTACAAGACAGTGTGCTAGCTTTCTGGAAACATGGAATGCAAGGGAGAAGTTTTAGATCAAATGAGGTAAGTAATATTTCAGTTTGGGGCTCTAAACAATAAGACTGTCATAAAAAGTTATCAAATTTAAAATAATTCTGTCTGTTTTGGGGAGGGAAAGCCTAATTCATGAAAGTTAACAGTTGGTATGCTGATTTTGTGAGTATTTCATGTATTTAAGGAAGCATTTCTGACTTTATATTCTAAGGTAGAAAAGAGATGATATTCAGTTAAATATTTATTAAGAACTTAAGTTCAGGCAGCTAGGTGGCACAGTGGATAGAGCACTGGCCCTGGATTCAGGAGTACCTGAGTTCAGGTCCGGCCTCAGACACTTAACACTTACTAGCTGTGTGACCCTGGGCAAGTCACTTAACCCCAATTGCCTCACCAAAAAAAAAAAAAAAAAAAAAGAACTTATGAAGTGATTTCTAACAGGAGACACAACTGGAGTATACAGTGGCACCTGAACTGTGCTTTGAATGAAGGAAGCTAGGTATTCTCAGAGACTGAGGGGAGGAAAGAAAGCAAAGTTTCCGTGCCAAAACACGGTCCTAATGAATGGGCAAAAAGGACTTTTGTATCTCTGAGTTATTACTTGGGCTTTGGCCAGACAGAGAGACACACGTAGACATACACACACACTTGTGAAATTAACCTGGAAAGGTAGAGTCAGATTAGGGACAACTTTTAATGCCCATATTTTTGTTTGAAATAAAATTTTGTTTTTGTTTTAGTTACGCAAAAGAAATTGACAAAAAGTACTTCCTGCTTCTTTTCTTGGTTGAAACCTTTTAGTATGACCTCACTGGTTTACTTTGTGATAACTAGTTGTATGTGTATCCTATTAAAAAGATCCAAATCTTGAGTTTGATCTTCATGTAGAGCAGATTAATAAATCAAGTCTTTGACCAATACCCCAAAACAATTTAAGTATATGACCCACCAATAATGAGTCAGTAGTATCTTCTTTATTTATAGATTTCTTTTTTAGCACTGCTAGAAAAGAGACCCCTAAAATGTGTCTTCACCTTTCCTATTCTTCAGTGGTGAAAACAAAATGTTGTTTGTTAATTCCATCCTGTTGCCTGTTTTTACCTTATATTTTAAGAGCCTTGGCCTACTGAGCCCCTAAATTATGAAAGGTACCTCTCTTTCTTTAAACCAAAGCTTCTTAAACTGTGTGTCATGACCTCATATGGGATAGTGTAACTGAATTGGGGGGGGGGGTCACAAAAAATTTGGCAGTAAACATTTGATTTGTGTACCTATTTTATATACCTATATACCCAGGGCCAGTAAAAATTTCTTAGACAAAAACGAGTTGCATATGGGAAAAGTTGAAGAAGCCCTGCTATAGGCCCTTCTAAATCATATGCCTGCCCAGTTCTCTTTTTAATCAGTATATTTTCCTTTCTTTTATCTGCAAATGCACTTAACATAGGGCATTTTAAGAGAGACTCCCTTAAGGTCTACTACTGTTCAATAAATAAATCGCTTTTCATATTCCAATATTATAAAATTAGTTCAGATATTGCCTTTAGGAAATTACAACTCTCTTTTAATGATCCCAGACTTTTCCTTGAAATAAAGGCATACTACCAAGATTTAATGCCAATTGAATATCAAGGTTCCACTCATTATATGGCTATAAGTCACGGAATGTTGTTGTCTCTAAAGAATTAAAAGTGATTTTGACTAAAAATTACAGTGGAAAGTGGATGGTAAGTATGAGCAGGTTGGAACGCATAATGATAGAGAAGAGAATAATACTGAAGAAATATGTGATTGAAAAAGTTGGGTTAGTCATATAGTGAGAGCAAGGTATGACTAATGGAGAGCCCAAAGGCTACCCTGGAATCCTTGGTATGTCAAGGGAAAAGCAGACAAAACCCCAGCATGCCAAGGTAAGCGCCCTTGGGCGACCTGATCTACGTGACCAAGGTTCGCACAGACGGGTTGTGGCCACACCATTTGAGCAACATACACATCAGTAAAATCACAAATCCATCTGAGCAGGAAGAACTCAGGTCTTCAAGTCAGAAGAGCTGAGCTCAAATTCTGACTCTAAGACTAATTGTTGATGCAGCATGAGTTCAATTAGATAATCATTCAACAACTTCAGTTTACTCATCTGTAAAGTAAGAATAATATACTCAATTCACAGAGTTGTAACATAAGTTCTCTGTTAGCCTTAGAAGTCGTAATAATAACAGATATAGCCTCGTCTTCCCAGCCAAACACTTCCCTATGCTGAGTTAGTAAATCTGACAGCTGGGGATACTCTTAATCCTTAGGAATGAGGCCCCTTTTCCTTATGAGTTATAAATGAAATGATTACTTTCAATTTTGTAACTTTGATTTTAAAAACTGCTCTATTTTAATTGTACAGATAACACAAGAAATTTCAGATAGTACAAGGATTTTCAGGCTTCTTGGATCTGACAGGTATGAAAACTTAATGTGTGGTATGTTTTCTTTCCCTCTGAAATAAAAATCTTTAAATGATACGCTAATCAAGACCTTGCTAAGCTTTGTATCTTTCACACTCTAGAAGTTAACAGTCAGTTTTTAGGAAACGAGGTGGAAATGTTCATGCTCTTCTGAATTCTGTAAAAGTGACAGACAAGCTTAATAAATAAAGATTAACCCACAAAACACACACAAGAAAATGTCATTTGCTAAGACTAAAGCTACCACAAATTACTTCCTAGAAAAAGAACTGGCTCTTTAATAAGTGGTTTCAGAGTTCAGCAAATGATAGTTATATAGTAAAGAAAGAGCCTTCCCCCTATCATCAGCTTTCAAAAATAACTTTTTGTTTTGTTTTCATTACTTTATAGGGTCGTGGTTTTGGAAAGTAGGCCAACTGATAATCCTACAGCCAATAGCAATTTATACATCCTGGCGGGTCATGAGAACAGTTACTGAGAAATGTGCATGACATTTACCCATAGAAAGAGAACACTACTGCTGCAACATTAATGGATGCTTGAAGCTATACAAAAGCTACAGTAACCTAGCTTCAGTTACTTTGTAATTTATTGTGGCGTGAGACAAAGAGGAGGAGAAATGTTGTTTTATGTGGTATGGATGTATCTAGCATATTGTACCACACCAGTACTTCATTCACGAATATGTAATCTTTGTACATAGAGGCAGTATTTTTCAGTGAAACTCGATAGTACTGATGACATACACTAAGAATTGATGTAGATAATGGTCCTTTTAATGATGTACAAGTGTCTTATCTGTACAGATGTAAAGGTTGATGCACAAATGCAATTGGGGGTACTATTTTAAGAACTCCTCTTTGGGTGTGGTTATATTATAAAATAGGATCCTGTCAATGAACACATCTAACGACACTATTGTATTTTTATTATGTAATTTAGTAATACAACTATAAATCTTGTAACTTTTAAAATTGTAACCAAGGCTGAAATCATTTTATAATCTTGTTTTTTATTTTAATGCAAGTACACTGGTATTTATATTTGCACAGAGTATTGATATGTGATGTATTGAGTCACAAAAGTAAGCTGTGACATTGTTGATATGCATTGGGCTTTGAAATACCTTTGAAAAATTTATTTGGTTGTTTTCTTTGTGAAACAAACCAATTAACCACCTGTCGTAGTAACTGGTCTTTCTTTTTTTGTACGTAAGCAAAATTCTTCAAGATTGCTTCTCTGCTTAAAAAACAATACCTTCCGGAATGGGTTTGAATCACAGAATAGCGGTACCATGATATAACACTTCAATCATTGTTTGAATTCTAGTGTACACAACGATAAAATTAGCATTATTGAAAAGAGTCCACACTAAACATTTCATATAATCACACTGAAGAACTATAACATTCCATAGAGTGAAGTGGTTCAAATTTCCTGTTGTATTTTTACTTCTTTTGGCCTTACGATCATTTTCCTATTTGTTTTGATTTAGTGTTAACACATGGCCAAAATAATTTAGTTACTACCTCATGCAGACAAATAATGGTTACTACACATCACAGGAATTTAGTTTTGGTCAAAGTTATCTTTGATTGCTATTTTCCAATGGAATATGTATATACCAAGTTTTAGTAAAATGCACACTTTGACTCTTTTTTGTATATGTTCTTTATATTTTAATGTGAGTATATACACTAAGATCAAACTAAATTGTGATTTCTGGTCTTCATTATTGTGATTGGTAATGCTTTTGAATATTGTACATATTGTAAAATAAAAATGTTTTTTAACATGCTGTTGTATAGTAACTTGTCATCAGCATTCATTTTTATAAAACACCCAACAAATATTCCTTAAATGCCTGCTCTGTGTTAGCCACTATTCTAGGCATTGAGATGATAAAAACAAAAGGAGCTTGCAGTTTAGTGGCAGAGAAACTAAATATAGAGGTATGTCCAAAGTACCTTCTCTAGAAGATACAAGGCGTTCTGGAGGGAGGCACTGACAGATAGATAGATGGAGAGATCAGGAAAGGCTGCATGTAAGAGATGGTGCTTGAGCTAAGTTCTAAAGAAAAGTAAGAATTCAAGCACAGGGTTTGACCACTGTAAAGACAGGAACAGGAGATGGAATGTCATGTATAGGGATGACAAGATTTGGGTGGACCAAAGACTACATGAAAGAGGAATGATGTGCAGTGAGACTAGAAGGGGTAGGTTGGGGCCAGCTTGTGAAAGACTTTACCAGAGTTTCTATTTGATCCTTAAAGGAATAAGCAACCATGAGTTAGAGTAGAACAGTGACATGTGCAGGCAAGGCTGGGCTTTAGGAAAATCATTTTGGCAACTGTGTGGAGTATTGGGTTAGAGCGAGATGCGAGGCAGGAGCAGCAATTAGAAGGCTGTTACAGAAGTTCAGGTAAGGTGATCATGGGCTTAAACTATTGTGGCAGCTGTGAGAGGCGGAGAGAGAAACAAGGTTAGCAACTAATATATGGGGGACAAGTGAGGAGTTGGGGAGTGAACCTCGGTATCTGGAAAGACAGTGGTGCCTGAAGTAGAAATATGAAGGATTTGGGGAAAGATAGTGTGTTCTGTTTTGGTAATGTTCAAATTTGAGGTGTCTCTAGGAAATCCAGTTTGAAAATGTGGTAATACAGAACTGGAACCCAGGAGAGAAAGTAGAGATGGATGATGTGGCCATCAACAGCATGGAAATCAATGATTACTAAACCCTTGTGAGCTGGCCAAGTCACCAAGAGAGCGTGGAGAGAAGGGCACAAAAGCCTGAAGACAACAGTCACACGCGCAAGCAGACAGAGCTGCATTGAAACAAGCCAAAGCTTTGAGGTCTGGTTTTTCTTCTTTCTCAATGGGAGGGAGAGAATTTGGAATTAAGTCAAATGCTTATTAAGCGTTCCTCACAAAAACCCTGGAAAGTAGGTTCCGTCATTGTCCTCATTTGACAGTTGGGAAAACCGAAGCAAACAGAGGACAAGTGATTTGTCCAAAGTCACACAGCTGATGAAGTGTCCAAGGGCTGAGTTGAACTCTGATCTTCCTGACTCCATGTCTAGCATTCTGTTGTGTCACCTAGCTGCCTCAGTTATGTGGGGTAAACGAGCATGAAAAGGTTGGCAACCTGGGAGACAGAAAAGATA
This sequence comes from Dromiciops gliroides, assembly GCF_019393635.1. Lineage (NCBI taxonomy): Eukaryota > Metazoa > Chordata > Mammalia > Microbiotheria > Microbiotheriidae > Dromiciops > Dromiciops gliroides. The sequence continues at coordinate 614,961,290 of NC_057862.1, forward strand.
GTCATGGCCTCAGCAATAAATAGAGAGCATGGGGGGAGGTGTGGGTTGAGGAGAAAGGAGTACGTGGATGTATTGATCTTGAGGTCCCCACAGGACAGCCAGTTGGAAATGTCAGGACTGGAGCTCAAGAGAAAGATGCAAGATGGATATGTCAATCTGGAGGCATCTGCATAGAAATACTGAACCAGGGGAGTTGCTGTCAGCTGGTGAAAAAACAGGAAGACGACAAGCAAAGAGTATTTAGATCAGAGCCCTGTGGTAGAGCTGCCATTGTAAAGCTTGATATGGATGGTGATCCAGCAGAGCAGACTGAAAAGGAGCCTGTTAGAAGACCCAAGAAACAGGCATAAAAACCTAAAGAGGAGAGAAAGTCTTTTGGAGAGGGCAATGATTGACATCGTCAGATGTCACAAGGATGATTGAGCAACAGCCTTTAGAGCTGGCAGTTAAGAAACCATTAGTCCAAAATATCACAGCACTTTTTGTGATAGCTAAGAATTGGAAACAAAGCAGATGCCTACCAAATGGAGAACAGCTAAACAAATCATGGAACATTTGAATGTAGAAGATAGTGAATGTAATGAAATATTGTGCGGTAGGAAATTGTGATAAATATAAAGAATGCAGATTGAAGTAGAACCCCAAAAACAATGTATAAAATAACTACAACAGTGTAAATGGAAAGAATAAGTGCACACCCCAAATCAAAAGTAAATATAACAAAATTATGCCTGTCAAGGATGACTGGAGAATGAAGAGTTAAGAGAGGACACCTCCAACCCCACCCCTTCATAGTTGTGGGGAGGTATCCAGGTGTTACACACTGCATATTTTTCAAACTTTTTTCAATGTATTAGATGTTTTTCCCTCTAAAAAAACTATTTGTTCTATAGGTTGGCTCCCTGGGACAGAGAAGGACATAAAACTATGATGATGTGAGAAATAAAAGCTAGCAATAAAAGCTTATTTTTTTAAAAGAAGTCATGGGTAACTTTGAAGACAGAAGTTTTAATTGAGTGTTGAGGCCAGGAACTAAATTAAAAAGGGTTTAAAAGAGAACAAAAAGAGGGGGCAGCTAGGTGGTGCAGTGGATAGAGAAACGGCCCAGGAGTCAGGAGTAGCTGAGTTCAAATCCGGCCTCAGACACTTAACACTTACTAGCTGTGTGACCCTGGGCAAGTCACTTAACCCCAATTGCCTCGCTTAAAAAAAAAAAAAGAGAACAAGAAGTAAAGGCAGAAAGTCTAGAGCTTTTTCAAGTTTGGCTGAGAAAGGGAAAAGAGATATGAAGCTAGCTTCATCAAATGTATAGAGTGCTGAACTTGGACTACAGAAGACCTGAGTTCAAATCCTCCCTTGGATACTTAGCAACTGTATGACCATGGGAAAGTCACTAAACTTCTCAGTGCCACTTACCTCATTTGGTTGTTGTGAGGATAGAATGAAATACGGTGCAAAATGCTTTGCAAACCTTAAAAGTACTGTATAAATATTGGCTCTTAGGATTTAGTCAGGGCTTTTCAAGGATAGGGAAGACTTGGGTGTTTTTATAGACTGCAGGGAAGAAACCTGTAGATAAGGAGAGATTGAAAATTGAAGGGAGGGAAGATTGTAGTGGGGACAATCTACTGGAGAACAGGGGAGAGGATGAGACTGAGGATACATTGAGAGGGGTTCCTTGGTGAAGAGAAAAGCCATTTCAACATCAGACTGAACAAAAGAGGAAATAAGGGATGGCGTCAGGGAGTTGTGAGATAAGGGAAAAGAGGCAAATTGTGTCTTTTCACAGTCAGTTATGAGCCTAATTAGGTTCCAAGCCAAGGGGGTGCTATGGGAATATTGAGAGAAGAAAATAGCCACTGTGGTGACAGAGACAAGTAAAAGGGCTGCCTCGTGGCAATGAGGGCCCAGTTGACTTTAAATAGCGTAGCTTGAAACAAACGACCCAGTCAGCATGGTTGAATGACTGCCTTCCACTCTGTTCAGGAGGAGGAGGAGGAAGATGGTAAGAAAAGTCCAGGTTTGGGTTTTAAAAGACAGGGACAATGGAGCAAGAGATTCAAGAGCAAAGAATGCTGTAGAGTTGAACTGCACAGAAATGAACAGTGAAGCCCTGGCAGTTTATGAGATCATTGAGAGAGAAAAGGGCCCAGGACAATACACCCACAGTTAAGGGGCTATTAATTCACCAGGTGAAACAGAGCAGACAGGTAAGGGAGCCCTATACATCACGCTTTCTCTCTTTCAAAAAAAAAAAAATTTTTTTTTTTAATCTTTTCATTGAAAAGTAGTTTTGCTTCCTTGTACTTCCCTCCTTCAGTGAAACCAGAAAAGAAAAACAAAACCCTTGTAACAAACACATAGTAAAGCAAAACAAATTCCCACATTGGCCACATTTGAAAAATATGTCTTTCATCACCTTGGGTCCATCACCTCTGCATCAGAAGATGGGAAGCATGCTTCATCAGGTTGGTCAGTGCTTTGACCACAGTTCTCTTCAGGTCTTTCAAAATTGCTTGCCTTTGTTGTTTTTCATTCATGTCCGACTCTTCATGACCCCATTTGGGATTTTCTTGGTAGAGATACTGGAGTGGTTTGCCATTTCCTTCCCCAGTTCATTCTACAGGTGAGGAAACAGGCAAACAGGGTTAAGTGACTCACTCAGGGTCACACAGCTAGTGTCTGGGGCCAGATTTGAACTTAAGAAGATGAGTCTTCATGATTCCAAGCCCAGTGCCCTAGAAACCTAGCTGCTTAATAATGTTCTATTATATTCATATGCCATAATTTTGTTCAGCCACTTCCCAAAGTTCTTTGCCACCACAAAAGGAGCTACCATAAATATGTTTGTGCCTGTGGTCCTTTTCCTTTTTCTTTGATCTCTTTGGAATCAAGTAGAATAGATGGATCAAAAGGTACATACAGGGAGCAGCTGGGTGACACAGTGGATAAAGCACCGGCCCTGGACTCAGGAGGACCTGAGTTCAAATCCAACCTCAGACACTTGACACTTATTAGCTGTGTGATCCTAGGCAAGTCACTTAACCCTCATTGCCCTGAAAAACAAACAAACAAGCAAACAAACAAAAACAAAACAAAACAAAAACAAAAAAATAAAAATAAAAGTGTATGTACAGTTTAGTACCTTTTCCTTTCCAGAATGACTATACCAATTCACAAGTGCATTAAAAGCTTATTAATGTGCATTTTTCCACATCCTCTCCAAATTTGTCATTTTCTTTTTTCATCAACTTTGCAAATCTGATGTATGTTATATATAAATCTGATGTATTATCTGATGTAGCAGTTACACTTAATTTGCATTTCATTATTGGTGATTTAGAGCATTTTTCTCCTAGTGGCTATTGATAGCTTAGATTTCTTCCTTAGGAAAAAAGCTCCTTGTTCATATAAATTGGAGAATTGGTCTTATTCTTATAAATTTTAATCAATTTCTTGTTTTTAGCTGCATTGGTTTTGTTTGAGCAAAAGCTTTGTAATTTTATATAATCAAAATGGTCTATTTTATCTTCTTTGATCCTTTCTGCCCTTTTTTGAAAGGTAATTCTTTCCTTGCCCTTCTAATTTGGTTATGATGTCATCCTTCATGTGTATTTGGAACTCCATTTGGAGCTTATCTAGCTATACAGTGTAAGATTTTTGTCTGAACCTAATTTCTGCCAGACTTTCTAGTTTTTATAACTGTTCACATTTGTCAAATAGTTCTTACCCCAGTAGCTGGTGCCTTTCAGCTTAACAAACACTTGACTACTGTGCTCATTTCCTTCTGCACTCCAGAGATGTATACCTAATTGTGTACCTAATTTTTTCCACTGCTTCCTCTCTTGTCTCAACAGACTTCTCTTGGTATTTTCCATTTTTGCTTTATGGAAAAGAATTGACAGTACGGTTGTTTAGGAAAAAAACACACTAGTTTTCCATTCCTTTTTTTTTTTTCTGGACAAAATAAATTTACTTCAATTAAGCATCATTTATTGAGCTTATATGTTCAATGAACTTCTAGTCTTCTTCACTGATCCCTTTTCTATGCCTTGGTTCCCCAGTCTTATGGTAACCTGATAATTCATTTGCCTTTAGCCTCTGAGCTACATAGAGAAAAATAGTATCTAAAAATAATTTTTATAATTTATGTGGATATAACATGGTCTTAGAAAAATGTTCAGTTCAGCAGAAATAAAATAAGTTTTATTGTTATGCTATTGACCCATCTACTCAGCAGTTAATCTAGACTTTTAAAAAATGGGGCAGCTAAGTGGCACAGTGGATAAAGCACCGGCCCTGGAGTCAGGAGTACCTGAGTTCAAATCCAGCCTCAGACACTTGACACTTACTAGCTGTGTGACCCTCGGCAAGTCACTTAACCCCCATTGCCCCACAAAACATATATATATATATATATAAATGATTTATCCAACATTTTAAAATCTATCCTTCACCATGCATTAATTACATCACTCTATAGTATAGGTGCCATGAGTAATACTGGAGGTGAATAAGCTCCACCCTCTCAACCTAGTTGGGAAAATTAATTGTACCCTGTAGGTCAATTTTGAGATTACAGGCAAATTAAAGTTAGTAAAAGCAAGTATACTACCTAAATGCAAAGAAATACAAAGCAAGGAAATGTTTATCTTCATGAAAATTTAAGTCATGTAAAATTAGTTGATCTTGTTAAGAACATGGTACCAGTGACCTCTATATTCATTTGCATGGCCCCAGGACATGACCAACAATATACATCTTGTTAATGTATCATTCATTGAAACTTGGCAACCTGAGACTGCTGATAGTGAGTCAGTAATGCCATCATACAAAATCTTGGAGCACCCACAATTTTCTGAGGCTTTACAATACAGAATGATCATTACTGTCATCTAGAATAAGTCTTAGGTCTTCCCTTTAAACTAGATCTCTTCTCCACCTAAGGATATCCTCTCAGTTCTGGATGCACACATGCTAAGCAGGTTCAGTTTAAGAGAGCCAGATTACCTCAAAGAAGGATCAGGCTCTTTTTCTCTAACTCTTCGGCACTTGACAATTCTACCCAGGGAACCCCCAAAAAAATTAATAATAATAACTTAATGCTTAGGTTTTGGAGTATGTCTAGGGTCTTCCCATGGTTGGAAGAAAGAACAGAACAGTATTCAATGTACATTGTAGATCAGGTATAGGACAGCTATTTCCTTTAGAAAAAAAAATTTTTTAAACATGACCCGGAGGCAGCTAGGTGGCGCAGTGGATAAAGCACCAGCCCTGGATTTGGGAGGATCTGAGTTCAAATCCAGCCTCAGACACTTAACACTAGCTGTGTGACCCTGGGCAAGTCACTTAACCCTCATTGCCTCACCAGAAAAAGGATAAAAACGTGACCCACAAACATGCATTGACTGAAAAACTTAAACAGCAGTAGCATAAACTACTTTTTATACTCCCAGGAGGTTAATATTTAAAATGTCAAGATATTAAGTTTAAAATATTGCTGTATAGATAATTTACATTTAACCTTGGCGCTCTGCATTGCCCTAAATAATTCCTTCCAGGTCCATGTCTTTTAGCAACCCAGGCCAGGAGTTGGGCTCATCCTCTTGGGATCACTGCTAGGTCACCTAGAATCAGGCAAAGAATCACAAAGCAGAGGGGGCAGATAGGGTTTTGAGATCCCCGTTCACATTCATCCAGGCAAGATAGGAGCTTTTGCTGCCATGTCCCAGAAGCTACCATCACCGTTCCTCACCTCTCCCATTTGTCAGGAAGAAGATTAGATAGTTATAGCATCCTCTACTTTGAGAAAGAACAGAAGACAGGCCACTCCCCTTTAAAGATCCATGGAGCCAATGACTCTTCCTGCTCAGTTGACAGTAAGGAGATTGTTTCTTCATCTCAGAGTGCAAGATTTTCAGTGTAAGATACACATTTCCCTGTGCATATGTACACAGTGGTTTGCATGTTTCCTCCCCTATTCGAATGTGAAGTCCTTGAGCGCCAGGATCATGTTTTTGCCATTCTTTATATGACTTGCTCTTAGCAAAATACCTGGCACATACCTAGAGCTTAATAAATGTTTGTTGATTGAGTCTCCAGAAATTTCCAACTCTGGCATATACTTCAAAGGAAGTCTTAGAGTGCTCCTGAGGCACAAACATAACATTTGATGTTAAAAAAAAAAAGGATATATCTACTAATTAGCATCACTTTAGCAAATGCAAAAAGGTTATTTTAATAGGAAAAAGCAAACATAAAGACAATCCATCACCTTGGCATACTAAATACAAATACTGCTAGATATATTGAGAATAGATGTTGCAAAGCAGACATAAATCTTTTAATAGAAATTCTAGCACTGGATTATCATATCTATGAAGATGACTCAGATCTATTTGTCCTGCTCTCACCTTTTTCCCAACTTACAGTCGTACTCTCCAACTGCCTATTAAAAGTCCCAAAAAAACTGGATGTTCAAGGGCAGCTAGGTGTCGCAGTGATAAAGCACTGGCCCTGGATTCAGGAGGACATGAGTTGAAATTTGGCCTCAGACACTTGACACTAGCTGTGTCCCTGGGCAAGTCACTTAACTCTCATTGCCCAGCAAAAAAAAAAAAAAAAAAAAAAAAAACTGGATGTTCTATTGACATCTTAAAATCAACAAGTCAAAAACTGAATTTATTTTCCCCCTGCCCCCCAAGCCCTTCTCTCTTCCTAATTTCTATCTTTATTATTGTTAAGGTGCCACTATCCTCCCAGGCACCCAGGCTTAAAATTTAGGTGTCATCCTTGATTCCTCACTCTCTTACTTTCCCCTCTCCAATCAATTGTCAAGCCCTGCTGTTTCTACCTTAATAATGTCTCTTTGGCCCCTTCTCTCCTTTGTCACAGCCAGAACCCTAGTGTGGGCAGGTCCTCATCAGCTCATGCATGGGCTGTTGCAGTATCCTGCTGATTAGTCTCCCTTTCTCAATTCTCTCCCATCTCCATCTTCCACTCAGATGTCAAATTGATCTTTCTAATGGGTAAATCTGATCATGTCTTCCCCACTACCACTACCACTCAATAAACTACAGTGGCTCCCTCTTGCCTTCAGGATGGAATACACAACTCTCTGGACCTTCATAACTTGGCCCCTTCCTGCCTTTCCAGTGTTCTTTATACCTTACCTCCTCACAGGCGGAATCTAGTGACACTGGCCTCCTTTCTGTTCTCCATACATGACACAATCTCCCAACTCAAAGCATTTTCTCTATTTTTCCCTGCCTGGAACTTTCTCCCTCCTCATCGTTTCCCAGCTTCCCTGGCTTTCCCCCCCTTCCCCAAATCTTAGCTAAAGTCTCACCTTCTGCAAGAAGGCTTTCCCAGTCCTCTTTAATCTTAGTGCCTTCCATCTGAAATTATTCTCCATTTATCCTATCTACACATCTTGTTCGTGCTTAGTTGTTTGCATGTTTTTTCCTTCATTAGATGGTGAGCTCCTTGAGAGCAAGGACTGATTTTTGCCTTTATATCCTGGCACATAATAGGTAGTAAATAAATGCTGTTATCTTGTTGGCTTGATTGTAATTTACCATACCTTTTCTTCTTATAGATGGCAATCTTCTTCAAGCCCATTTTCTGCTAAAAATCCATTTGACTACCAAGATATTGAAAAAAAAATCCGATTGATAATAGGGAAACAATGCAAAAAGTTAAGAGATTTCCTTGACTAAAGGAGTGGGGGCCTAATCGTTAATGGGATCCACACTTAATCTGACCACTAATTCTCAGTGAACTTTTAAGAATCAAAGTAGGGGCAGCTAGGTGGCACAGTGGATAAAGCACCGGACCTAGATTCAGAAGGACCTCAGTTCAAATGTGACCTCAGACACTTGACACTTACTAGCTGTGTGACTTTGGGCAAGTCACTTAACCCTCATTGCCCTGAAAAAAAAAAATCAAAGTACATTGAGGAAATGTACCCCAAGCTAAAAGTTTCTATTATTACTCAGTATTAAAATAAATAAGACAACGTCTTGCCTCAGACACAGGCTGCCTGTGTGCCCAGTTAAGTCATATACCTTCTCAGTGCCCTGTACAGCTCTGAAATACTAAGTTACAGATTAGATATCTATCTACAAAAGCCAAGGAAGTTTACACACGGGAAATTCCCTGTCCTGACTACCGCCCCCTTCAAAAAAGAAAAAAACTTAAGTAACTCCAGAGGCAGCTAGATGGCACAGTGGATAAAGCACCGGCCCTGGATTCAGGAGTACCTGAGTTCAAATGTGAACTCAGACACTTAACACTTACTAGCTGTGTGACCCTGGGCAAGTCACTTAACCCCAATTGCCCCCCCCCACACACACACACACAAAGTAACTCCAGTAAGCTAACTCCATCTAATGGGCTTGTGCCAAAGCAACTGCGCTTAAAAATGAAGGACTCTGAACCCTTATTAGCCTCTACGCCTGGGCTGTGCACTGGGAGAGACCCCCAAGGGACGTGAGGTGGGGAGGGGAGGAAGGAAAGTAGGGGAGTGAAGAGAGATCGGGGAGGAGCCGGACCAGCTGGGAAGACGCATAACCCGCCCGCACTCCCCTGGTAACCCGAACCCGTAGAGGAGGCGGCCCCGCCCCTGCCGAAGCGTCCCCGTTGTCCTGGAAACCATCGCTGTCCTTTCCCCAGAGCATGTGTGAATGTTTTCCCCCCTCCCCCAGGGCCAGCGCAAAGAGCACCAGGTTAGACACCAGAACCGAGCTGAGACTGGGGAGGGGGGAGAAACTTCAGGATTACGTCACAATCGCCCCGGCTCACGCAGTAAGTGACTCTACGAACAGACCCCGGGCCCAAGGCAGGGGGCCCGCGCCGGTGGGGAGGCCAGGGATGACGTCAGCATGAGCTAGAGCGAGGAGGTGGGATGGCTAGGGTGACTGGGAGCCCCGAGGGCCAAGGAGGCAGGGTTGTCCGAATTTCGGGTTATCTCTTTGCAACAGGCCGAAGCTTTCATTTCGAAGAAGGGAAGAGGTTGGGGGAAGGGGTGTGAAATTTCAACAACCATTTCCTTTCAGCAAATATTAAGCGTTTACTATGTGCAAGGCACCATCCCGGGAGCCTAGCATCATAGAGATAGAAATAGCCCAGGGACAAACAAACCCTGGCCCGGTTGCTGCCCAGCCTGGTGTTCCAGCTGGGACGAGAGGGGCTGCAGGCGCTGGAGTTACCCTTCGTTCATGCCAGGGGAGCCGGCGTGTGCCAAAGAGAAAGACAAGAGTCGTTCCCATGCAGGAAAAGCGTGAGAGAGGGAGATTGTGGTAGAAGGTGGTTGAGAGCAAATGATACTCGGTCTCCCTTTTGTTCCATGATTTTCAAGCACCAGGTGAGAGAAAGCTTGGGTGTGGTCTGAGGATGTGTAATAGGAACCTAGCCTGTTGTGGAGGGCTGAGAAGAAGCCGTAATGCTACCGATCCTGTAGAGATCCTAGGAATACAGATGTATGAAAGGTACCGCTAGAAAAGCTCTTTTTCAAACGAATTGGTTTGTGTAAGTAACACGGTAATCTTGTTACAAACGGGTGCTCTAGCCCAGTTGTCGCCAAGGTAACACTATCTGTGCACAACACAGCGCTGGGAAGTTCACAGGCTTATAGATTTCAAGCTGAAAGGGCCCTTGGAGGTTATTTCTGAAGTAACTAGATGTGAGGCTGAGCTAAAAGCAATACTCAAATGCAAAATCTTGAAGGCAGGAGGCTTGTGTTAGGAGGACAAAGGTCACTAACCAAATTCCTTTGGGAAAGGAGAGTAATAGTTGCATTTATTACCAACAAAATCTATAATTCATCAGTATCTAAGCTCTATATCCAAGTACTCTCAGTCAATCAACAAGCATTTATTAAGTGCCTGCTATATGTCAGGGCACTGTATTAGTCTGTTGGGGATAGAAAGGGAAAGACAAAAAAAAACCTTTTTCAATAAGGAGCTTACATTGTATTAGAAGAATCAACATGTACTTACTAGCTGTGTGACCCTGGGCAAGTCACTTAACCCCAATTGCCTCACTGAAAAAAAAAAAGAAAGAAAAAAAAAGAAGAAGAATCAACATGAAGATGCACAATACGTATGAAATAATAGAGTGTAAATAAGGTCATTTTGAGGTGGGAAACAGGGCAGCAAGGTGGTGCAGTGGATAGACCACCAGCCCTGGAGTCAGGAGGACCTGAGTTCAAATTTGACCTCAGACACTTAACACTTACTAGCTGTGTGGCCCCTGGGCAAGTCACTTAACCCCGATTGCCTCAACAAAAAAAAAGAGGTGGGAAAGACACAACAACTAGACTGGTGGGAAAAAGGTTTCATGTAGGATATGGTGCATCAGCCCACTTTAGAGGCTGTGTTTTAGGTCAGCTCCAAAGGGCAAGGATTCATTCCATTCTTGTATCCCCAAGTGCCTAGAAGAGGGCCTGCCACAGGGCAGGTACTTAATAAATGCTTCTTGATCTATTGAAGGAAGAAGGCCAAGAAGAGGCAGAGGGTGCAGGGGATGGCCTATGCAGAGGCATCCATAGGGGCTGTCCTGAGTGAGGAACCAAGCCAGAGACTTGTTTGGCTGGAGCAAAGAGGGGAGGAAGGGCATGAATTCCCCCTGGCCTGGAATTCTCTTCCTCAATGTCTCTGCCTCCTGGTTTTATAGGAGTCCCAGCTAAAATACCAACGTTTTTGTTTTGTTTTGTTTTTGCAGGGCAATGGGGGTTAAGTGACTTGCCCAGGGTCACACAGCTAGTGTCACGTGTCTGAGGTCAGATTTGAACTCAGGTCCTCCTGAATCCAGGGCCGGTGCTTTATCCACTGCGCCACCTAGCCGCCCCCAAATACCAACTTTTTAAAGAAGTCTTTCCAGATCTCCCTCAGTGCCAGCGCCTTCCTTCTGTGGATTCTCTACAATTTACCCTGTAGAAATAGCTTGTTTGTGCATTGTTGTTTGCATATTATTTCCCTCATTAGAGTGTGAACTCCTTGAGAGCAGAGACCGGGTTTTACCTCATTCATTTGTTTGTTTAGTATCTCCAGAGCTTAGCCTAGTGCCTGGCACATAGTAGACACTTAATAAAATGTTGACTGACTGATTAAAAAAAAATAATTATAATCAAACTAGAAAGGTAGGTTGGAAGCCAGGTTGAGAAGGGCTTAAACAGAAGAGTCTGTATTTGAGCCTATGAGCAATAAGGAGCTGCTGGGATCAGGGGAATGACATGGTCAGACCTATACTTCAGGAATATATGTCACTTTGGCATCTTTGCGAAGGCTTGTGTCTCCCATTAGATTGTAAGCTCCTTGAGGGCAGGGACTATCTTATGCCTTGTTTTTTATCCCTAGAGCACACTGCCTGACACATAGTAGGCACTTAAATGATTATTGACTGACCAACAGGATAGATTGGAGAGGCAAGAGACTTGAGACAGAGTAGTAGTTGTTGTTGCTTGTCCTTTCTTCTCTTTTCTTCTTTTTCTTTTCTTTTTCTTCTTTCTTTCTTTCTTTGGCCAGGCAATGTGGGTTAAGTGATTTGCCCACGGTCACACAGCTAGTAAGTGTCAAGTGTCTGAGGCCGGATTTGAACTCAGGTCCTCCTGAATCCAGGGCCAGTGCTCTATCCACTAAGCCATCTAGCTGCCCCTTGTCCTTTCTTCTCAAAGAAGACCATGACATTGGAAGGTGATGTCTTGACTCACATTGAATTGGATTTAAGTGAGGGAGAGCTCTACAAGATCACCAACCTCACTCTGTCATCCAGAGCCATCTGGGTCCAGTGGCAAGATATACATCAAGGCAACTGGAGATGGCTCCAGATGTTTAAGGCAATTGGGGTCAAGTGACTTGCCTGGGGTCACCCAATTAGTAAATGCCTGAGGTGAGATTTGAACTTAGGTCCTCTTGACTCCAGGGGCAGCACTCTATCCACTTCACCACCTGGCTGCCTTGACTTGAGACAGAGCAATTAAGAAGGTATCACATTAGTCCAAGTGGGAGATAATGAGGGCCTGAACTACAGTAGTGGCTGGGTGAGTAGAGAGAAGGAGATGGATGGCAGTCCATATTAAATCAATAGTAAGGTGTACTACTGAGTACTGTGTTAAACACTAGGAATGCAAAGACAAAACACACAAGGAGTATACATTCTAATGGAGGAGATAACTACAAAATATATACAGAGTATATGAAGGCCAGTGGAAAGTGGAAAGGATTAGCAGCTGCATTCTAAGCCTTGAAGGAAGCCAGGGAAATGAAGAGTCGGGGATGAGAAAGAACATTCCAGGCATGGCAGACAGAGACAGTACAAAGGCATCCAGAGGGGAGATGTAATGTCATCTTCTAGGGATTGAGTTAAGCTGAATGGTACAAGGGGCCCCCCTGCAAGACTGGAAAGGGTAGGGATGGTCCAGGTTATGAAAAGCTCTGGAGATAATAGGGAGTCACTGAAGCCCCTTGAGCAGGATGATGATAAAGTCAGTCCTACATTTTAGAGTCAACAAGCATTTATTAAGCACCTACTGTATGCCAGCCACTGGGCTAAGCCCTAGGGATTCAAAAAGAGGCAAAAGAATGTCCGTGTTCTCCAGGAGTTCAGCTAAGTGAAGAATTAATTGGATGTTCCATAAATGGGGACAGATGAGCCAGGGAGACCACTTATTATTAACAATAGTCCTGTAGAGAAATGATAGGGGCCTGAACTAGAGTTGTGGCTGTATGAGTGGAGAGAAACAAGACATCTTGTGAAGGTGCAAATGGCAAGACTTGGCAATGGATTGGATGTGTGGGATGAGTAAGGATGAAGATTGACTGGAAGAATAGGAGTGTCCTCGGGAGTGATGTATAGATATAGATATAGATATAGATATGTATACACTATCTATGTATAACACACATAAGTGTGTATATATACATACACTATCTATAGCTATATCTATATATCTATAGCTATATCTACATAGCTATAGATATTGCATAGCGATGATAATTGAACCCACTGTAGCTGATGAGGTCATCAAGTGAGATAGTAAAAAAGGCAAAAGAGAAGAAGTTGGATAGAAGCTTGGGGAACACCCACAACTGGTAGCTGTGACATGGATGAAAAACTGACAAAGGCGGCTGAGAAGGAGCAATCAGACAGGGAAAAGGAGAACCAAGAGGCTGCGGTATTCAGAAGGCAGATTTCGGAGGTTTTAGGAGCAAATAAGAGGAAATGGAGATATCTAGCATAGATGGCTTGAGTTCTTAAGGAATTTAGCCAGGAAGAGGAGGAAAGATCAAGTGAGGACTTTTTAAGGATGGGGCAGACATGAACATATTGATGCATGTCCATAAGGCGACTTTTCAGAAAAGTTAATCATTTATTCTTATGTCTACAAAATTTGATGATACTGCAAATTACTTTTCAATTCCCAGTCTCTCTCCTCTCTATCACTAAAGAAAAACAAATATATCATTACCCTTCACATTACTTACACACACAAATGCCCCTGAATACATACTGTAAGGCATTATAATAAAATAGTCATTCAAAGAGTGGTCTATGGATTCTATGAGGGATTGTGAGTCATCTGAAGGCAAGCATAGGCATTTATCTTTATTTATCTTTTATTTATCATATGTCTCCCCTAATCCATAAACACCAATGTCTCCCTATAGCCTTGAAGATCAAATACAAAGTGTTCGGCCTGGCATTCAAAGGCCTTTGTAATCTAGCCCTCCCCCTGACTTTCCAATCTTCTTATACCTTATTCCCAGCTATGCCAGTGTGACTGGTCTCCTGGCAGTTCCTATAAAATACTCCATCTCTCCTCTCGGCATTTTCTCTGGATGCCCCCCATTCCTGTAATGCACTCACTCTTCATTTCTGCCATCTGGCTTGTCTGAGCTTCCTTCAAGTCCCAGCTAAAATCCTATCTTCTACAGGCAACTTTTCCCAATCCCTCTTAATTATAATACCTTCCCTCTTTTGATTCCTTCTTATTTTTTTTCCTACATATAACTTGTTTGTAAGTATTTGATCGATTTGTATTCCCTATTGAATTCTAAGCACCTTGAGAGCATGGAATGTCTTTTTGCCTCTTTTTGTCTCCAAAGCCCTTAGCAAGTACCCGGTACACAGTAGGCATTTAATATTAATCAATTGAATTTGAATCATCTCCCCCAGTGCTTAGCCACTGATGTCTTCACATGACTTGTCTTTCACATATTCTTTGAATTGTTTTAAAATGCTAGTTGTACAAAAATGTGTTGGTTTTAAAAGAAAATAGTATTTTCTTCCATCAAAAAGCACAAATCGACTTTCTTTTTTAAAAGTAGTGTACTTAATAAATAAATGAGTGAGTTAATGTATGAATAGAAGTGTAATCAAGCTTAATAAGTTTATTAAATTAATTTCCCAGTCAAAAGATTCATTCAAAATGTTTTTGATAGCAAGCAAGACTGGATCTGAGGGGCCTTTTTCCTTATTGAAGTAGCCCATATACATAGAATATTTGAGTACTACTATAACTTTGCTTACTTACATCTGAAATACCAGAAATTAGGGGAAAAAACCTTTGAATTCATTGATTTCCTTTACCTGATTTTTTATTAATCATAAAATGTTTAGTAAACTAAGCAATAGCTGTTCTTGCTTTTACTAGAGATTCAGGACTTAAGTGATACAGATCTTAATTTTCTTTAATGCCTGGACTGGTTAATTTCATTATGTAAGCATGTGTTTATTTTGCATGATTTGTATAATGACTTTTGAAAAGCATTTAATCCAGTAACTACAAAATTTACAGAGCTTACATTAAAGGACAGAAGAATTAAACTCCTTATGGTCATTTGAGATACTATGGTTGTGAAAGTAGTTAAAAACAATTCAGGAAAACTACCACCAATTCTCTCTCTCTTTTTTTAATCAGACATGAGAATTTAAACATTTTCTCATCAAAAGAAAGGATAACAACCAGATGTAATAAATAGCCAGTGGCTTAAATATGTTTTTAGACTGGAGATATAGTTTGACCCCACAGATGTTCTTGCTCCTTGTCCACCAGGTGGAAGTCTAGGATTTTACCTGTCTTCCTATTAAGTATTTTTATCCTGTTTTGCTTTATTTGGTTCAGTTTAGCCATACAGGAAAAAAGAGTTAAGCTTCAAGCCAGGTAGGGAAAAAAAGGTGGATGCCATATTCAGGTGCCTCTCCCATGACTTCTTTCTCATCTCTTCCCCAACTTTATTTCTTTTCCTCCTTCCATTAGTTAATTTAACCCAATATTTACTGAGTGTCTCTTATTTAAAAGACCCTGTTCTTACCTTAAGGGTACACAAAGAAAAATAAAACAGAGTTTTTGCCTTCAAGGGGATTGCAATTTATTAGAGGGGGAGGAGAGAAAAAGTTGTTGTTCAGTCATGTATAACTCTTTGTGACCCCATTTAGTGTTCTCTTGGCAAAGGTACTGGAGTGGTTTGCCATTTCCTTCTTCAGCTCATTTTACAGATGAGGAAACTGAAGCAAACAGGGTTAAATGACTTATCTGATACTGGATTTGAACTTGGGTCTTCTTGAATCCAGGCCTGGCACTCCTATCCACTGCACCACTAGCTGCCTGAGAGAAAAAGACATGATAACAAATTTTTGTAAAGTTTGAAAGTTTATGAGAGGGGCAGCTAGGTGGTGCACTGGCCCTGGAGTCAGAAGGACCTGAGTCCAAATGCAGCCTCAGACAATTAACACTTACTAGCTGTGTGACCCTGGGCAAGTCACTTAACCCCAACTGCCTCACTAAAAAAAAAAAAAGTTTATGAGAGGTATAAAATATTCACACAAGAGGGAGATCAAGACTACCCTTGAGGAGGTTATGGTGAGAGATAGACAGCACAGGGAAGAAAAGGTATCTTACTATTTAATAGTACCTTACAATAGAAAAGGTACTATTTCAACTAGGACTTGGAAAGCAGGTAGGATAAAATTAAGAAGATAAAGCCCTTGGTGGCAGCTAGGTGGCGCAGTAGATAAAGCACTGGTCCTGGATTCAGGAGGACCTGAGTTCAAATGCAGCCTCAGACACTTAACACTTACTAGCTGTGTGACCCTGGGCAAGTCACTTAATCGCCTCACCAAAAAAGAAGAAGAAGAAGAAGAAGAAGAAGAAGAAGAAGAAGAAGAAGAAGAAGAAGAAGATAAAGTCCTTTGTAGATAATACAGACCATTTAGAAGCGTTTGAGTTTTAATCTCAGTACTCAGAAACGATCAGCTATAAATAGATAATAGCATCAACAAATAAGACTTGTAAATGAGAGCAAAGCTCTTCTCCACAAGGGATTTTGAGATTCGTTTAAATAATTATATATAGATAATAATTCACTTAAATAATTAGATTAGGTGCCATCAGATGAAGTATTCTTAGACACTTAAAGAATTGCATGAAATCACTGAAAAGCCTTCAGCAGGTAATTTTTGAGACTTTACGGAGGTCTCCTCTTCCATTTCGGAATCCATTTTAGCCCTCACTAATGTAAAAACCAAATCTCTGCATACTATTTTCTTTCTTTCTTTCTTTCTTTCTTTCTTTCTTTCTTTCTTTTTTTTTGTGAGGCAATTGGGGTTAAGTGACTTGCCCAGGGTCACACAGCTAGTAAGTGTCAAGCGTCTGAGGCCGGATTTGAACTCAGGTCCTCCTGAATCCCAGGCCGGTGCTTTATCTACTGCACCACCTAGCTGGCCCCTAAAGTATTTTTAAAAGGCTCTGCCCTTTTATACTCTATAACCACCAGGGAGACAGAGAAGCAAAATAAGGGATGACTTACAAATGATTTAAAGTTGTCCCAGAGTAGAACAGGTTGACACTAGTCCCCATTGCCAGAGGTCTTTAAGCAAAAATGCTATTGTCATGTTTCAGTGAGATTGCAAAAAGGATTCCCCTTCTGACTGAGAGCCTGTCATTTGGCAGGTCAGTGGATTTACTTTTCAACCAAAAAGCCAGCTAGTCTGGGACTGTTGAACAGTCTCTGGTTTCCTCATCCATATAGTAAGGGGTTTGAACAAAGTGATCATCAATCTTTCTGTTCTCTATGATTCCTAGGCTGTCACTCACAGTCTAGGGTCAATGGAGTGTGTCTTGATTTTCATAATGCGTTTGATTTAATCCTGATTGCTTATTGTTCTTATAGGATAATTTAAAAAAAAAACCTGGGGGAAATATGGCTTGGGTCATTCTTCTCTTAGATGAGTGCACACACATCAGTGGATGTGCAAAGAGAAGAGAATCTGATGAGACAAATGACCATTTTCCAGGCACTTCATCAACTAGTCCCAGGGAATGCTCTGAAACTTGAGTCTAGCTCATAGGTAAAGTCAAGAGGGAGATGGACACAGGAGATGATTCCAAGGAGGGATTTCAGTCCCAAGTCCAGTGGATCCGTTTGGTCTGTGCCATCCTAGGCTCACCCTGGTTTGGATTAACTTCCAGATCAGTCCTGAAATGAATGTCTAACAATGGTTCTTCAAATTAGGGATGACCCAAGCCAGAGCCATAACCAATATCCAGTTAACTACCAGAGGGAATACAATCATTGCAATAATAATGGTAGCTAACATTTATATATTACTTGCCGTTTGTCAAGGAGGGGCAACTAGGTGGTGCAGTGGATATAATGCAGGATCTGAAGTCAGGAAGACTCATCTTCATGAGTTCAAATCCAGCCTCAGACACTTAGAAGCTATGTGACCCTGGGCAAGTCACTTCATGCTATTTGCCTCAGTTTCCTCATCTGGAAAATGAGCTGGAGAAGGAAATGGCCAACCACTCCAGGATCTTTGCCAAGAAAACCCCACATATGGTTACAAAGAGTCAGGCACAACTGAAAAAAACTGAACAACAATTATGTCAAGCATTTTGCTAAGCACTTTACCATTATTACCTGTTTTGATCCTCACACCCTGGGAGGTATGTGCTATTATTATTCCCATTTTACAGATGAGGAAACTGAGGCAAGTAGTAACTTGCTCAAGGTTACATAGCAACTGAAATCCTACGGGTTCTATTAAGTTTGCTAATATAGAAAATAGAGTGGTCGGGATCCCCACCACTATGGAAAATAAGATTATAATTTGAAATGATTTTTAGCAATTTGGAGAAGTAAAAATGGACAATGACATAGAGTTTTTAATCGACTAAATTTTAAGACAGTTAGGAAAGGGGGAAAATACAAAACAAAATATGAGGGAGAATGAGCTTGGTGTAAGCCTAGCAAAAAAATATATTGCCTTCATTCCACTAACAATAACTGGGCATATGTTGTATACTTGGTCCTTTGCTACATTTTGTGAAGATAAAGAGTTTAAGGCACAATTCCTGCCTGTGAGCAGCCTAGTTAGAGAAGCAGGACGTACATATGTGCGGAAAGTGAAATAACAATTTACAGTAATAAGGGTTAGAAGACCGGCACTTGTGAAAAGTGACACTTCTTTCATGAAAGGAGCAATCAGTTCCTGCCTGAGTGTAGTTCCAGGGAAAAAAACCGGTTTTGTTTCCTGTTGAATTTTGATGATTTCAGTTTGTCAGAAAAGGAAATCTGTGTAGCTGTATGTTTTTCTTCTTGCTTTAGAAACTAGAAATCCTATATTGCCCAAGGGTTTTGATTTGCTGAAATCTGGTGTCTAAAACCATTTATTCTTCCTGATCTTTTCAGCTGAACTAAATTTTATTTTATGCTATTAATGCTTTATTGTGCCCGTATTTAAATCTGCAAGTAGGTTAAGGACCTTTCTGAAGTCAGTGGAACATATGTGTGTATCATTATGTACACATACATATGTTAAATTATATACATGCAGTTTAATTAAAAAAGAACAGAAGGAATAAGTACTTTGAGGCACCAGATTTCAGCAAATCAAAACCCTCAGGCAATAATTTTCTAACTAGGAGAAAAACATATAATTACATCCATTTCATTTTCTGATAACAGAAAACATACAAATTTATCAACAAAAAGTGTTTCCTAGATCTAGGCTCAAGCAAGAATTTATTGCTCCATATATACATATAGATGCATATATTTATTTATGTAACAACTCACATATATGTAAATATATGTAATGTTTTCTCCTGAACTATCTGCTTAGACATAATGTATAATAGATGCTAAGTTTATTCATATGCATAAATCATATGCTATATAGGAAGGAAAGATCTCGTAAGAACTGATGAGGTTCAGAAGTTTCATGAAGAGACTGATTCCTGTACTTGACCTTAAGGAATAGGTAAAGTTTGAGAAGGAGGGTTGAGGAGGGCATTCCATTGGGGAAAGCAGTTGCATAGCAAAGAAGAGTATGGCATATTAGGGAGACAGTAAAGATGGTAGCCTGGATAACGTAGAGAGACTGTTGGGAAATAACAGGAAATAAAATTGGAAAGGGAAGTTGAAGTCTTCTTAAATTTTGCTTCCCTTCACACACTCTGTGATCCAGCTGATTGACGGGGCTGTTTTTCCACACACAGCACTTAATATCCTGACTCCTTATATTTGTGCTGACTGTCCATGCCTGAAATGCTTCCCCCCTCATCACCTCCTCCTCCTATTTTCCTTTAAGAGTCAGCTCGAAACCTACCTTCTGCAGGTCTTTCCCGGTCATCCCTCCCATCTCCTCCTCCCCCACTGCTGGACTCTTCCTTCTAATATTACCTCTCATTTATAGTGTACGTATCTGTATCTACATAGGGATTTACATATTGTTTCCCCCAATTTGAACATGAGTTCCTTGAGGGCAGGGACCATGTTTGTGCCTTTCTTTGTATGTCTAGTTATTATCATGTACAGTGTCTGTAATATTATTGTTCAGTCATTCAGTACAACTCTTTGTGACCCCCACGGACTGTAGCACACCAGGCCTTATATTGCAAGCATTTGATAAATGCTTCTTGAATGACTGATTATGGAGGGACTATCAGAGTGAATTTGGACTGAACGTTTTGAAGAAGGGGAGGGGTTTACGTGGTGAAAGTAATGTTTCACTGTGATGTCAATCCTAGCTAGCATCTCTGTCCCGGCATCACTCAGATTCAGGAGTCACCTGTAGGCCTTCACTACCTTTCGGTGGGCCCAGGACAGGGAATATGAAATAGGGCAGAGGCCACACCTCTTTGTACTCTGAGATCAGAGCTCACCAATCCTTTTTGCTCGTCTTGGTAAATGTCCAATCTTCAGGACCATGTAATCCTGCCTGTTTGTCCAGACCCTGGGTACCTAATTCTCTCAAGAATTACCTGCCATAAAAGCCCCAAACTTTCACGTATATGTGTGAGCAGACAAGCCTAGACCCAGTGGGACAGTCCTGTCGATTTCCACAAAATAGCATAATTATGTGGCAGATTATTGCAGAATGATTGGGTAAGGGAGGGAACTAGATAGAATAAGACCAATTTGGATGCTATACCTGTTGTTCAGGCAGGAAATGATGTGGGTCTCAACTACAAAGGCAGCAGTGAAAATGGAAGGGAAGGAATAGATTCAAGATGCAGCACAATGAAAGAATAAAACAAAATATAGTGAATTATTAGGTATGAGAGATGAGACAAGAGAGAGAGAAGAGAGAGGAAGGAAGGAAGGAAGGAAGGAAGGAAGGAAGGAAGGAAGGAAGGAAGGAAGGAAGGAAGGAAGGAAGGAAGGAAGGAAGGAAGGAAGGAAGGAAGGAAGGAAGGAAGGAAGGAAGGAAGAAAGGAAGGAAGGAAGGAAGGAGGGAAGGAAGGAAGGAAGGAGGGAAGGAAGGAAGGAAGGAGGGAAGGAAGGAAGGAGGGAGGGGGGAAATGAAAAGGAAAAGGGGGAGAGAGAAGAAGAGAGACACAGAAAGAGAGGGAAGGAGGGACATGGAGAGGGAAAGAGAAAGGGAAAGGAAAAGAGAAAAAAGAGAGAAGGAGAGAGAGCAGGGAGGGAGGTAAGGGGGTGGGGAGAGAGAATATAATCAAAGATGACTTGGAGATTCTGAGCAATCCTTTACTATCTGCTTGATAAAGGTTTTCCCCAAGGCTCGGTCCTTCATTTTGTACTTTCTCTGAGAAATCTCCCTTGGTAATCTCATTTATTCCCACAGTTCCAACAGACACTTCTATGGAGATAAATCCAAAGTCTATAACTCCAATCCTAACCTCTGTCCTGAACCCAAGGCCTAAATCTCCTGCTTCTTGCCTTTCCAGTCTTTTTTTTTTTTTTTTTTTTTTTTTTTTAGTGAGGCAATTGGGGTTAAGTGACTTGCCCAGGGTCACACAGCTAGTAAGTGTTAAGTGTCTGAGGCCGGATTTGAACTCAGGTACTCCTGACTCCAGGGCCGGTGCTCTATCCACTGCGCCATCTAGCTGCCCCGTCTTTCCAGTCTTATTACACTTTATTCCTTTCTAAGCATTCCAGGACCTCTCTTTGTGGGTTTGTGCTAAGCATCCCCCATGCCTGGAAGGTTCTCCCTTTTCCTCTCCATCTCTTGATTTCCCTGGCCAAGAACCCTACCTTCTTCAGGAGGCTCTTCCCATTGCCCACAGCCTCTAGTACCTTTCTTTTGAACATGACTTTCCCCCTACTCCGTCTATGCCTTGTATGTACTTGGTTATTTTCACGTTGTCTCTCCCATTAGACTGTAAGCTCCCTGAGAGCAGGAACTCTTTTTGTCTTTTATTTTTATGCCCAGCATTCAGCATTGTGGCCAGCCACAATAAGAGATTAACAAATGCTTGCTGACCATCTTACATGGCACCTCGACTTGCATTTCCCACGGGTACTTCAAACTGAATGAGCTCAAAATTGAGCCCATTATTTCCCCCAATAAGAATCCTTTGCTTTCTATTTTTACATTTCTATCTGTAGTCCCTTCATTCATCCTGTTTTGCTTGTTTGTAACCTTGTAGTTACCTGTGATTCTCCGCCTCATTTCTCACATCCAATCACTTACCTTGTTCTGTTGATTACAACTCTGTAACATTCTCCCCTCCTCTCTATTCCTGCTATTACCACCCTAATTTGGGCCCTCATTATTGCGCGCACGCACGCGCGCGCGCGCACACACGCACACACACACACACACACACACACACACACACACACTGTTGAACTAGCTTACTTATAGGTTTTCCCTTTTCTCTTCTCTCCATCTTCCTATAGATACTTCTTAAGTTCGCCAAAAGACTCATTCTTACAAGTACAAATGGTTTTGTCATTCAGTGGTGCCTTCCTAGTGCCTCAGTAAGTCAATAACCATTAATTACCCAGCTCCTTCCTGTAAGTTCAAACTCCTTTATGTGTGAGCACTTAAGCAGTGATGGGGAGCTCAAATGCCTCATGAGGTAGCCTGTTGCATAACTAATTCTTCAAAATTTCTCCCTTTTATTCCCCTTTATTCTGACTTTCTATTTGACCTCCTTTTGTCCTTTTCTTCTGCTGATCTTCCATGGCAGTTCACCACCAGAGTTAACAAGAGAGCTACCAACCAGAATGACAAAGGACTAAGAAGCTCAAATCCAACAAATATGGAACAGAAGGGGGACCTTGCAGTAACCAACAAAGAGGAGGCTAAGGTATGTGATTCTGCCAGTGATGAATAATAACTGACAAAACCTAGAAAAATACATACACAAGAAGTTCAGAAGGAGATAGAGAAACAAAGTGAGTGATTTTGCTGCTCTTTTAAACTTAATATACCCATTTTAAAACAAACTTTAAATAACAAGTCAATAGTTTCACATACAATCTTTTTTTAGTATTGTTCTTGTTTGTATATCGGATGCATTATTAAAACTTGTGCATGCCCAAAGTTCAGGCTCGTCTCCCTTGTGAAGAAGGGGAAAAGGCCTGGAAGAAGGCCATTTACTCTCCAGGTCATCTCAAAGAATAAAAGTTCCTTGAAAGAAAAGAGGAAGAGATTCAAGGAGAGAACACAGGAGAAGAAAAAAAAATCTGAGAGGCAAAAGAAAAGCTAGGTCAGGAGGTGGGAATATGGAAGAATGTGACAAATAGGAAAAAGAGGAAATGGGCCAATGAATATTTGGAGCTAGGCAAGGAGTGTGAGCCTCATCCCAGAGATGGTGGAACTAGACCACCTCAGGGAAAAGGACTTTCTTGGATCTCCCAAGAATGCTAATGAGGATTCCCAGGTGCTACTGGGAGATGGATTATCCAATAAAGTAGAGGGAGAAGCAGAGATGGCAGCTGATTGCCTGTTGAGGGATGCCTAGGCAATTTTTTGCCAACATGATATAAACAACAGAGAGTTCTATAGCCTTCCTTGGGTTATATATCCAATATCTGACAGAAAACCTACTGAAATGACTCAAACCTGAGGACTATTTCTCACTTCTAGTGACTCATAATGTAGACAAACGACACTGTGGAAAAGAACCAAGGAAGTATTACTAGGGATTATAGAGACCTGAATAAGAAACTGAAGGTGTTAGGGATGCAAGTTGGGGTGCAAGTTGATTTTAATCACTACTACTGGTTGGCAGAAGAGCTTTTATAATTAAAAAAAAACATGTGGGAACTGAGGAGCTGGTTAAAATGGTGTCTGAGTACAGGATCTACATTTTTGGCTCACAATTTAAAATGTCATTCTTGGCTAGTGATGTAGTACATTTCACAAAGTCTGGTAAAAATATACTTATCTGGAGTCTTGCAAATTTTATCAAGAGAATTTTTAAGCTGAAAATATAAGAGGGAAGAGAAAGCTACCCATAAATATCTGTTAAGACAGTTACCATAAAGAGTAGCAGTTATAGCATAGGAGACTACCAATGAATCACAGGAAGTGTTAACCAAGAGACTCAACAATAAAACTCATGGCTTCAGATGTAGTCACATAACTGTGACCTTTTCTGCCACTTTCCTCCCCCCTCAGATCCCACTCAAGGGTTGAGTGCCCTGAAAGATGACTCTTGGTTCAAAGTACTCTGGGAATATACTCCTTTTTTTTTTCTTTTCTTTTCTTTTCCTTCTTTCTTTCTTTCTTTTGTGAGGCAGTGAGGGTTAAGTGACTTGCTCAGGGTCACACAGCTAGTGTCAAGTGTCTGAGGCCGGATTTGAACTCAGGTTCTCCTGAATCCAGGGCCAGTGCTTTATCCACTGTGCCACCTAGCTGCTCCTGGGCATATACTCCTAAAATAAAACTCTAGCTCATGGGTCCCCATCAATATGTCTAATTTTCACTAGTCATACAGGGGACACAATTAACTCAAGGCAAAGGCATTTACTGAATGCCATAGTTTTATTTGTTAAGTAGCAGTATATCATTCTCTATAAACCTTGGGCATATTCTTCCACAAGTACAGACAGTATACATGGGATTAGCAAACACTTAAAGATTACAAATAGAGGGACACATGTAGGAAACAGGGGCAACCAGGGAACCCATGAGGAGAGACAACTTGGATCTCTGATGTTGCAGGGCTGCTTCTGATGGTATTAGTCTCGTGATCTGTATCAGACACTGTTTCCCTTGGTGTTGCTTCACTGATTGCTGGTCTGCTTTGCTCCATTATAGTCTCCATTAGCTCCAGCCTATGACTTGGGTCACATCTTCACCTGGGATATAGTGAGACTCTTTTAACAGAACTCATTTTCAAAACAACAGCCACCCTTACCCTAGGACCAGCCAAAACCCCTCTACTTCTTTTTTTCTTTTTCTTTTTTTAGTGAGGCAATTGGGGTTAAGTGACTTGCCCAGGGTCACACAGCTAGTAAGTGTTAAGTGTCTGAGGTCCCTGACTGCAGGGACGGTGCTCTATCCACTGCTCCACCTAGCTGCCCCAGACCCTCTACTTCTGCTTCCCCAGATTGTTGACTGAGGTCTTTTATCTACGGAGGTTTAAAATTCCTTGCTCCAGGTGCCAAATTATCTGGAATGAACAGCAAGATCACTTTTCTTTTGACTACAGATAAAGATCTGACCCTCTTCAATTAGAAACCTCACTTAAACTCATGCTGATTGTAGACAGTTTGCAAATCTGCATCTCTGCACACCTGGCCAAACAATAGCCTTTTACCTAATAATCACCCAACAGCCCCCCAGGTTCAAGGTTATGTAGCTTTTGAACTCTTGAGTTTCTCCCATTCACCTATATAAACAGGAAGACAGAGAAAAAGTGTCAAGGCAATTTATGTACAGTAAGGGATTAGGGGCAGAGAGGGAATGGGTATTCCCTTTTCTCGGTCAACTGCCCTGCCCCTTTGCCGATCTTTTCATATGCAAATATGGCAAATTGCAAATGAAGTCATTAAAATCTGATAAAGGCATCAAATATGGGTAATTAACAAGGTAAATGGATAAGAGCTAGTTTAACAAATATTATAATGCTTAATGTATATTTTCTCTCTCTTTTAACAACACTTCGAGGTAGGTGCTATCATCATCGAAGAAACTGAAAGCAAACAGAGACTTGCCCAGGGTCACATAGCTAGAAGCCGAATTTGAACTCTGGTCTTCCTGACTTCAGGTTCTGTGCTCTATCCACTGAGCCACCTAACTGTTCCCTAATTGGATATCTAAATGCAAGAAAACAAATTTGACCTCCTTAGGAATTACTGAGATTTGGAGGAGTAAAACTGATGACTAGGCTGTGGTTTATTCAAAAGGTATAGAATAGTTAAAAGGACAAGTAAAATTGCCTTGTATAGTCAGAAGATATACTCAGGTGAGGAAATCTAGGAGTTAGAGTCAGGAAGCAGAATAGAGAGGATCTGAGGGAGGCTCAGAAGGGAGAAAAAAGACAACTTCGGGAAACAGATCATCAACCCATCGGAGGCACACCATAGTGGTGATGGGGGACTTTAATTATTCACACATCTGCTGGGTTTCCCCGCTCTGCCAAAAGCAAAGTAGCCAATAAATTCTTGGCTGTCTTAAGAATCGTTTCAGTCTCCAAAAGCTGGAGCAAGTGACAAAGGGAGCATGCTGTTGGAAATTATTTTGACCAATAAAGAAGATCTTATTGATAAATGAGAAATGACAGAAGTGAGCTCCGGAAGTATGTGACCACTCTATCTGAGAATGAAATCGAGAAGACAGGAATAAAGCTCAGCACTGTAGATTTGGGGAGAGCAAAGTTAAGTTCAGGGAGATCCAATGAACTAAAGTTCTGTAAGGGAAGAAGACTTGTAAAGAATGATATTCTGATAACACAAACTCAGACATTTCCAAAGAAGATGAAAAGGGGGAGTGGTTTAAAGAGATCAAGAGGGTATGCACAGGAAATGTATAAAACACCTATAAAACTTATAAAAACAACTTAGACTTTAATTTCATAAAGCATTGATTAAATGTCTATTACGTGCAAGGCACCGTACTCAGTTTAGGGATACAAAGATGAGTGCCAAACAAGACTTCTCAACAAGGGTCTACCTTCTATTCAGAAATATAACACATATACTAATAAGAAAATACAGAACAGGGCAGCTAGTTGGCGTGGTGGATAGAGCGCCGGCCCTGGAGTCAGGAGTACCTGAGTTCAAATCCGGCCTCAGACACTTAACACTTACTAGCTGTGTGACCCTGGGCAAGTCACTTAACCCCAATTGCCTCACTAAAAAAAAAAAGAAAGAAAGAAAATTAAAATACAAAACAATTTGAGGAGGGAACAGGCACCAACATCTGAGGGGATCAGGGAAGGATTCATGAAGATGGTGGCAAAATACAAACACATTCTATTGGGAGAGATCTTCCATCTTCCTCTGCCCCTCATCCCCAAACTCTCCACCATGCCTTCCCTCTGGTTCCTGAATTTCTTTCGCATAAATATATCCTTTTAATATACATATAGCATAGTGGATTTGGCATAGAATTTGACATCAGGAAGAACTGGGGTCAGGTCCCACCTCAGACACAATATTAGCTGTGTGCCCCAGAACAGATCTGTTAACTTCTTTGTGCCCCAGTTTCCTCATCTGTAAAATGAGAGGAGTGGACCCAATGCCTTCTAAAGGCTCTTCTAGTGCTAAAAACCAGAAACAAAACCAAAACTATGATCTCTATTTTGCAGGTGAGGACACTGAGGCTGAAAGAAGTTAAGTAAATTGGCCAGGGTCAAAAAGCTCCTAAGTGTGTGAGACAGGAACAAAACTCAAGCCTTCCTGATACCAAACCCCACACTCTATCCTTTGCACTATCTAGCATAGTGTGTGTGTGTGTGTGTGTGTGTGTGTGTGTGTGTGTGTGTGTGTGTGTGTGCCTTGTAGCTTCCAATGCCATTTTTCCCCTTCTTTTGTTAAGATAAATATTTAGGTTGGCATTTCTCTACTCACACTGTTTTTGGAGATTTGTAAATGATTTCAATTCTTTAACTCTTCTCCCTCAGTAGTTTAAGGGACCATCCCCAGAGATGGAGGGAAGTAAAATTGGAAAGAGCAGGCAGTATCCAATTTTTAAGTGAAAAGGTTTTAAGAGGTAAGGACCTTTTTGTGAGGATTGGTACAACTGGACAACCCTGATACAGACAGTAAAAGTAAAAACAACTGTGTGCTGTCAATCTAAAACAAACATGCAATTTGAGTACGGATCTACTGGGCTAAACTTAACTTCAAAATAAAGTTGTAAATGTTTTAAAATTAAAAGATTGGGATAATTCTTTGACATATTTGAGATCCCAGGTCTTTTCAATTGATATAAAAATTGCAAATATACTGTGACTGAATTTTAAAGAAAACACTACAATTATTTTTTTAGGTGCAACAAAATCCATCAACACATAGTACTTTAATTCATAATTCAAATATAATGGAAAAGTATGAAAAACTTGGTAAGATTGGAGAAGGATCTTATGGTGTTGTATTCAAGTGCAGAAATAAAAACTCTGGACAAGTTGTGGCCATTAAAAAATTTGTGGAATCGGAGGATGATCCCATTGTTAAGAAGATAGCTTTAAGAGAAATACGTTTATTGAAGGTAGGTAACTTTGATGAAATACTCTAGAATGTCATGAAATTTCACTGAAATTTACATGCAGCATCGTTATTGGGAATTTGTTGAGCCTTGAAACTTTTGTTAGCCATAAATTTTCACTGTACACTAATTTTCAATCATAGCTAGAGAAGCATCATGGTGTAATGGAGAGAAGGCTGACCTTGGGGTCAAGAAAACCTAGGTTCAAATCCTGCCTCTGACACTAACTAGGTGTGTGATCAAGAGTATACACACACACACACGTCTGCAAACATGCCAACATATATAAATATATACGTGTAAACATTAATTCTAATGGGATTTGATCTGCATGGATTCATATAATTCAGAAATATTGAATATAGACTTTTGGGGGTGGGGCGGGACAATGAGGGTTAAGTGACTTGTCCAGGGTCACACAGCTAGTCAGTGTCAGGTGTCTGAGGTTGGATTTGAACTCAGGTCCTCCTGGTACTTTATCGACTGTGCCACCTAGCTGACTTTTTTTAAAAAGTTTGAATCAATCAATTTTAGAACAGAAAAGGGCCATAGAGATCATCTAATCCAACTTCTTTATTTACAGATGAGGAAATTGAGGCCCAGAGAGGTAAGGTCAGGCAGATGGGACTACAGCCCCCTTTTGTTCTGAATCCCCAGGCAGTGCCCTTGCTACTATACATTGTATTTCTCTGGTCTAATCTATGTGTACTATAAAGTGTGATTCTTTGTCATCAGCTAAGTCTTTAGCTTCCAGGACAACAATAACTACTAAATATGTTGGTATGACTGCTGAATCAAAGAACTAAACAACTTTTCTGTTTTTTAAAAACTAAACTCATAAAACAATATTAGTTATCACATTGAAGGATTATTCCCTCCTTAAAAGATTTTCTCCCAGCAGGTTCTATTGAATATATTTATTTTAATTTTAAATTTAATATTTTTATTTTATTTTAAACAATTACTATTTAAATATTTCATATTTAAAATAAGATTTGATGAACACACAATTTTTTCCTAATAAGTCTATTTGTAAAACAACATGGGGGGGGGCAGCTAGGTGGCACAGTGGATAAAGCACTGGCCTTGGATTCAGGAGGACCTGAGTTAAAATCCAGCCTCAGACACTTGACATTAACTAGCTGTGTGACCCTGGACAAGTCACTTAACTCCAATTGCCTCACCACAAAAAAAAAAAAGAAAGAAAAGAAAAGAAAAGAAAAGAAAGGAAAGGAAAAGAAAAGAAAGGAAAAGAAAAAAGATAACAACATACAGGGGCACTTGTACTTAGTTTTGTTACTTAATAAAAAATAATGCAATGTTACCCCTTGGTCCGCAGCTTCCTTAGGTTCCTTGAAAGATGTTCTTTGGTTTTACCCTTGTCTAGGAGTATTGAATGAGGCCTGCTGATTCCAATTGTGTGTTTGTAGTGTAATTTAGTTCCAACTGAGCTGCCACAACTCCCTCTCCCTTAAAGACTAATCCTGGAATTGCCCAAAGGGAGAGATGGCAAGAAAATGCTGGAGCCTCCAATGTCCGTAATCAGCCTAACTTTGTGCCCTGCATTTGGATTCCTGGCATTTGCATTTTTCCTGGATTCCCACAATTGAACGAACTACTTATTCTGCCTATTATTGGATGTTAGTTATTTAGTCATATTATTCTTTATATGTGGTACTTTTCTGTTCGTTCCTTGGCTCTGCTGTTGTCTATCTGATTTAGCAGGGAGACTCCAAGATAGGCCTCAGACATACCCACATGTCCCAGGGTGGTGTCTTAGCCTTTGATACTATAAAAGTGATTCCTATATTAAATGGAAAATTAGCCCCAGTGATTTCTCAGATTCTCTCTAACTCCAAGAGTCTCTGAATCTTATTTAGAGAAGGATGTATATGAGTAATTGTCACTCAAGGTTAAGCAAGGCATAGGGAATAATTTGTTGTTGTTTGTCCTTCCTTTGAGGACTATGACAATGGGAGGTGATGTCATGACTTGCAGAGAATTGGATTTTTTTTTTTTTTTTAGTGAGGCAATTGGGGTTAAGTGACTTGCCCAGGGTCACACAGCTAGTAAGTGTTAAGCATCTGAGGCCGGATTTGAACTCAGGTACTCCTGACTCCAGGGCCGGTGCTCTATCCACTGCGCCACCTAGCTGCCCCAATTGGATTTTTTAAGTGAGGGAGGGCTATGCAAGGTCACCAACTTCACTTTCTCCTCCATAATCATCTGGGTCCAGTGGCAAGATATGTATCAGGACAACTGGAGATAGCCCCGGGATATTTAAAGCAATTGGGGCTAAGTGACTTGCCCAGGGTCACATAGCTAGTGAGTATGTGAGGTAAGATTTGAACGCAGGTCCTCCCAACTTCAGGGCCAGCGCTCAATCCACTGTACTACCTAGCTGCCCCACAGGGAATATTTAGCAGGTGTGTTTTTAAAATTAATTTGCCAAAACTGTGGTTTTTGAAATTAGTTGCTATTGCTATATCAGTTTTGGCAGTGAGCATATTATTAATTTATTAATATTATATACCAGTAAAGGATTGACTGAGTGGTAGAGAAAGCAGTGAGAGAGCTTCAGTATGGCAGATAGCAAGAGCAGGAGAAAAGTCCCAAAAGACAGCACATAGTCTCAAGGTCACCCTAGGGAGTTCACAAGACCTACACAGTCCTAAGAGGGAGAGTCAAGTCAACAGAGAGAGAGAGAAAGAGAGAGAGAGAGAGAGAGAGAGAGAGAGAGAGAGAGAGAGAGAGAGAGAGAGAGAGAGAGAGAGAGAGAGAGAGCGAGAGAGAGAGAGAGCGAGAGAGCAAGAGAGCGAGAGAGAGAGAGAGAAAGAGAGAGAGAGAGAGAGCGAGAGAGAGAGAGAGCGAGAGAGAGAGAGAGAGAGAGAGAGAGAGCGAGAGAGAGAGAGAGCGAGCGAGAGAGAGAGCGAGAGAGAGAGAGAGAGAGAGAGCGAGAGAGCGAGAACGAGAGAGAGAGAGAGAGAGCGAGAGAGAGAGAGAGCGAGAGAGCGAGAGCGAGAGAGAGAGAGAGAGAGCGAGAGAGAGAGAGAGAGAGAGCGAGAGAGAGCGAGAGAGAGAGAGAGCGAGCGAGCTTAGAAGGAGAGCTTGTGTCCTCTTCCAAGAGTTTTTATCCTCTTTTGATAGAGGATACATTGATCAAAGCTAATTGGTTAGCATCATTCAATTCCATTGGTTGACATGATTTGAAGATGTTCTAAATTAAAATGAACTCTACAGATGACATCACAGAGAAAAAAGTAAAAGACCCCCACTAAAGGTGCTCAAGGCAAAGTCCATTATCTAAGTGTGGTTTGATTCAATCAGTCCTTCACTGAGCTAGACAAAAGAATCTATCTCCATTTCTTTTGTTCCCTTGGGTTTGTCCCAAATAAAGTTTAATGAAGTTTCTCAAGAACTGGACTTTCTGGAATTGGGGGGACAGGGAGAAAAGATTGAGAAATTTATTTCTGGGTCCCCCGAAAAAATCCATTATTTTTTTCAAAAAAATAAACATTTTTATTTATAGTTTTAAGGTCTTTCTTTTCCTCCCCTACTCCCTTCCTAAGGCAGTAAGCAATCAGATATGGGTTATACATGAGCAATTATGTAAAACATTATCATATTAGTCATTTTGTACAAGAAAACTTGAATAAAAGAAAAAAATGAAAGAAAGTAAAAAATAGCCTGCTTCAGTCTGTGTTCCATCAATATCAGTTCTTTCTTTGGAGGTGGATAGCATGTTTCATCAATAGTCCTTTGGGATTGTCTTGGATCATTGTATTGCTGAGAATAGTTGTCATTCACAATTCTTCATCCAACAATATTGCTGTCTCTGTGTACAATGTCCTCTTGGTTCTGCTCACTTCACTCTACTTCAGTTCATACAAGTCTTTCCATGCCTCAAGCAATCCATTATTAATACTTATTTCCCCCCACAGGGTAGGGGCCATGAAGGGGATAATGCTGCTCAGTCTAAATCACTAGAGATTGTATTTTGGTTCTTTTTCAGCAACTAAAACATGCTAATCTTGTGAACCTCATCGAGGTGTTCCGAAGAAAGCGGAAAATGCACT
The DNA here is from genome assembly GCF_019393635.1 of Dromiciops gliroides. Classification (NCBI taxonomy): domain Eukaryota; kingdom Metazoa; phylum Chordata; class Mammalia; order Microbiotheria; family Microbiotheriidae; genus Dromiciops; species Dromiciops gliroides. Next base: position 614,993,278 of record NC_057862.1, read on the forward strand.
TGGTTTTTGAGTACTGTGATCATACACTTCTGAATGAGCTCGAGAGAAATCCAAATGGGTGAGTGATCTGACAGCTTACAGGCTACGGGACCCTATCTCTTTAACTGCTTGTGGATTGAAAATGGTTTTCCTCATCCCCATCCAGTGCAACCTCCCCCAGCTACAATGAGGAACTCTCCAGGAACAAAAACTAGTGGATAGAGAACTTACCTTGCAGCCAGGAAAATGTGGGTTTAAGACCCACCTCTGATCCATGCTGGGTGACTCTAGGCAATTCCCTAAGAGTTGTAGAGAATGTGTCTAACTTATTGATAGAGGAAGTTCTTTACCAGGAGCTTCCTATGCCAATGATAAAGTTACAGGTCTAGCCACTATCTCTATCCTTAATATGTACAAAGACAAATCTGCTGATGAGAAAAAAACCAAAACCTTATTATGTATTATAAAGCTAGATACAAATGTTTTTGGATTGCCAACATCTTGCCCTCTACTATTAGTGGGGATAATAATAATGATAATAATAGTTAGCACTTATATGGGGCAGCTAGGTGGCTCAATGGATAGAGCGTTGGACCTAGAGTCAGGAAGACTCATCTTCCTGAGTTCAAATCCAACCTCAGACACTTAACTCTACCTACTTCAGTTTCCTCATCTGTAAAATGAGCTGGGGAAGGAAATGGCAAACCACTCCAGTATCTTTGTCAAGACAACCCCAAATGGGGTCACAGAGAGTCAGACACTTATGAAACTATTGCTTACTTTGTGCCATGCACTGTGCTAAGCATTTTATAGTTATTATCTCATTTTATCCTCACAACAATCCTGGAAATTAGATGTATTATTATCCCTATTTTAGGGATGAGAAAACTGAGACAGACAGAGGTTAAGTGGCTTTCCCAGGATCACATAGCTAGTCCTGTAACACTGTAACTCTTAATTTAAAAAAAAAAAGAATTCACACATAATTTAAAACAGATTATGTTTACTGGCCCATATCCCCTCTTTCATAGTTCTTGAGCCCCTATCAATGTATTTATCTTTTCTATCAGACAGAAAGCATAATTAGTTCAAAGCAAAGCATAATAAGAAAAGTAGTCATAAAAGACCTCGACTCTTCCCCACTTAATTCACAGGGTACCTTATCTCCAGAAATATACAAACCATCATAGGGAAAAAGGGACACATGTGGGGAATGTGTGGGGAGGTACATATGTAGTGAACATTTGTGACCTAGGAGCATGTATGAAGGAGAAACTCACACCTCCAGAATTAGAGCTGTACTTCAGGGCCACTGATGTCTCATCATCATACTGCTTGTGATGCACCTGCCTCCCTGAGGCTGTTGTGAAGGTGCATCATGCATGCAATGTCTGCCATATGTGCAAAGTCTACTGGATGTGTAGCCTCTGCTGGGCATTTCTCACTGCTGGTCTCATACTGGTCCGGTAACTACTGCCAATCTTCACTGGGCATGTGGTGGTAGAGTTATTTTCTGCTTTCATCTTCACCTGGAATCCTCAGGCGAGGCGCTATCTCATAGGAAGAGTGGGTTCTGCCATAGTGCATTTAAAGTCCAGAAGTTTTCTTGCCAAGGCTCCTTAAGGGGGAAAAAAAGCAGAAGTTCTAACACACTCAGTCATCTCACTAGGGAGCAAAAGCCTTCCTGGAGGTTGGGGGAGGGAGGAGCAGGGGGAAACTTTCCAATTTTTTGGTTTTTCCATCTCTGAGCCTTGTCTGGAATGGACATTTCTCTTCCAGAAGGAAAATATAGCAAGTTCTTGGGTACAGAAAACAACTGCAACTGAGTTACAGCCTATTTTTAAAATTTTAATTCTATTTCCTAGTCAAAAAGGAAAGAGAGCAGGCCTCTAAGTAACGAAGACCTGGTTCCAGTTCTTCCCCTTATACATACTGGCTTGTGACCTTGGGCAAGTCATTTAACCTTGGGACTCAGTCTAGGCAACTCCTTAAGACCATAACTTGAGAAAGTGCACCTTCTCAAGGTGGAGGGGGCTTTCTCACCTGGGAGTTCCTTATATCAGACCGTATCCATTTCCTTGTGTCCCTTGTGTCTCTACCAGAGACTTCTCTCTGATAGGAAAAGGTCAGAAAGCCTAGGCGGTTCCTTATTTAATTTCTAATCAGTAAACATTTTAGTGGCTACCTGCCCAAAGTAATGCAAAGGATTCTGCGGGGTTCTGCACACCCCATATTTTCAGTTCCTGAACTCCTTTGCCCTCCTATCTACATGAGTAAAGTAGGGAAAAGTTTTGTAAGAAAAATAAACCCAAGTAGCAAAACCATTGTCTCTCTCCTTCCTAACCCATTCTTGGCCTTTCCTAGGTTTGTATGCTAATACATCTTTTCCAAGTTTACTGTACAGTTGCATCATATTTGTCCAGTCTGATATGACTCGACCCCTGGGATGGAGCTGAGGAGGAGGACCTGGGGTAGGGGGAGGAAAAGAGTGAGCTAGTTTCAGGGTTAGACTAAAGATCTCAAACACAGAGGCAGAGAGAGACCTTTAAAAGTGAGTATGAGGTGGGCAGCAAAGTGATGCAGTGGATAAAGCATCAGCCCTGGATTCAGGAGGACCTGAGTTCAAATCCAGTCTCAGATACTTGACACTTACTAGCTGTATGACCCTGGGCAAGTTACTTAACCCACATTGCCCTGAAAAAAAAAAAGTGAGTAGGAAGAGAGACACTATCTGCATCCGGCAATGCAGCTTCTAAATAGAAGTATATATAGTGGCAGGTAGAGCACTGGCCCTGGATTCACGAGGACCTAAGTTCAAATCCGGCCTCAGACACTTGACACTTACTACCTGTGTGACCCTGGGCAAGTCACTTAACCCCCATTGCCCTACCCCCCCCCAAAAAAAGAAGTACATATAGAATAATTTTACATATATGTGTTTTGTATCAAATGGTAGCCATCATGAGGGTGGGGCATGGGGGAGGGAAGAAGAAAAAAAATTTGTATGATAACTTTATTATATATTTAAAAGAAACAGCAAGTTATACATAATAGATTTACAATTTCATGTGCAATAATCTTTTTAAATTATATTGTTTTGGAAATGCTTGTTTTATTCTATAAATTAAAAATCAAATAAATTTTTGTTTGTTTGTTTTGGGCAGGGCAATGGGGGCTAAGTGACTTGCCCAGGGTCACACAGCTAGTAGGTGTCAAGTGTCTGAGGCCAGATTTGAACTCAGGTCCTCCTGAATCCAGGGCCAGTGCTTTATCCACTGTGCCACCTAGCTGCCCCCAAATAAATTTTTAAAAAAATTTTTAAATGACTATTTAGAGTAGCAGTGGAGTAGAGTAAATAGCAGCAACATCAGAGAAAGGCTTAGGCTGTATCCGAGTCTCGATCCAATGCTATTGTCAGAGACCTGTGCCAGGGTTCCTTGATCCAGTGGTAGCACACAAGATGGAGGCTAAGCCAAGGTCAAAATCCGAAGTAATAGGTCAGCAGGGAAGTGATATACAGAGGACAGGGTCAAAGGTAGGTATTAGTGAATGTAGAAATCTGCAAGCAATGTTGATTCATTCAGCCTAAGAGCACATGTGCCTGTTTGAGCCGAACCACTTGGCAATAGTCCTTCTCCCTCCTGCATTCAAATAAGGCACAACAGTGAGGCACAACAGGCTGGGTGAGCTTGGGAATTCATTTAACCTCTCTAGTCCCTGGTTTCCTCATCTGTAAAATAAAGGTTTGGTTTTTTTCTCTTTCCGAGTTATTCAGTTGTTTCAGTCATGTCCAACTCTTTGTGACCCCATTTGGGGTTTTCTTGGCAAAGATACAGGAGTAGTTTGCTATTTCCTTCTGCAGCTCATTTTACAGATGAGGAAAATGAGGCAAACAGGGTTAAGTGACTTGCCCAGGGTCATGTAGTTAGTATGTGTCTGAGGCCAGATTTTAACTCAGGAAGATGAATCTTCCTGACTTCAGACCCAGCACTGTATCTACTGTGCCACCACCCAGCTGTGCCCTCTTTCAGAGGTTGTAAGCTCCAAAGATCAATATTTTAAATGTAATGTGTGTATTTGGATTCTTTGGGTGGGGGAGAAGTATTTAAAGATTTTTCATTACTTTTTTTTTTTTTTTTGGTGAGGCAATTGGAGTTAAGTGACTTGCCCAGGGTTACACAGCTAGTAAGTGTTAAGTGTCTGAGGTCAAATTTGAACTCAGGTCCTCCTGACTCCAGGGCCAGTGCTCTATCCACTGCACCACCTAGCTGCCCCGTTTTCATTACATTTTAAGTGACATCTTTAGATAGCTCCACAATCTTTGTATCTCTGAAATGCTATACTAATTTCAAATCCCATGGGCTTATTTAGGCAAAGACGAGGGGAAAGAATTAAAGGAGAAAAAGCACTGGGTAGTCACATCAAAGAAGTAAGGAATGACCAAGCCCATGTGTTCCCTGGATAGCCTCTCCATGTCAAGGGACAGTGAGGAAGGTTCCCAGAACATTGAGTAGGCCCCTTGGCAAGAATTGGACATGGACAAAAATTGCATACGGCAGGCAGGCAGGGATGGGCTACAATTTGCATCACTACAAGTAATGCTCACAGTGATGAGCTCAGATTCATTTGGAAATTTAAAGGGTCTCCATGAAAGTTAGACTACTTTGTTTCTTATTTAACATCTTTTTTTAAAATTTATAACCACCTTTAATAATGTAAGTAGCTAAAAGGTATACAACATTATTCTCCTGATACAGACAGCCTCCTGCTTACAGGTGACCCATCTGCCCCATCTCCCTTCTCTGCTGGAGCCCCTATCCCTCAGTCCACTGAGTCACCATCGCTGCAACTTAAGAGCCATTGCCCCCCTCCCTCTCTCCCTTGACTTCCACTCTGCCAGAACCCAAGGTATTTTTCTATTCTCTGATAACCAGAATGACTTTCTGGTGAATGTTCAGTTATCCAGAGCTGTCTTGCTACAATTGATTTCAGAAAGATATGAATTTCAGGGGGCAGCTAGGTGACACAGTGGATAAAGCACCGGCCCTGGATTCAGGAAGACCTGAGTTCAAATCTGACCTCAGACACTTGACACGTACTAGCTGTGTGACCCTGGGCAAGTCACTTAACCCCCATTGCCCCGCAAAAAAAAAAAAAAAAAAAAAAAGCTATGAATTTCATTCCTGCCTAAGACACTTACTGACTTTGTGATTTTGGGCAAGTCCCTTAAGCTCTTAGCTTCAGTTTTCTCATCCGTAAAATGGGGATAACAAATGTGCCTACCTCCTAGGATTTTTGTAAGTATTAAATCAGGTAACATGGAAAGTGCTTTGCAAATCTTAAAGCCCTATATAAATATATTCTTTGAAGTCGATTAATATGGTATAACTGTAATTAATAATAGCCAGGGCACTGGATGATGTTCCCGATATGAAGTAGTATGCTGGTAAGCCTATAACAACCAACTCTTCTAAGCATTTAACAACCAGCTCTTCCAAAAAACAATTCACATGACTCACTTTTAAATTTAACCTACATTATTAGCATTTCTCCATCACTCTCTTAAGGTTTAGACAAGTCGACAAAACAATAAATCAGACCCTGATTTGTTGCATTAGTTGATTTCAGAGGTATATTATTCTGAAAATTTAACAGTTGGCTCTCAAGAGTTGGTACCAGGTATCTCCAGCAGACCCTGTCCTTTTGGTAACCTTCCCCTGAAGAGCTGTAGAGAAGGAAGGGGCATAATGTTAGGAACTCTAGCCTAGGAAATCTGGATCCTAGACTTGGGTTAACTGTGTAACTTTGGGCAAGCCACTGTGAACTTCAATTTCCTCATCTTAAAAAGGAAAATGAGGAAGGTGATTTGTTGTTGAGTCGTTCAGACATATCTAATGCTCTGTGACCCGATGGACCATAACACACCAGGCCCCTCTGTCCTACACTCTCTCTTTTTTTTTTCCTCCACTCTCTCTCAAGTCTGTCCAAGTTCATGTTCATTGTTTCCATGACACTATCTATTCCTGTCTTCCTCTGCCATACACTTCTCCTCTTGCCTTTAATCTTTCCCAACATCAGGGGCTTTTCCAATGAAACCTGTCATCTCATTATGTGGCCAAAGTATTTAAACTTCAGCTTCCCATTCAGTGAATAGTCTGAATCAGTTTTTTAAAGTATTGATGTATTTGACTTCCTTGGTGTACACAGGACTCTCAAAAGTCTTCTCTGGCACCATGATTTGAAAGCATCAATTCTGTAGTACTCAACTTTCCTTATAGTGCAACTCTACAGCCAAACATTACTACTTACAGAGCTTTGACTATATGGACCTTAGTTTAGCAAGGTGATGTCTCTGATTTTTAGTATATTGTCCAGATTTGCCATAACTTTACTTCCAAGGAGCAAGCATCTTTTAATTTCCTAGCTATGGTGACCATCTACAATGATCTTTGAGCGAAAGAACATAAAATCAGATACAGCTTCCATAACTATTAGTCCCATGCAAATTCTTAGCATTTTCTAATTCTATGAATATATTGGGAACATTCCCTGTTCCTACTAAACGGTGTCAAGGAATCATTAGCCAGCTTCTCCCAAAGATAAGAGACAGGCCCAAAAGGCCTTTCCATAACAAGACAATCTAAACTCACTGAGCTTCTTCCCTCAATAGATATTTAAGTATTTATCTTCACAAAAATCTATTATGTTTGAATTCAAGTGCTATATTTTAAAGAGGTGACTCTAATAAATAAGCCCACATACTTAATCTGAATTAATTCTAAAATGTAAAACCTTCCTGAAGTGTGCTAAGCAAGTAGGAGCTAAACTCTCAACATAGGCTAGAACTTAATATTCATAAACTAAATACAAGTGGAATTATAAGCAAACTGTCATCTGCCTTTTGCGTTTTTGTATCAATTGAGAGCTGGTGTTAAGAAAAAGGACATTTACTTAGTTAAAATTAATATCTAGTAATTAACATTTCCATTTGTTAATTTTTTTTCTTATTTTCTTTTTATTTTTAAGAGTCGCTGACCGTATGCTCAAAAGTGTTTTGTGGCAAACACTCCAAGCTCTCAGTTTCTGCCATAAACATAATGTAAGTTATTTATTAATGTCTTCTGAATTGTTCTTTTCCTTTTAACAGTTGATGACACTGTTACATATTTCATGTAGTCACTGGGTTGCTGTTAATGGTCGCCAAGATGATTTTCGAATTAAGTTGACATATTTGTTCAGGAAGTTCTTCATGTAACCAAACGTTGCTCTGCTTTCAGCCTTTCCAGATCTTTGCAGTTGATGCTAAGACAAGAATAGAACCCGCAATGTGTTCAGTTTGGGGCCTGATGGAAAGTGATACCCTAGTGTGCTGAGTAATAGACCAGAATCTCTGAAGATTCTGGAAAGAGAGTGAGTGAATCAAGCACCAACTGTTAGTGTCATAGAATAGGTGATATTTCTGGCCCTACACACCTGCAACCTTTATTTCACATTAATAAAAATACATGGGGGGGGGGCAACTAGATGGCGCAGTGGATAAAGCACCGGCCCTGGATTCAGGAGGACCCGAGTTCTAATCCAACCTCAGACACTTGACACTTATTAGCTGACCCTGGGCAAGTCACTTAACCCCCATTGCACTGAGATATATATATATATATATATATATATATATATATATATATATATATATATATATATATATATGGGGAATTTATTCACAAAATACATGACTCTTTTCTTCCTTAATGCGTAGCTCTGTACCCATAACTATTAACTACCCTAAAAAAGCTGCCTCATTCAGGTATCACTATTTACTATATGCAGCTAGAGTTTTGCAGCAAATGATACCATTCTTTTAATGTTGTGGTTTTCATAGTTATGCATGTTTTCTCATTAAACAACAAGATTTCTCACTGTTGACTCACCCAAATGTGACCCTGTTGGGACAGAATATCCAAACCTAGAAAGCATTTCCAGTAGAATCGCCTTCATTTCTTCGCTCTAAGCAACTTCCCTTTGCTCGGATTTTTTTTTTTTAATCTTGGGCTTGAAAACTCCTAATTTTGTACCTCCTAAAAGCGGATAATTTTTCAGATGTGCTTCCTTCCTCCAAGATGACAATCACTCCTGAATTCTGGTTATCCTGTGCTCCGATGCTACGGTAAGATTTTGTACATTTTAACAAACTATTTTATAGTTATTAGTTAGCCAAAAGATACAGAGGAGATAAAAATAGCATATAAGCCACTAAAATATTGATATAAGTTTCAGCTCTTGGAATATGAGTTCTAAAATCTCTTTGTTCTCATTGTTTTCAAGTGAGCCTCCATCCTGCTGGTCTCAGAGAGTAGAGCTGCTGCTTATCTGACCCAGTGGCCTTGATGAAGATTTCAATGGCAGTAGAGGGACACCATAGCAACCTGTCTCCAGTATCTTAATCCTAGCTAAAGCTGGGAAGGTCATTACATGATCACATAAACCCACATACACTTGATGATCGCATAAGAAGAAAGAAAATGTCCTGCTAATGCTATTTTCTCCAAAGATACACTGAGAGTTCTGCATCATTAGGGAACAAAGTGGTTTGTTTGAGACATGGATAAAGAAGATGTTCTTCCAATTGTAAGAAAGATAGTGCAATTTTTTTTTTTGACTTGGAGGTTTCTAGAACTGATCCTTGATAACGAGAATCAGGTTGAAGAGGAAGGAAACACCTCCTTTGGTTTCCTGTGATACAGTAAAAAAATGTGATTTTACAGCAACTCCCATAACCTGACATCAATGGTGTTAAGAGCTTTTGTATCAAATCAAAGTTTATTAAAATGCTTTTGCTACATTTTCCCCTGTGTTTTTTTTTCTTCAGTGGAAAATTAACTTTAAATGGAGAAGCACTGCATAAAGAGAGTTTGTTTTGTGGAATTGTATATGTGCCTAAATATTTCAATATTAGGGACAGCTAGGTGGTGGAGTGGATTGAGTGCTGGACCTGGAATCAGGAAGACTCATCTTCCTGAATTCAAATCCGATCTCAGATACTTACTACCTGTGTGACCCAGGGTAAATCACTTAACTCTGTTTACCTCAGTTTCTGAACTGGAGAAGGAAATGCCAAACTACTTCAGGATCTTTGCCAAGAAAACCCCAAATGGGGTCATGAAGAGTTGGACTTGACTGAACTGACTGAACAACAATAAGAACAATTCCAATATTGGTCCAACCGGCTCTGTTTCCTGCCTTCTCTAGCCCTCTCACCCCATCTTGGTCCCACTGCAGTCTTACCTCCTTTTATTATTTCCTAGTATTCTACCTTATACTATATCTATACTAACAAGCATATTTGGATGTTTACATGAATTTTTATTATATTATTATAACACTTAGAATAGCACTTTAAGTTTACAAAGCCCTTTCATATATTATCTAATTTGATCTACACAACAACCCCATAAGGTAGTTAATGCAAGTGTCATCATCATCTCACTGTAGTTTGGGAAAGGAAGGTTCTTAGAGATTAAAATGACTTATCCAAGATCACACAGTTAGTATCTAGTGCAGACAGTTGTCTACACCCCTGATCCCTTGATGCTAAACCACTGATTTTTCCAGTACACACTGATGACTATGAACAGTAGAAGGACAGGAATTTAAGAATACTTCAAAGGACCAAGATTCATCATTTGATGATGTGCATTGATTTTATCCAAAAGGCAAAGAAAATAGAAATAGGATGAAAATGTTTATTTCAAATTTAAAAATTTTTTGCAACAATTGATGCTCCTATTAAGCATGTCGATATTTTACTTACATATGCTTATTCTACATTCTTTTTGGGGGGGTTTTTGGTGAGGCAATTGGGGTTAAGTGACTTGCCCAGGCTCACACAGCTAGTAAGTGTTAAGTGTCTGAGGTCGGATTTGAACTCAGGTCTTCCTGAATCTAGGACCGGTGCTCTATCCACTGCGCCACCTAGCTGCCCCACATATGCTTATTCTAGTTTCTATACTTTAAAAAAAATTTTTCCTAATACCTTTGCATTAGATTAGGGAAGATGGGATGCAAATCTTTTTGAACAAATGAATGTCTGCCAAATATATTTGTCTGCCTGTTTATGCTACATGTAAGGGCATACAGCTTTTCAATGATGTCTTTAGACTTGTGCAAAACATAACATGCCATCAATACCTAGGTATCGTGGTAGATAGAGTGCTGGACCTGGAATCAGGAAAACCTGGATTCAGTCCCAGCCTCAGATGCTTTCTAGTTGCATGACCCTGGGAAAGCCACTTAGCTTCTCTCTACCTTAGTCTCCTCATCTGTAAAATGGGGATAATAATAGCACCTACCTCCCAGAGATGCTTTGAGGATCAGATGAGTTTGTGTTTGTAAAGCTCTTTGCCAACTTTTGAAGTGCTACATAAATGTTAGCTATTATTATTGCTGCTGTTGTCATTAGTATTATTATTTTTATTATTATTATTATCCAGGTTCAATTTACTTATCCACCTGAAGATTCCCTGAACAAAAGGGTTTCTGCATGTAGAAGAATATTCCTTCATAATTTAATAATGCAATTTTACAAATATTAATTTATGACACTCTCTCTCCTCCCCCATGGGTCTTCAGAGTTAGAAAAAGCTTGGCAGTCCTTGCTGTCTAATTAAAACAAGGACTTCTATTATTAGCACTTCTTATGATCAAAAATGAATGACAAGGTTTGGGAGATGGGTTTTTTTCCTTTCACTCCAGGATGACTATTGTGTGTGTGTGTGTGGGGGGGGGACTAGAACACTTTCAGGAAGAAAAATATCCCCTTTAGAAATTGAAAGGAGTTAGTAGGACTGTAGAGGAGGAGAATAACTTAATTTCTGTTAAATGAAATAATTTGGACCCTAAACTTTCATCAGTGGCCATACTCGGATATAACATGCACCTCACAGGGCTGTTGTGAAGCTCAAATGATACAAATGCATGTGATAGTGTTTTGAAAATGATATATACAACTGTAAGGCTTTTTGTTATACTTGTACATCCGGCTCTTATTTTCTGTACTTAGCATGGTAACCTTTAATATCATAGATACTTAATGTTTTTCGAATGATGAATGAATGGATAGATGGATGGAAAGTAAAATGGAAAGGTCATCTGGAAGGAGGGACTTGTACTTGTTTCTTTTTGCATGCAGTGATTATTCACTAAGTGTTAATTGACTCTCATTGACTCTTGCTCACCCAGTGTAAGGCACTTAATTCATTCAAGGCAATTATTGTGAAACAAATAGCTGCTCTTGGGAAGATGGTCCCCATAATGGGATAAGAAACTGTGGCCCACTTCTCCCAGAATAAATTCCTACATTGCTGGAGGAGACTCCTAATTTTTGCTATTCTGGTTGTTTTATCCATTAGATTGTAAGCTTCTTGAGGGCAGGGACCATCTTTTGGCTTTTTTTTTTTTTTTGCATCCTCAGCTCTTGGCACTGTGGCAGACACATAGCGAGTGCTTAATAAATGTTGATTGGGCAGCTAGGTGGCACAGTGGATAAAGCACTGGCCCTGGATTCAGGAGTACCTGAGTTCAAATCCGGCCTCAGACACTTTACACTTACTAGCTGTATGACCCTGGGCAAGTCACTTAACCCCCATTGTCCCGCAAAAAAAACCCAAAACAAAACAAAAAAAAAAATGTTGATTGATTAATTGTTTGATTGACACATAACCTGGAAAGGAAGTGGGAGAAGGCCAAGTGGCCACCAAGTTTTGTGATATAAGTACATTTTTCAGTTATGATACATAGGTATTTTCCCAAATCACTTTGCCCCAATCAGAAACATGTACTGTATTCACTCTGGACCTACCACCAATGCTAAAGGAGAAGTTCACTTTTAAAATGTACAAGGTCTCATCCAGTTGGGTAAATGTTTGGTCAGCAAATCACCTTGTATCATATCCAGTAAATTTGTTAAGAGTTAAAACAAATAGCACAGTGTTCATTTCTTAACAGCAAAGCTAGGCTCACTTTGTATAACTGCCACCTGAAAAAATTAGCTCTGGCTTCAGCAACCTAACAGTGTTCTGTTTTTTTCTTCTTCTTGTCAGCAAGGACAAAATCACCAGGATTGTATTTCCTTAGTACAAAGGAGCAAAACCTTTCTTTGTTTTTTTCTCTGTTGGACTTGGTTCATCCATTATTGGAAATCCTCAGTTGATATTTACCAAAGCTTACTTTTACTCATTCAGAGGATAATGAGATCTCCTCTTACAGTGTATTCACAGGGATGTAAAACCTGAAAACATTCTGATAACAAAGCAAGGGATGATCAAGATCTGTGACTTTGGATTTGCTAGACTTCTGAGTGAGTAGTGACATCTTTACATTAAATTCCCCTATTCAGTTAGTTAAGATTCAGTCAAATAAGATACTAAATACATATATAGATATAAATAGACATAGATAGGCAAAGATAGAATGCTATGTATATGCATGCACACACATCTTTATTGTATGTATGTATAAAAATGTGTGCATGTGTACCATATATATATGTATGCTTCATTCCTATATTCATGTAGAATTTTACTCATTTATATAGAGTTTTACATGATATCAATCTATGAAATGTATTAGTTTAGGAATTAAGTGTATATTATAACAAAGTATTTAATTTTTCAAGGGACAAACCTGTTAACATTGGGGGGGATTAAATATGTAGAGAATTCAAGTCTGTTAAATACTTGAACATAAATGACTACAAGGTGTGTAGAGACAGCTCGGTGACACAGGGGGTAAAAGGGTCAGATGAACTCCTGAGGTAAAATCTTACCTCTTGGGGCAGCTAGGTGGCACAGTGGATAAAGCACCGGCCCTGGATTCAGAAGGACCTGAGTTCAAATCCAGCCTCAGACACTTGACACTTACTAGCTGTGTGACCCTGGGCAAATCACTTAACCTCCATTGCCCCACCAAAAAAAAAAATCTAACCTTTAATGTTTACTGACTGTGTGCAAGTCACTTAAGCACTGTCTGCCTCAGTTTCCCTATGGACAAAATGGAGATAATAACAGCACCTACCTCCCAGGATTTTTATGAGAATCAAATGAGATAATAATTGTAAAGTACTTTTAAAAACCTCAAAGCTCTATATAAATATTAGCTATTATTACTATTGACTGGGTCTCTGTCTTATTCCACATTATGCCCAAGTTGCTGCCTTAGTTTCTTGCCTAGTACCAACTGGAGTTCACCACCTAATTGCAAGTCTTTCCATGAGCCATAGTCCCCACAGCTGGGTCTCCGTGACCTGCTGCCAGACATCTCTAATACCTGCATAGCTCTGTCTTCTGCCTGATGCTACCCCTCTCTTATATCTGGGCTACTTCCAAAGGCCTGCTCTTGTGACTTTCCCAGTCACATATTCTCCCTCACCCAATGGGCATCTGTTCTTTGTTCCCAGGCATCCAGGATCAAATAAGATAACATAATTAGAATCAAAGTGCTTGGCAAACTTTAAATAAATGCTAGCTATTTTTATTAATCATCACTGTCCTCTTCTAAGGATATAAAATATTAGATATGGTTTCTTCCCTAAGGATCTTACAATCTAGTTGAATAGACACAACATTACACACTTAAAATGGTTAATAATAATAATGACAACAGCTAGCAGTTACATATGGCACCTTAAGTTGCAAAGAACTTGACAAATATTCTCTCATTTGATCTTTACAACAACCCTGGGAGGTAGGTGCTATTATTATTCGTATTTCACAGATGAGGAAACTGAAGGGTGAGGGAAGTTAAATGACTTGCTCAGGGTCACATGGTTAGAAAATGTCTGAGGTCAAGTTTTAACTAAATTCTTCCTGACTCCAGGTCCAAGGTTCTAACCACTGCACCACCTGGCTGTCTCATTAAATCATAATTCAAGTTGCATGTGATTTAGTGCCAATGTACCGATAACAAATGCTATTCGATTTTCAAGGAGGGAGAGGTGAATGTGGACTAAAGTAATCAGAGAAGGCTTTATTTATGTCTTGGGACTTGAATTAGTATTTGGATGGTCAGAAAGGAGAGAAGGGGCATTTCGGGCAGGAGAAGTTGAATGAGTCCTGGAGGTGGGAGTGACTATAATGTGTTTGGAGAAGACTTAAAAGTCTGACCTGGGCAGAGCTGGAAGTTTCTATAAGGGGGCAGTGATGATAAAGGGATAAAGGAGAAAAGTGTGTGAGTTTGGTAAGGCTAGATTGTAGAAAAGGTCTTAATACAGTCAACGATACTTCTACATGTGACCTTACTTCATAGAAAATGAGTCATTTTTCTTCACTGGTGTCTGTTAACTGCTTATGACCAACAGAAATAATTATTTTCTCCTCTCCAGTCAAGAATTTTTGTGGTAAGCAGAACTATGCATTTGGGCACCTAGTCATTCCATAGAGATTCTTCTCTGTCAATGGTGTAGTTGGCTTCCACATCCTAGGCAGATTGGGGACAGGGAGATTGGCCTAGGATGTGATTGTAAGCTCCTTGAGAGGAGGGACTGTCTTTTTCTTCTTGATTGAGAATTATCAGTTATCAAGGAACTGAATAGGGTTTATGGTTACCTGCATTCTGCCCATCACCTAGGATTGCAGCAGGCATGAGAATGTGGGTATCAGCAGCTGCCGACATGGGTCATATATCTTAATGATCATTAATTAGGTAGTTTGGGTGACTAAATTCATGCCCTTGATTTGCACTGTGTTGACAACTGTATGCAATGAAACAGTAGACTGAGGGGCAGCTAGGTGGCGCAGTGGATAGAGCACCGGCCCTGGAGTCACGAGTACCTGAGTTCAAATCCGGCCTCAGACACTTAACACTTGCTAGCTGTGTGACTCTGGGCAAGTCACTTAACCCCAATTGCCTCACCAAAAAAAAAAAAAAAAAAAAAAGAAGCAGTAGACTGGTTTAATTCTGAAAATATCCCACACCAAACAGATTTTCCCCCTCTATTTTCTGTGTGTTAAAGGGATGCCGGGGCAGCTAGGTGGTGCAGTGGATAGAGCACCGGCCCTGGAGTCAGGAGTACCTGAGTTCAAATCTGGCCTCAGACACTTGACACTTACTCTCTGTGTGACCCTGGGCAAGTCACTTAACCCCAATTGCCTCACCAAAAAAAACAACCAAAAAAAAAAAAAAGGCATGCCATCCATAGTTGGGATATCTAAAAGCTACTCTCCGAAAGCTCTGTGGTACTAGTGAATTTTGTAAATAAACACCTTTAAAATATTATAACAAAACTGTTTACTTTGAATTTTATTTTGTATTTGCATTTGATGCCTTGTATAGGTCCAGGAGATGCCTATACTGATTATGTTGCTACAAGATGGTACCGAGCACCTGAGCTTCTAGTAGGAGACACACAATATGGTCCTACAGTAGACGTGTGGGCAGTGGGCTGTGTTTTTGCTGAATTGCTGACTGGTCGGCCCCTCTGGCCTGGAAAATCAGATGTGGATCAACTCTATCTGATCATCAGAACCCTGGGTATGAATAGCATTCTGTGACTTACACATATACTCACATTACTGTAAAAAAGAAGATATTAAAAAAAAAAAAAGCTTGCTTTTCTTCCATTACTGTGCTATCTCCAAAGTGTACAGCTATTGAGCATAACTATTCAGGGCTATAGGCAGAATAAAAGCTGACTCTTCTCATATATAAAGTCTCTCTGAGGAATTCCCAGATCGCTTTTCAGGTCCAATCAATTAGTCCCAGACCTTACTATGCAGATACTTCCCCTATCTGGTTGGGATAGGAGCATGGAGGTAAACCCACTAACTAGAGCTTGAGCTAAGCAAGAAATATCTGATTGATTGGCTGATTCTGTCCCCTAAATTAACGAGTTGTTCTCCCCCATCCCTCATTGCCTTAGAGGTTTTTCATCTCCTTGTTTCCGAATTCTAAAACAATAACTATGATGCAGAGTATCAGAGATTTGCATCATACATAGACACTGCAGGTTTTTAACAGTAATGTGCACCCCACTGGTTAATCCCATCTTGCTTGTTTTTTTCTGCTTGAGGTTATTATGCCTGAAGACTACTTAGTTTCTTCTCTTGCAGCAGGGTCTTAATTGAAAGGTATTGCCAAGGGTGTGCTGGAGTCGGCTTGAAGGACTCTGAGAACTGATTGTGAAATTTTCAATGTGATTGGCAAATGCTACAAGTCAGGGCTGGATTTATTGCTTTGTTGATTGTCTAATTTTAAGAAAGCAATGGAGAAAATGATGATAATGCAAATTAAACTTAAAAGTGTTTATATTTTTCTAGTGAGTTGACTGTTAAACATTTAACAGCACGCTCCTGGGTATTTTCTACAGGAGAAATAGTAGGGCACATTAGGAATGAATGCTCTTAGGTGCCAAGCACTATACTAAGCACCTTTTTAAAAAAACCACAAATATTATCCTCACAATTACCATACAAGGTAAATGCCATCGTTATCCCCATTTTTACAGTTGAAGAAACTGAGACAGACAGAGGTTAAGTGACTTGCCCAGGATCACACAGCTAGTGTGTATTAAAAACTGGCTTTGAACTCAGGTCATCCTGACTCTAAGCCCAGTGGTCTACTTACTGCACCACCAGCTGCTTTCGTGACTAGAGGGCTGTCTCATATCCAGGAAGACCTGGATTCATGTCCTGCCAGGGTGTCATTTTTTTTTTATTTGTTTTGTTTTTTTAGTGAGGCAATTGGGGTTAAGTGACTTGCCCAAGGTCACACAGCTAGTAAGTGTTAAGTGTCTGAGGCTGGATTTGAACTCAGGTACTCCTGACTCCAGGGGCGATGCTCTATCCAATGTGCTACCTAGCTGCCCCAGGGTGTCATTTTAACCTCTCATATCCTCAGATATATTTCTAAGACTGTAAGAAAATAGAGATAATAATACATGGTGATTACAGTAATGTAAATGGAAAGAACAAACAGCTAAAACTGAACACTATATAATTACAATAACTGATCTGGAGCCCAAAGAAGAGCTGAGAAAACATAGCTCCTTCCCTTATTTTCAGAGATGGGGGATCATGGGTATGGAAAACTGCATATATTGTCAAAGATGCCTGATGTACTGGTTGGTTTTGCTGAATTGTGTCCCTCCCTCCCCTTATTTTTGTTCTTTGTTACAAGGGATGGCTGGCTAGGTAGGGGAAAGGAAATTAATCTATTCAGATATGAAGATGATATGAAAATAAAAGATATCAATGAGGCATTTTCAAAATTAGCAATCTGGGAGTTCCACATACCCTATGTTATCAAAGAATGAACCTCTCCCCTCCATAAAAAAATGTCACATTTAGCTCCTTAGCTTCCAGCTTTCATGGAGGCTTCTTTACTATGAGAAGGGTCACATCTTTTGAATCTAATGAGATATTTGTAAAGTGCTTAGCACAATGCCTGGCACATAGTAGGTGTTACATAAATGTTTACTATACTATTACTACTACCACCACCACCACCAACACCAACACCAACACCAACACCAGGCTGGCCTCAAGGGTATTAAGGCATACCCATTGTTGGGGCACCTTCAACATAGAAAATGAAGGGTGCAGTATCACCACGAACCATGCCACATGTTTCTGATTCTGTCCCTCAAAGAGAAAGACACACAGAGACACAGAGATAGTCGGACATGACTTTGACTTGCCTGCTCCACTCATACCTAGGAGAAAAATTAGTCTAACCTTTCTTTCATATCTGGGCCTAGGAAGTAAACTTTTAAAAAATGTTGTGACTCCATTACTAAATTTTGGTTTATTCTATTATTGATATTTTGTAGGAAAACTAATTCCAAGGCATCAGTCCATCTTTAAAAGCAACCAGTTTTTCCGTGGCATAAATATACCGGAACCAGAAGATATGGTATTGTGGGCTCTCTGGGGGGATTTTTTCGTCCTGGAATTTTTTTTCTTCTGCATATCTATGTGTGTGGTATGTGGTTTTAGGGGTGGATGGGCACATGCCAGTTGTTCTTTTGCCTAACACTTGAGCTTTTGGCTCCAAGTTTTCCCTATCTCATCAATAGAATGACTGACACCTAGATCCCAAGTAGGTCGGTAGAGAAACCAAAAGAACTTTTTTTTAAAAATTTTTTTGGGGGTGAGGCAATTGGGGTTAAGTGACTTGCCCAGGGTCACACAGCTAGTAAGTGTTAAGTGTCTGAGGCTGGATTTGAACTCAAGTACTCCTGAATCCAGGGCCAGTGCTTTATCCACTGCGCCATCTAGCTGCCCGACCAAAAGAACTTTTAAGCAAAAATTCCTTAACCCCTTTAATCAGTTTGATGTTAAAGTAAAACTTGAAATGCATTTAGCACTTTAGGGTCAGATGAGCCCTGACCCAGCTGTGGGCAAAAGAAATGAAAATTGGACTAGTGTGAAGACCTGGGTCCCATTCCCATCTCTGCCATTGGGATCATAGGATCCAATATTTAGAGATGGAAGGAGACCCCAAAGGCTCTCTGGTTCAACCCCTGTATTTCATAGATAAGGAACTGAGTCTCACAATGGTTAAGTGTCCAAGGTCACATAGCTACTAAGTAGATGAGCCAGGGTCTGTATCCAGGGTCTCAGGCTCCAGGCCCTTGGTAAGTTCTTGATGAATGTTTGTCAATTGATTGACCTGCCTAGGCCTTCTTTTTCAGTTACTTGGAACTCTGAGTTCAGTTTGTTTTGTTCAGAAATAATGCCTTGAGGGGTGACTAGGTGGCACAGTGGATAGAGCACCAGCCTTGGATTCAGGAGGACCTGAGTTCAAATCCAGCCTCAGACACTTAACTAGCTGTGTGACCCTGGGCAAGTCACTTAACCCCAATTGCCTCACCAAAAAAAAAAAAATGCCTTGGCATTTGGGAGAGAATAATTCTGAAATGGGAATGAATATGCACAGTATTTTATGGCTAAAATAGGTGATAAAATGCTGGAGAAATATTTATATACCATTCTCACTCAGAAGACTGGATGCAGTGGGGGAAGGGTTGTGGCATGGAAGCCCAGCTAAGGTCAGCAGAGAACTGTAAGACATCCCTACTGAGTACTAGCTGTAATACCTAATGGGTAAGGACCTAGACACCTCCATGCTACAGGTTTCAAGCCATTATTTTCATGTTGTTGCCCTTACACCATATTTTATAATATTTAATTTTTTCAGTTAATGAAAAGCTGTCTCTTCCTCCCACCTCCTATCCATCTCCCAATTAAAAAATAAAGAAAAACAAAACCTTCATAACAAATATGTATAGTCAAACAAAACAAAACCAAAAAAGGCCCCCTCATCTATGTCTAAAAAAGTGTATGCCTCAGTTTGTACTCTCAGTCTATATTACCTCATTCGCAGGAGTTAGGTAGCATGTTTCCTCATGAGTTCTTTGGAATTGCAGTTGGTCACTGTATTGATCAGAATTCTTAAGTCTTTCAAAATTGTTTGTCTTTCCCATGTTGTTGTTGCATAGATTATTCTCATGTTGTCATTTCATAAGTGGCTCTCTGGATTCTGCTCACTTCACTATGCATCAGTTCATTATAGTTCTTCCCTAGTTTCTCTGAAACCTTCCCTTTTGTCATTTTTTAAAGCACAATAGATTTCTATCATGTTCATATGCCATAATTTGTTCAACTATCCCCCAATTGATGGGTACCCTATTTAGGTTCCAGTTCTTTGCCATCACAAAAAAGTTACTATGATTTTTTTTTTTTTTAGTGAGGCAATTGGGGTTAAGTGACTTGCCCAGGGGGCAGCTAGGTGGCGCAGTGGATAGAGCACTGGCCCTAAAGTCAGGAGTACCTGAGTTCAAATCCGGCCTCAGACACTTAACACCTACTAGCTGTGTGACCCTGGGCAAGTCGCTTAACCCCAATTGCCTCACTAAAAAAAAAAAAAAAAAAAAAAAATTTAAGTGACTTGCCCAGGATCACACAGCTAGTAAGTGTTAAATGTCTGAAGCCAGATTTGAAATAAAGTACTCCTGACTCCAGGGCTGTTGCTCTATCCACTGCGCCCCGTAGCCGCCCCTGTGAATATTTTTGTACATTTGAGTAGTTTTCCTCGTTCTCTGTTTTCTTTAGAGTTTATTAATGTTGAATCCATGATAATGTCACTCTATGAAAATTAAATGCCCCTTCATAGTTACTTAGTTCTATCTAGAGACATGTATGTGTATATAAGATGTATACACAGGCACATATATGCATGTATATGTATACAAAATTTGAATTTCACCACAACTCCATGAAACAAGGCAGGGAGGGATATCATTTCTATTTCATGTGTGGGGAAACTGAGGCTCAAACAGGTTCTCAAGTAAGTGATGTGTTCAGGATCAAATACTGAGACTTGAGAGGCTATTGAAAGAAAGCTAAGACTTCTCAGGTTGTATCCTTAACCTCTGAGGAAGGCGTCAGGGAAAACCACTATTCAAGATCATGACTTGGATTAAACATGTTCTGACCAGCATGGAAATTTTGTGCCGCATTCTCGCTTTGTACATTTGAAGCAAGAACCTAAGTCGTTTTGACATTCTAATTGGAGGAAAGACTTGTTTGTCTTTCTGGTCTTCCCAGGTAATGGGAAGAGTTGTTATTGCGTTGGACATTCGGTCATAGCTGAAATAGAAAGTTGGCCATAGAGGCTCTGTTAAGAGTTGAAGTGAGTCCCTTCAAAATGTGGCCTTGTTGCCAAGGCCACTATGAGAATCATTTGCTCTATAAAACCTCCCTAATTCCTGACTCAGAGCCAAGCTAAATCAAATTACCTCTCCTTCACTATGATACTAGGCTCCTATATGAGGGATTTTTAGAATATAGGTCTCTGACACTTTTTTATTTTTACTTCCAGAAAAAAAAAGAAGGGAAAAACTTGTCAGAAATTGCATAAAACATTTTAAAATAAATAATCAGAGAGAGCAGTGTCTGTGGGGAAAATGTATTGTCCAGAAATGTTTTATTCTCTTTAGGGGAAATATAGTTTTTAGCAAGAAAATAAAAATAACTGTCTTATCCACTATTGTTTTCTTACTATGGCGTATAAATGACCACTTAACAAAATCACAGTCAGTGTTGTCATTAGACAAGAATCCATGGGGAGCTTCCCTAAAGTCTTTCTGTTTCCCTGATTCAGGATACTGAAGTGATTACAATATAACAAGCTCTCTTCTTGATGTTGATTTTCTGTTTGCTTTCAAGTCAGAGTTTCCTGATTGTCTTGAAATGGTTTGGAATTGGCCTGTAGAAAGGACTTGTCAGAGAAGGAGAACGTGTATATTCAAAAGCCACACAATTGACTAGAGTACTCTGGATATTGGGGAAATGCTTAATTTCATTTTTTAGGTTTCAGTCTGAAATCTAATGCCAATCTGGTCTACTAACTATGGGTCAATCACATGAGGGGCAGCTGGGGGGCCCAGTGGATAGAACAACAACCCTGGAGTCAAGAGGACCTGAGGTCAAAGCCGGCTTCAGACACTTAACTAGCTGTGTGGCCTTGGATAGGTCACTTAACCCCTCCTGATTGCTTCCCCACACACACAAAAAAGGAGATTATTTGCATGAAATTCCAAACAGTAATTATTTTATATTTCCATAGTACAGGAGGCAGAGTGTCATAGTGGATAGAGAGCTGACCCTGAGTCAGAAAGACCTTGGTTCATTCTCCCACTTCTGATATATACTGACTGTGGACCATAGACAAGTTACTTAACCTCTCTGGGATCCAGGCAACTCTGGGAGATTCTAAGTTGCAGAGGAGGTTCCAGCCGGTATCCATAGAGGGAGGTTTTCTTTTTTTTTTTGGTGAGGCAATTGGGGTTAAGTGACTTGCCTAGGGTCACACAGCTAGTAAGTGTTAAGTGTCTGAGGCCGGATTTGAACTCAGGTCCTCCTGACTCCAGGGCCAGTGCTCTATCCACTGCGCCACCTAGCTGCCCCGAGGTTTTCTATCTGGGAGTTTTCTCTGTAGATAACTGAAAACAACCAGTCCCTATCCCACTGACAGTACTGGTTTTTATTTACAATGCATCTCCCTACGTCAGAGAGCTGATATGAGGAAAACTCAGTGTAAGCTACAAAGCACCATGTAAATAGGAATGATTATGCATAATTGGTCACGTGACCCTCATGGCCACATTGAGGAATGGGTTGGACAAGATGATGCCTTTTCTCAGATGAGGAATCTGAGTCTAAGAGAGATTAAATGACTTGCCCAGAGTCACATCTAATAAGGGACAGAATCAGGACCTGAACCCGAGTACTTTTGATTCCAAACCCAGTGCTCTTTCCATCGTAGCTTGTGGCTTCTTTCAGAGAGAAACTGAGGGATGAGGTCCCTCAGTGAGGCCAAGAAAACATCTTTTGGAACAGATGTCCAAACAATGACCCAAGACATAGTGGACATCCAGAATGGATTGTCCTTGCTTAGTTTGTTCTGCTTATTTGATAGATAGCAAGTGACACCTTTGGTTTACATAATATCTTGATATGTCATATTCGAAACATTTTATGGTATTTCTCACAAAAATTCCAGTTAGGTAAGCTTTGAATATGGCACTTGAATGATAACCTTTCTGAACTTCAGTTTCCCCATCGGTAAAAAAGGAAGAACATATCCTTCTTGTCTATCTCACAGAGCTGTTGCGAATCCTAAACAAGAGATGTATTTAAAGGACTTGGTAACTATGAAAGGGTATAGGACTGTAAGCTGGTGTTATCATTATAGAGCTGACATTCGTGGCAACAATGGATAGCATTTATATAGCCCTTTAAGATTTGTAAAGCACTTTTGATCCTCACAGCAAACCTTGTGGACTAGATTCTGGTATTATCCTCATTTTACAGATGGGGAAACCGAGGCAGAGAGTGGTTAAGTGACTTGCCATGGCAACTATTAAGTGTCTGGAACTATATTTGAACTGAGTATTAGTGCCTCTTATGTTAGAGTATTATTATTATTATTATTATTATTCACTTAGAAATGAGCAAATTGAGGTCCATTATTAACCCAGAATCACTTAATGAGACTGCAGTGGAATTAGAGAATGAGAAGGAAGAACTCAAGTTAAATAAATAGCTTCCAGTACGACGTACTCTAGTATAACCCGATGGGAATTTTGTAAATCAAAGAAAAACAAAAACTGTTTGGTATCTGCTATATCAGTCTAGCTGGTGTTATCAGTCAAGGGTCTTTCTAAATCCAGCTAGGCACGATTTCAGTTATGTCGTTGACATTTCTTTGTTTTGTCCCCCCAGGAAACGCTTGAGGAAAAATTTCCTGAAACTCCTCCAGTGGCTTTGAACTTCATGAAGGTATGTTAGGTTCCATTATAACTAGAACTGATAGATTCAATAGCAGCTTTTATGGACGTGCTACCGTGTTTACCAAGCCCAACACAAAAGGCTTCGGAGGTCTTTGCCTCTAAGGTGGTCAGATTACAGCCTATATTCTGATAAGTAAATAGAGAGTAATTTAGAAGGAGGAGAATATGTTTTCGGTCCTTGGAGGAACAGAAAAAAGCCTCCTTCGGTAGGAGTGGGCACATGAGCTAAGTGTGGAAGGAAGCTCAGGATTCCAGTTGGGAGTGGAGGTGAGAAGGCATCCCAGGTAGAGATGGGAGATGGCTTATTAATTACAAGGAACAGCCAGTAGGCCAGTGTGGCTAGAACTCAGAGTGTGTGATGGGGAACATTATGAAATGTCTTGAAAGGTAGGTGGGAATGGAATCGTGGAGGATTTTAAGTGTCAATCTGAAAAGTTTGTGTTTTATCCTAGAGCCACACTCGATTTTTTTTAAGGGAGATATATGTTCAGATATGTGCTTTGGGATATTAATTTGGCAGCTGTGTGGAGGCTGAATTGGAGTAGGGAGAGACTTAAGGCAGGGAGGCCAGTAAGAAGGTTATTTCAGGAGTCCAGCAGAGGGACTGTGAAGGCCTGATCTAGGGTTGTGGATAGATGGAGACATATGCAAGGCATGTTGTGAAGGAAGGTTAATATGATGAGATTTAGCAATGGATTTGGCAGTTGATATGTGGGGTAAGAAAGAAAGAAATAAAGGATGATACCGAGGTCATGAGCCTGAGTCACTGAGAGGATAGCAGTGCTCTTGGCAATAATTGATTGAGAAGTTCAAAAGAGAAGAGGGTTTGGGGGGAAAATAATGAATTCTGTTTTGGATACATTGAGTTTGAGATCCCTCTGGGACATTCAATTGAAGATGTTAAGGAGGCAAAGCTCAATAGACAATCTAGGATTGGGTACATAGAAACTTTTAAAGAGAGGATAAATGAACCCATGAGATTTGATGAGACCACAAAGTAAGATAATCTAGAGTGAAAAGAGGACCCAGGACAGAGCAGATTTGTCATAGAAAGAGAACCAGGAAAGAGGAGACAGAAGGAGTGACCAGACAGGTAGGAGGAGATCCAAGAACAGAGTGTCAAGAAAATCTAGAGAGGAGAACACATCCCTGAGAAGAGCATAATCCATACTGTCACGTGCTGTCCAGGGCTCAAGGAGGATCAGCACTGATAAAGGCCGTTAGACCTGCCAATTAACGGATCATTCGTAACTTTGGAGAGAGCAGTTTCAGCTGAATGATGAGATTGGCTCTCATCTCCGTTACCTCATGTTGAACCTGCAGTTCACTAAAACTCCATCACCTTCATACAAACTACCATTGCCTAGCCACACATGCCACATTTTGTACTAATGAAGTTGATTTTTTAAAAACCAAGTGTGGGGCAGCTAGGTGGCACAGTGGATAGAGCACCAGCCCTGGAGGCAGGAGGACCTGAGTTCAAATCTGGCCCCAGACACTTGACACTTACTAGCTGTGTGACCCTGGGCAAATCACTTAACCCCAATTGCCTCACCAAAAACAAAACAAACAAACAAAAAACAAGTGTAAGACTTTTCGTTTGTCTTTTTAAAAAATCATTTCATTATCTGTGGTTCAGTGTTCCAGCCCATGAAGTTATTTTTGAATCTTGTCTTCCATCTATTGGCTATGCCTCCCTGCATTGTGTTATCCACCAGTTTGATGAGTATGCCTTTATCCAAGTTACAGATAAAAATATTAAATCGCAAGGGACTAGGCACGGATGTTTTGAGTTCTCCATTGTAGTCCTCCTTCCAATTTGACTTAGAACCACTAGTGACATCTCTTGGGTTTAGCCATTCAACCAGTTACAAATTCTGCATCTTTTCAAGTTTGCCAAGAGAATCACATGACTTTGTCAAATGCTCTACTAAACTACAGGTAAACTGAATTTACAGTATTCCTCTGATTCTATTCAATTTAATTCAATAAACATTAAGGACCTACTAAATACATGGTACCAGGTTAGATAGATATAGATATAGATCGATAGATCGATAGATCGATAGATCGATAGATATAGATAGATAGATAGATGTAGATATAGACAGATACCAAAGCAAAATGATAATCCCTGCCCTCAAGAGCCTATATGCTAATGATCTACCTGTCAGAAAGGGAGAGGAAGTTAGTCTTGAATGATCTCTTCTTAAAGTCATATTGGCTCTTTGAGATTACTACTTCCATTTCTAGTTATTAAGTATCCCTTTTTATAATACCTCCTAGAATTTTGCCAGGAACTAGAGCCAAGTTCACTGGCCTCTATGTATTTCCCTTTTTTTTTTTTTTTTGAAAATGGGGACAGTATTTGCTCTTTTCTGCATCCTGTCCTTTAAAACCTCTCAAAGATCCCTGACAGTGGCAATCACATCTGCCCCTTCTTTCATCACCCTGATTAAGTTCTCGCGGGCCTGGCAATTTGAACTGATCAAGGATGGCTAGGTGCTCTCTTACTATGCCTGCCATACTTTCCCCCTGTAGTTCCTGGATTTCCAGAGTTTTCTTCAGATGCCATGCTACTCTGGTCTTCCTATTACCCTATTCTTTTTCCTTTGAATAAGAAGATTTTCAGAGAAAATGGTTATTCAACAGGATGAGAAGTTGCAGAAGACTGCTTTATATAACCAAGTTGAGGTGAAAATCTGAATTCTATCCAGAGAATGCTGAGATAGTCCAGAATCAGTGAGTTTAAAGTCAATAATCAAAAACCAGACGAGAAAAGCAGTCAGGTTATGTCAAAGACTCCTCCCCCAGGCTTACATTAAGCCTCTGTACCTGGCCCAGGAGAGATGGGGAGCCCCACTCCCCCCCCCCTCAATTAGCTATCCAGTGTAGAAGATGCGGCTATCCCTGACTGGTCAACTGGACCCCATCAGTCATTTAATAAATATTGATTAAACATTGATTAATAAGCTTTTATTAAACACCTGGTCTGTGTCAGGCACTATGCTAAGTCAAGATAGAAGATGGGATCTTTCCACATGATATAGATATCAAACAGCTTTTCACATAAGAAAATGATTCTCTATCCTCAGGGGCACCAAGGCATCATTATCAATTCAGGATCCTTAATGTGAGTTGCAATTAATCATTCACAACTTCATCAAAAAACAGTCATAGCTAACACAGGGCAAATAGGGCTTTGCCTGAGGTTTTCAGCCTCTGGAGTGAATCTCCCTCTTCCCTCATAGTGACCACTGACCCTCTAGTGCCAGGCAGCACAGTTGCCCCCAAGTCATCATCCCCAGATCCCATCAGATGTGGCACACATCTTCCAGAGTCCAGTCTTTCCATTTTCCACCCCTCTGGGGTGCAGATCAAACTCATAGTACCCTAGATTTAGAACTAGATTTAGATCCTTAAAGGTTATACAATGCAATCCCCTCATTTAATAGATGAACTGAGGCCCAGAGAAGTTAATGACTTGCCCAGGGTCACATGACTAACAAGTATCTGAGGTGAGATCTGAGTCAGACCACCCTACTTCCAACAAGATTGAACCCATGGTTAGACTGTCCTCTCTTCTGGACTACCCCTCCCCAAACTGAATTTGCTTCAGGCATAAGAATTCCTAGTAATGGTTCCATCAAAAGTGGGGGGTCAAAAAAACCAAAAAAGTGGGGGTCACTCACCTTAAGGGATAAAGGGATAATCATAAATAACCCTGTGTCTTCTTCATCTCAAATTGACCTTTGGCCACAGAATGTCAGATCTCTTTACCCTGATTCAAATATTACCCTGAACTTTTGGCTTAACTTCTCACATTCTTTTTTCCTTTCTTTCTTTCTTTCTTTCTTTCTTTCTTTCTTTCTTTCTTTCTTTCTTTCTTTCTTTCTTTCTTTCTTTCTTTCTTTCTTTCTTTCTTTCTTTCTTTCTTTCTTTCTTTCTTTCTTTCTTTCTTTCTTTCTTTCTTTTTGTTTTTTGTGGGGAAATGTGAGTTAAGTGACTTGCCCAGGATCACACAGCTAGTAAGTGTCAAGTGTCGGAGGTCGGATTTGAAATCAGGTCCTCCTGAATCCAGGGCCAGTGCTTTATCCACTGTGCCACCTAATTGCCCCCAACTTCTGACATTCTTAATGAAAACTCTAATGCTTTCAGTGATGATATACAAACATCACAATTTTTCCTAATGCTGATCATGGCCTTTCCCTGAAGTTATTGCCCAAAGTACTCTTGGGATACCAAAGGGAGCAATCGGTACTTCCCCAAGGGGAGAAGACAGTTCAGTCTTGTAAAAACTCAGAGACACCATGACATATTTAGCCAGTTAGTGAACAAGCACTTTTAAAAGTGCCTACTATGTGCCAGGCACAGTGAAAGTGTCAAGGATACAAAGAAAGGCAAAAACAGTCCCTCGATGGCTTTGTGAGTGGAAAGAAGATGACATACAAGAGAGTGTGTGTAGGGAGAAATGGCAACATTTGTCAATGAATTGGATAGATGAGATGAAAGGAGTTGAGAATGACACTGAGGTTTTGGACATAGGTAACTGGGAGGATTCTCGGGAGAATAGAAAGTTGGGGAGAGGAGGGAGTTTAGGGAAAAGATAAAGAGTACTCTTTTGCACATATTGAGCTTAAAATGTGTATAGAACATTCACTTCCAGATATCTAAGAAGCTAGTCGTGATGTGGCACTGAAGTTTGGGAGAAAGATTAGGGTCAGGTAGATCTAGGAATCATCTGCCTTTAAGGGAAAGTTGAACCCATAGGAACTGATGAGATCACCAAGTGAAATAGTATAGAGAAGGGGTTATTAATTTTTTTGTGCTATGGACTCCTTTGGCATTCTGGTAAAGCCTATAAACCTCTTCTCAGAATAATGTTTTAAAATTAATTAAAGAAAATTTTCACTAGAAGTTAGTGGGGAAAAAACCCACCAATGTATTTTCCCCATTCAAGTTCAGACTCCTTGAAATCTATTCATAGACCTCCAAGTCAGGAACCCTTCATATAGAGAGAAAGAGAACATGATTGAGGTCAGAGTCTTGGGGGACACCCCTTATTAGTGGCCATAACGTAGATGAAGATCCAGCAAAAGAGACTAAGGAGGGGGAAGCTAGGTGGTGCAGTGGATAAAGCACTGTCCCTGGATTCAGGAGGACCTGAGTTCAAATCCAGCCTCAGACACTTGACACTTACTAGTTGTGTCACTTAACCTTCATTGCCCTGAAAAAAAAAGACTAAGGAGAAATTAGCACAGATAGGAGGAGAACCAGGAAAGAGCAGAATCACAAAGACCTCGGGAGGAGAGTTTATTTGGAAGGAGAAGATAATTGACAGTGTCAGAGGCTGCAGAGAATGAGGATTTAGAAAAAACTATTGGATTTGCCAATTAAGAGATCATTAGTAGCTTTGGAATGAACCCTGTCAAGGCTGTTGACTTAACAGGGCACCTTCTGGACAACAGAAACAGACAGTTCGTCTCCTCTGGCATTAATAGGACTTCTAAAAAAACGACTGAGTTGGTCAAAGTGATGGATCATTACCATGGCCTATAAACCCCATTCTGTCATTTCCTTAACTCCTATTTGAGAACGCTGATCATCCCCAGTCTTTTGCTCAATATTTTTGGTTAAGCTACTCAGGCTAACTGCTCTCCTGATACTATCCCCACACCTTATCTCTGGGGCTCTGGCTTTAATCTTCCTCTCCTCAAGTAACTGGTCATGGGGCAGCTAGGTGGCACAGTGGATAGAGCACCGGCCCTGGATTCAGGAGGACCTGAGTTCAAATCCGGCCTCAGACACTTAATACTTACTAGCTGTGTGACCCTGGGCAAGTCACTTAACCCCAACTGCCTCACCAAAAAAAAAAAAAAACAAAAGGAAGAAGTAACTGGTCATTTTACTGCCAAATTCTATTTCTGAGAGAGGATAAGTAGAAAACTCATTTCCATATGCAGTAAATTTATTCTTTTTTTCAAGTACTCCATGAATGGCATAGGAACATCTGGATCCATATCTGGACAGTATCGTAATTGACTCCTATAACCTACTGTGGCTCTTCCATCTTCACCTGACTTCACAGTCAGCACCTATATTCCAGACTAGATAATTATGCCTTTGATCTGGTTCAGGGCTCCTTAGCATATGTCACCTCCCTAAAGGGGCTCAAAATGGACCCACAGAAAGTCAAAGTGATTGTAGGTGGGCACTGCCCCAAGTATCACTGGGTCAGTGATCAAGTGCTTCTGGGGACCAATGAACTATTGTTGATTTTTTAAATTTAACATTCTTCTCTGAACAACTTACTCCAGAAAAATCAGCAATTCTAGTTATTCTTTTATTTTTATTTATTTTTTATTTTTTGGTGAAGCAATTGGGGTTAAGTGACTTGCCCAGGGTCACACAGCTAGTAAGTGTCTGGGGCCGGATTTGAACTCAGGTACTCCTGAATCCAGGGCCGGTACTTATCCACTGCGCCATCTAGCTGCCCCCATTCTAGTTATTCTAACAATGTATGAGTCTCCAGCAACTTTTGGTTCACAAATGTCCCCATCCTTTATTATATCTCAGTCACCAGTTGCCCTTCACTGTGGAAGCAGATGCACCTTGTCCCCAGAGGTGGGGTCCTATACTACCCAAATAAGTCAGGCAAGCTATTATACTCCTGCATTTAGTATTCCCACAGACAGTTAGGTGGCACAGTAAGTAGAGTTCTAGATTTAGAGTCAGAAGGACCCAAGTTCAAATAACTAGCTTTACAACCCTGAGCAAGTCACTTCTGTCTGCCTTAGTTTCCTCAACAGTAAAATGGGGATAATAATAGTACCTGTGTCCTGGGTTGTTGAAAGGATCAAATGAGATATTTGTAAAAAACTTGGCCAGTGCCTGGCTTGATAGGCACTTAATAAATAGGTGCTTAATAAATGCTTGTTTACTTTCTTCCACAAATTGAACCCCAAGCACCTAGAGTATGAAAGAGGACTTTTTGTTATTGTTAGTATGTGGAGACATCATTTAGGGGTCTCACAAAGAGTAACTGTTGGACTCTAGAACATCCTATGAAAAATCTTTGCCAAATGAAGCAACTGCTGGTCTCTTTGTGTTGCTCAAAATCAGCTTCTATATTCACTCCAATTGGTATAAAAACCTCCATGTGGTGACCTGGGGCTTCTTGTGGCCCTGAATATGGGAAGATGTGTGCTGATTTGTGGCCATCTGAGTGAAATCAAAATACCAAATGGTCAAGTCTGAGGAACTCCTGAGCCTACTACTTGTCACTCTTATCACCATGGATTAATCACCATGGACGCTGTCACCAATTTATGGACGTTCCTACCTCCCACCTCCCAATTCATAACATGCTTTTGAAAAACATTTTTTTTTAGGTTTGGAATCCAAATATATCTGTTATCCATCCATTCCCAACAGATGGATGGGTAAGAAAATAGGTCAAATCCCATCTTAGAATAATATCTTCACTGTTTCAAAATATACCAGCTGCATAATTAAATGAACCACCCTCTGTGCCCCTGAGTTTACATGTAACAGTTTGGTCCACTCCTTAGAAAAAAATAACTTTTGTTTTCACCTGTCATGACATTACCCTGTCCTTACTTCACTCAAGTCAGTCCACAAGCTAAAGTGTGTAGACCTATCTTTAGAGGAAATAGGCCAAGGATATATCCAAAGACCTTATCAAACACTGGGGAAGTGTCTGAGTGTGGGGGAGCCAGGGCTAGCCATATGTGCAGGATTTTTGCATTGACAATTATGTGGCTATTTCCTTGGACCTTTCCCCTTCACCGATATATCTAGTGTGCGGCCCTCGATTTCCAGCTAGCAGGAAATACCTGGCCTTCAATTATTCCCTCCTTTGCTCCTCTAAGCTTAGTCATCCATATCTATAAATGCTCCTTCCCTCATCTTTCCCTCCCACTCCACTCACCCTCATTCCATCCAAAAAGACAAAAATGACTTAGAAGTCCAAAAATTCAGTGTGACTCTGGGCAAGTTCTTAACCTCTAAGCGCTCTAAGAAACCAAGGCTGTCAGTTGCAGAGAAGGTGCTGACCTGCATTGGGAGAAGGAGTTTCCTCTTCTGGGAGTTCCTCATACAAGTGAACTCTCAGGCTCTGTCTATCCCTATCCCTATGCGCTAGCTACAATATTTGAAGGGCTATCATCTCAGCTATCAGTATCATGTTTTGTATTGGTCAATACAGGGCAGCTAGGTGGCGCCATAGTGCTTAGAGTGTTGGGTCTGGAGTCAGGAAATCTTCATGAGTTCAAATTTGGCCTTGGAAACTTACTAGCTGTGTGACCTTGGACAGGTCACTTAATCCTGTTTGCCTCAGTTCCTCATCTGTAAAACAAGAAGGAAATGGCAAACCACCACAGTATTTTTGCCATGAAAACCCCCAGATGGGATTGTGGACAGTCAATCACAACTGAAATAACTGAACAACAACAATGTGTCTAGGTGCAAGGTATAATGAATGCCTGGTCTTCTCTTACCAGGGGGGCCAATAGTATAAGAGCCTCTGGTCTGAGAGAAGGTGCATCGTGAAGAGGATGAGGTCATTCCTGACCAGCTTACTAGAGCCCTGAGAAGATGAGCAAATGTATGCCCTCTTCCCCAGAGTCCTAAGTCAGGCTCTGCTTCCTATCTGAAGGCAGCTAGATGGGGCAGTGGAGCTGACTCACTAGCTGTGTGACCCTGGACAAGTAACTAAAACTTCTGATGGCTTCAGTTTCCTCAATTGTAAAATGGGGATAATAATGGCACCTCCCCTCTACCCCCCAGGGTTATTGTAAGGAATGAGATAATATTTTTAGAAGCTCTTAACATAGTGCCTGGCACATAGTAGACATGATTGCTTAAGCCTTTCCCTTCCCCAATCTAATAAAGGTATCAGGAACTCCTGGGCAGATCAAGTCGATTCTTTATCAAGAGTGATTATTGGGGCAACTATGTGGTGCAGTGGATAAAGCACTGGCCCTGGATTCAGGAAGACCTGAGTTCAAATCCATCCTCAGACACTTGACCTTTACTAGCTGTGTGACCCTGGGCAAGTCACTTAACCCTCTTTGTCCCACAAAAAAAAACCCAAAACCAAACAAGCCTCCTTACAAGAGTAATTATTACCATTTACAGTCAGAAGAAGTTAGAAGATGGAATAAGCAAAGTGGCAATGAGACTGCAAAAATAAAAGCCCGTGATTATGCATTGGTTTCTGTTAGAGTCACTCCTTATCCATGTGGGCCGACAGAGGGTGATTTCAGCCAGAGCCTTGAGCCCTCTGCATTGGAACCTGCTCTCTTCACCGGACTTCAGTTTCTAGCCACCCATCTTCGTCGTTGTTGTTGTGTTGTTTTTGTTGTTGTTGGGTGTGGTGTTTTTTTGGCGGGGCAATTGGGGTTAAGTGACTTGCCCAGAATCACACAGCTAGTAAGTGCCAAGTGTCTGAGGCTGGATTTGAACTCAGGTCCTCCTGAATCTAGGGCCAGTGCTTAACCACTGTGCCCTAGCTGCCCCCTAGAAGTATATTTTTAAATCTGCTTTATACTTAAATCTTTGCCTAAATGAATCCTTTTAGTTGTGTTTTTCTAATGCCTGTTACTCTACTCAAATCCCCTACAAGTGACTTATCTGAAAAAGATAATCTAAATTTACAGGGGTTCTTAACCTAAGATCTACAGACCCCAAAGGGGACCATGGATAGATTCCAGGGAGTCCATGAACTTGGATTGGAAAAATGTTACATTTTTATTTTCACTAACCTCTAACTGAAAGTGAGCTCTTCCTTTAATTATTTTAAAAACCTTCCTCTGAGAAGGGGTACCTAGTCTTCACCAGACTTCCAAAGGGGTCCGTGGCAAAAAAAAAAAAAAGTTAAGGATACCTGGTCTATAATGAAGCTAGACAAGAACAGATTAACTTGAAATGAGTGGGCTAATGAGTTAATTAGTTGGTGATGGCCAAATAGTTACACACAGGGCCTGAAACAAACAAACAAAAAGACCCTGAAATGGTTCATCCTTAACTGATTCTGACCTTGATCCTCTAAGCTAGTCACTTCCCCATGGATGCTCAAGGGGAAGGGGAATGTGGCAGGATAGAGTCTTTTGTTTCTTCAGGAGGAGGTATTGATTCCAGGAAAACAACACAAATCAAAAGCAAAAAGCAACTTTAATTCATTCACCCCCACCCCAGGAGTAAATATCATCTATCAGATATAAATATGATAATAATAACTAACATTGACATACTACTTACTGTGTGCCAAGCACTGTGCTATATTCTTTACATTGATTATTTCAGGGTTTTTTTGTTTGTTTTTTGTTTGTTTGTTTGTTTTTAGTGAGGCAATTGGGGTTAAGTGACTTGCCCAGGGTCACACAGATAGTTAAGTATTAAGTGTCTGAGGCCAGATTTGAACTTAGGTACTCCTGAATCCAGGGCTGGTGCTCCATCCACTGTGCCATCTAGCTGCCCCTACATTGATTATTTCACTTGATCCTCACAACAATCCTGTGAGTTAGGTGCTATTATTATTCCCATCTTATGTTTTTGATTTTTTAAATTTAAATTTAATTTTTTTTTTTGCGGGGTAATGAGGGTTAAATAACTTGCCCAGGGTCACACAGCTAGTAAGTGTCAAGTATCTGAGGCTGGATTTGAACTCAGGTACTCCTGAATCCAGGGCCGGTGCTTTATTCACTGCGCCACCTAGCTGCTCCCTATCCCCATTTTGTAGATGAGGAAACTGAGGCAAACAGAGGCTAAGTGACTTGCTCAGGGTCACACTGCTAGTAAGTATCTGAAGCCAGATTTAAATTCAGGTCTTCCTGACTCCAGGTCCAGCACTCTATCCACTGAACCTCCCAACTACATTTCTTAAATATGTATAATTATATATCAGAACAATATTGTTCTAAATAGATATAAATATATTTTCTAAATATAAGAAATATAATGTACAAATATAAATGTGCTTATACACTTTTGAGATTAAGAACAGGGAACCTAAAACTTTATTCACTAGATACAACATAAGATAAAACTATTTCCCATCTGAAGCGTGATTAGTTAAAGAGACAGAAAGGGAGATGGAAGAGGTGGTAAGAGAGAAACAGATACAGAGAAAGAGATGGAAAGGATGCTGGTGTAGACTTGGGACAGGGAGGGTGGTAAGCCAGAACGCAGGTGAGTAAGCACATCCCCAAGAAGAGGCCTCTCACAGTCTTTCCTTGTAGTAGGGCTGCAAGAGGGATGAAGAAAGGTCACATCCTTTGTACCACAGCACGCAGAGAGGGGCTGATGGAGGGGGAATGCATCAACAGAGCCCTGGCCAGCCTCCTAAGAGCAGGTCTGCAACAACGTCGATTTGGTGCACGGCTACTGAGTACCTTCCCTTTGTGTGGACCTACCTAGATACCAGCCCCTTGGGAGAAGGGGGCAGAATGTAGGGTGTGGTGTCAGTGTAAGACCATCATTGTGTGGTTGTGTCCTTCACGAGCCCACACATGGGTCGCACCAAAAGAGGGAGCTGAGCTAGGGCGAGTAATATCTCTGATTCAGTCTCAGAGTTACATATCTGGATTTGCCAGCTGAGCTCATTTTCCTGTCCCTGGAAACAAATGTGGGGGATATAACAGAGACAGAGGAAAAGAGAGAGAGGTTCTCATATGGAGAGCTTGATGAGTAGTAGGGCAGGCCAGATGGCTGGGACCTGAATCCCAGATACCCAAAGGAGGAGGGCATGTGATTGGCAGAGGTCACAAAAGCAGGCCTTCAGAGAAAGCTCAGCTAGGTAAACACTCATCATAAAAGACGGTGGCAGGGGCAGCTAGGTGGTGCAGTGAATAGAGCACAGGCCCTGAAGTCAGGAAGACCTGAATTTAAACCTGGCCTTAGACACTTACTATGACCCTGGGTAAGTCACTTAACCCAATTGCCTTTCTGGCCATAAAAAGAGTCGGTATCATTGCTGAAGTTAGGGAGATTCAGCAGTAGGTCATGGAGGTCTGCAGTGTCCATAACCAGGTGCCAGTAAATAGACCGACAGACATGAGGATTGTGGCTCAAGGATAGAGTTTTATTTCATGAAAAGGCTTGATTTAGGTGATGCACAACTCAAGTTCATATGAGGTGACAAGCCAAGATACGGACTTAGATATAGAGCAGGACAATACAGGGACCCTAGTTACTGGAAATGGGTTCCAAGATGGACATGGTCATGGAGAAATAAGGCAAGAAACAATTAATAGAACTGGGGTACAAGATTAGAATGGGATCAGAATTATTGGCTGCTACATGGTGTAGTGGATAGAGTGTGGGACCTGGAACATGGAAGACCTGAGTTCCAACAGAACCTCAGACACTTGCCCTGTCAGGGGCAGGGAGGTATCAAGGGACAGCATGGAGGATCTTATTGTATCAGACCCAAACCCTTTGTCCTTGGAAGCCTCAGGTATAGCAATCTAGTGATCCTGAAGGCCAAAGCAGTCTCAAATCTAGATGTTCCTCTTTTGCTTTTTTCCCCCTCCTATTGCTTTTATCTTCCTCCTCCTCTCTCTGCTTCTTATAAGAAGTTATGAACTGATTTTTGTTTCAAGTTAATACCTGCCTCACACAGTTGTTTTTGAGGAAAGTGCTTTGTGAAACTTAAAACTGTCATACAAATGTGAGTTGTTACTCTTGATGAGGAATAAAAGATCCTTGAACAAGAGGGTCATAAGGTATCTTGTGTCTTGGACACCTCTGGCAGCCTGGTGAGGCTTATAGACCCTTTCTCAGAAAAATGTTTTTAAGTAATTGAAGAGGGGCAGCTAGGTGGTGCAATGGATAAAGCACCAGCCCTAGATTCAGGAAGACCTGAGTTTAAATCCGGCCTCAAACACTTGGCACTTACTAGCTGTGTGACCCTGGGCAAGTCACTTAACCCTCTTTGCTGTGCCAAAAAAAAAAAATTCCATTTCTTAAGTAATTTAAGGAATGTTAATTTTCATTTAGAAGTTGGTGAAAATAAGGATGCAATCCCCCACCCCATCCCAGTCCAAGTCCATAGATTCTCTAAAATTGAACCACAGACTTCCAGGTTAAAAACCCTTTTCTAGAGACCCTCTCCTCTCTAGACTTTTGTGATATTTTTTCTCTCTCTAGTCTCCTTTTTTTCTGATGACTCCTTTTAAATCTCATTTGTTTGTTCTTCATCCAGGTCATGAATCCTAAGCATGAGGATTCCCCAAGACCCTATCCTAGGCCCTCTTCCCTTTTCTCTCTGTAATATATTACCTGGTGATCTCATCAGTTCCCATGGATTGAGTAAAAACACCCCAAGAACCCCTGCTTTAAACTGTTTGTTTTGGGGGAGTATAAGTAGGGTAATAGGATTATTCCATGAGTTGGCCAAAACACCTTCCTGAATAGTTTTCCTTTGTTAACTCAAAAGTCAACATTCTGAAGTTGTCTTGAAGCCTAGTTTTAGTTAGGCTGAAAGTTGTACATCCATTTTATAGGTCCAGAATAATCCCACAGCTCTGAGCAAAACCCTCCTAATAGATGTTTTGTTCTACCACATTCCTGAGCTGCCTCCTCAATTTCTGACTTCCTGAGCTCCCTTCAAGTCCTAACTAAAATCCCATCTTTTACCTAGAGCCTTTCCCCACCCCTTCTCAATTCCATGCCTTCCCTCTGTAATTTCCTATTTATCTTGTACATAGCTTGCTTTGTATGTGTTTCTTTGCATGTTGTCTCTTCCTTTAGATTGTAAGCTCCTTGGGGGGCAGCTAGGTGGAGCAGTGAATAAAGCACTGGCTCTGGATTCAGGGGGACCTGAGTTCAAATTTGACCTCAGACACTTGGCACTACCTGTGTGATCCTGGGCAAGTCACTTAACTCTCATTGCCCCCGCAAAATAAAAATTAAATTAAATTTAAAAGATTGTAAGATCCTTGAGGAAAAGTACTGTTTTTTTGCCTCCGTTTGTATACCCATTGCTTACCATGGTGCCTAGCAATAGTAGGTGTTTAATGAATGTCGATTGATTGCAGAAAAAACACAGCAGAACCTTCTCTTACATTGCATTTTTAATTTCCCTTTCTTCCAGAGTTGCTTGAAGATGAATCCAGATGATAGATTAACTTGTGCACAGCTCTTAGAGAGCCCTTATTTTGAATCTTTTCGAGAAAGTCAAGTTAAAAGAAAATCACGTAATGAAGGAAAGAACAAAAGACGATCACAGGTACTTAACCAGTATAGTAAAGATAATACATTAGTTAATCTCACAGCCTCCATTTTCCCTGCCCTTCAAAACATCACTGGGTCAGGATCTTTTTCTTTATATAATTTAATGGCGAGCAGCTAGATGGTGCGGTGGATAGAGCACCAGCCCTCAATTCAGGAGGACCTGAGTTCAAATCCCTCCTCAAGACACTTGACACTCACTAGCTGTGTGACCTTGGGCAAGTCAACCCCAATTGCCTCACCAAAAAACAAACAAACAAACAAAATTTTAATGGAGATTCCCCCAGCTCAATAAAATGGTGGTTGAAGGAGTGAGAGCCCAGTTGAAAATCAGTTTTGCCAGAAAGATGCTTCATTGTCCACTTCCTAATGTGGAGTGTATTTAAAGAACCTGAAGAACTCATTTGTCAGAGAAGACAAAACAGATTACAATTCTAGTTTAAAACACTTACATATAACATAGGGGTTTATTATGCATGTTTAGATATTCCACAAGTCAGATCATGTAACAGCCTTAGGTTCAAGCCTAAGATCAACATAAAAGGAAGCCCCAGGACCAGCATAACCCAAGAATAAGTAGGGCAGGAGGAGCTATGCTCTTCCTTCCTTTAAGAGATGGCTGGTTTTCCTCTAGCTGTTCTTTAAGGCCAAAGTCAAGTTCTAACTGTATACAAAGATGCAAAGTCACAGACATCTTGTAACCTAAAGCCTCAGTATCAGCAATAGTAAGCTAGTGTTTTATAGTGTTTTAAGCTCTTGACATATATTAAAGCATTTGATCCTCACAACAACCCTGTGAGGTAGGTGCTATTATTATCTCCATTGTGCAGATGAGGAAACTGGGGCACCAAGAAACTAAATGATATGCCCAGGGTCACATGGCTAGTAAGGGTATGAGGCAGGATTTGAACTCGAGTCATCCTGTTGTCTAGCTACTGTGCCACCTAACTGCCACCTAATACATCTCTTTCAACTCTAAATCTATGACCTCATGGTTCTATTATATAACAAGAAAGACATGGATTTGATGAAAAATATTAGTCTTATCAGTTCTTATATATGCTTAAAATTTTCTAAAGAGGATTTTGGTCATTCAAATACTTACTAC
Organism: Dromiciops gliroides; assembly: GCF_019393635.1. Classification (NCBI taxonomy): domain Eukaryota; kingdom Metazoa; phylum Chordata; class Mammalia; order Microbiotheria; family Microbiotheriidae; genus Dromiciops; species Dromiciops gliroides. Next base: position 615,031,962 of record NC_057862.1, read on the forward strand.
ACTGGGGACTGATAATCCAATTTGGTATTTGTCCTCCTATTAGAATCATCTGGATTTTGATGATTTTTCTTGTCATTCACATGAATACTGTAATAAAAGGAGAAGAGAGAGGAAGAGAACAGATGAGTCAATCTGACCCCTTGAGAGTAGCCCTAGTAAAAGTGTGTTGGGAGCAAAAGTTCAGATTAATGAGGAAAATTACAATTTCATATTATCTGTGGGTTGTGATTATCCATGCCCCAGTAGCCATTTCTATATAGGTAGAAACAAGCTCTTTTACCATTTTCTGTAAAACTGCATTACTGGCTTCCACTAGTTTTTGCTCAGTGCCTCTAAGTCAAATAACAGAAAGTGGAAGCACATTTAAGGTTGCCTGGAGCCTTCTACATAGGCTATTTTGGTTATTAACATTTTGAGTTTATAAATACAACTGAACCTGATCAGATTCTAGAGTTGTAACTAATAATCATAGATGTGTCTTTGCTAATAATTCACATGTATGCATATTTAAATGTGAATGCCTTACCTATATCATTATTTGTAAAATATGTGAGTTATGTAATATATGTGAATATATTTTATATTGAATTATGTGTGACTATATAGAATATATATATTACATATAAATGTGAATTAGTAGCAAAGATACTTAGGACTTTATATATGTGTGTATGTGTATAGATGTTATATATATATAATATTTATTTATATGTGGAGATATATATATATATATATATATATATATATATTTGGAGAGGCTATATGATATAGTGGATAAAAGAAGAAGCCTTGGAATTGGAAAGACTTGCGTTTAAGTCTTGCTTCTGAGGCAATACCGGCTGTGTGATCATGGACAAGTCACTTAACATCTAAGTTTACTAGGACACTTGAAACACTATATTATAGAGTTGTCTATCTGTATAGTGGGAAGAAGTCTTCACATCTGGAGTTCCCTGTACCACTGAAAGTATAGGTCAAGATCAAAGATGCTAGATTTATAGATAGATGGATAGATGGATGGGTGGGTAGATAGATGGATGGATAGATCAGAGAGACAGAGATATGGATGGATGGATGGATGGATGGATGGATGGATGGATGGATGGATGGATGGATGGATGGATGGATGGATGGATAGATGGATAGATGGATGGATGGATAGCTGATAAGTAGCTGACAGAGGCAGATAGATTCCTAGATAGATTGAAGATAAGGTAAGTAGCAGATAGCTGATAAAGAGAAACAGATTAGACAGACAGACAGACAGACAGACAGATAGATAGATAGACAGACAGATAGATAGATAGATTTTAAAGTATTTTATGAATGCAAAGCTAAAGACTTCATTAAGAAAAAATATATTGAAGTTGAGAACCTAAGGAAAGGTCCTTTGATGATTCTGTCAATAATTTAATAGCTAGCATAATAGCTAACATTTATACTGTGCTTTAAGGTTTGCAAAGCACTTTACATATGTATCTTGTTTTATACTCACAACAACCCTAGGAAGTAGGTGCTACCGATGTCCTCATTTTACACATGAGGAAACCAAGGCTAAGAAGGGAAAGAAATTACTTGCTCAGGGTCATGTGCAGCTAGTAAATATCTAAAGCTAGATTTGAACTCAGTTCTTTCTGACTCCAGGTCCAACACTCTTATCCTCTGTACCACCTAACAGCCTCTAAGAAGTATAGATACATTTCTAAAGAGAGTAAAAAGTAAATAGGTGAAATCATTTCTTTTTCAAATGTGTCAGGTATTTTCCCATTTAACTTAATTCAGCAACCATCTATTGAATATTTCCTATGTGCAGAGCCTTGCACTGGGTGCCAAGGAAGATTAAAAAAATTAATTAAGATATGGTCCTTGTCCTCAGGGAAATTAGAGTCTTTCATAGGAAATATGCAGATAACAACAAGGTATGTGGTACAAAGGTACAAAGGAAAGTATTAAAAATGCATGAGAGAGGCACCAATCAACCAAGTACAGAACTCTGAGAGTTCACATATGTCTGGGGGTCAGGACGCTTTACGGAAAAAGTGGCACTTGAACTGAGCCTTGAAGGTCGGAGGTGGGGGTGGGGGAATGGGAAGTAGGAAGTAGGTTTCAATAGGTCAAGATGGAGGAAAGAACATTTTGAGGTATAAAATTACTGTGAACAAAGACACAGAGATAGCATGGGACCTGTTCTGAGGACAGTCGGGTATTCTGAAATGTGTATATTAAAATAGATCTCAGTACATCCACGCAAACTCTGGACTGAATAGGAGATCCAAATCCTCTTAAGTCTCAGAGGTACCAAACCTTAGCAGTGACTTGGCTTAATTCTGAGCTTCAGGTCTTTTAACACTATCCCCCCCTGTGTATTCTCGTCTTAGATTTCTAGGCGTATGGTAGTGCAAGTAAAAATTCTTTTTCAATTTCCTGTATTTTTGTCTCGTTCTCCTATTAGAATCAGCTGTTGCCTCTCATACCGGGAAGCCACAACACCCCCACACCTGATGGAAGAAGACAGGTCCTCCAATTAAAATTTGATCATCTTCCAAACATTTAGGAAAACTTTCAAGTGAAAAGCAATTTAACATGTACAAAATTCTCTATGCTCTAAAGAGGAATTCTCAGTGTTTCAAATGCAAATAAGCCATGTGAAAATTAAGATGCCTTCTGGGCTTACTCTGATCATTGTTGATTCCTTTCCATTTTTTTCTTCAAATGCCAACTTTTATCTTTTCTTTATATAATAAAGCCTGGTGCTTCACTCCTAAAGGGGCCACTTGCAGAAAGCATCAGAGCAGGCCCTGTCATAGCAATTTATAGTGAGAATTTGTGGGGGGCTCCTTTGATTTATGAAAAAGGTTTATGAATATTATCTCCTTACAATTAGCCACATAATGTCTTTAAAATATATTAGTCTACCTAGCTCTTCCTTCATCAAGGGGTCACATTAGTTTTTACATTTTAATAATGCATTTTTAATTTGCTTGTTTGTTTTTACAACTTTGTCATTTCCTAGTACCCCATCCATACTTCCCTCCCCTATAAATAGAATAACAACAACAATCAGTTAAGTAAAATTACCCTACACAGTGTGTAATTTAAGATTCTAAATGTGGATTCTAATCTGTTCCCCCAGTTTTTGGGGAAACTGACTAAAATCACTGATAAAACGAGTTTAGGTTTTTAAGGGTTTATTGGAAAATAGAAAGAAAAAGATTGAGAACAGAATTCCAACAGCCTGGCATTCCTATCTTTCCTCAAATTTCCTGTAAAGTCCTCTGCCGCCACCACCACCAAGTCAGGAACCCAAAAGCGCAAGAGCTCTCAGCGCAGGCTCCCTCTCCTCCTTCCTGTCTCCTCCCAGAAAATAGGAGGCTCCTCAAATTGATTGGCTGGTAGCCTTGATAGACAGCACCCATGAGCAAACGTCATTTCCTGACGACAAGGAAAAGCCACAATGTCTCTGAGGCATTTCCTCATGGTGGAGCTTTCCCACAGCAAGTCTCCAGGAGGTGGCATCATTCCAATCATTACAACAGAAAGAGTTCTTAACCCTTTTTTTTTGTAATGGACCCCATTGTCAGCCTGGGGTGACAGCCTATAGAACCCATCTAGAATAATGATTTTAAATACATATAATACATAGGAAAATGCAAAGGAAACAAATTATATTGAAATACAGTTATCGAATTATTTTATTTTTTTTTTGTGGGGCAATGAGGGTTAAGTGACTTGCCCAGGGTCACACAGCTAGTAAGTGTCAAGTGTCTGAGGTCGGATTTGAACTCAGGTCCTCCTGAATCCAGGTCCAGTGCTTTATCCACTGTGCCACCTAGCTGCCCCCCAAAATATTTTTAATTCAAGTCCCCAGATTAAGGACCTTGCTATATAACAACTGAATGATTATCTAATAGTTCACATTTCTAATGCACTACATCTCTCTTGAGAAGAACAAAGTATGCTCCCCAAATATGTCTTCTGGAACAGACATTGATCATTGCATTTGATCGAGATTCTGTTGTCTTTTAATGTTGCTTTCATTTACTTTATTACCATCATTGTGTACATTGTTCTTCTAGTTCGCCTTTCTTTGCTCTGCAGGAGTTTTTTATACAAACCTGCCCATTTTTCTATGAATTCCTCATATTTGTTATTCCTTATAGAAGAACAATATTACATAATACAAATATATTAAAGTTTGTCCAGCCATTTCCCAATTGATAGACACTTTCCAACATTGGGATATATGCCCAGTATTACAATCTATGCTGGGGCAAAGGGTAGGAATAGGTCAGTAGCTTTTCTTGAATGATTCCAAATTGTTTCCCAGAATGGGTAGACCAATTTACTTCATTAATAAAGTATTAGTATGCCTGCTTTCCCACAACCCCTCCAACATTGACCTTTTCCCATCTTTTTCTATCTTTGCCAATTTAATGAGTATGAGGTAATACTTCAGGGATGTTTTAATTTGCATTTCTCTTATTGGTAGCAATTTGGAGCACATGTTTTCACATGATTGTTGACAGTTTGCATTTCTTCATTTGAAAACTGTTCATATCCTTTGAGCCCTCGTCTATTGGGAAATGGATATTTGTCATATATTTGTATACATTTTCTATAGATTTTGAAAGCCAGGTTTGTATCAGAACTACTGATGCAAAGACTTTTAATTCCCTATTTGTAGCTTCTCTTCTTGTTCTAGATGCATTGATTTTGTTCATGTAGAAGCTTTTTAATTTTATATCATTGAAATTGTCTCTTTGTATAATCACTTCCATTCCCTTATCTGGTTATAAATTCTCCCCAAGTTGTGAAATATATAACCTTCCACTCTCTATTTTTAAAAATGATGTGACATTTTATTTGAGTGTTTGGATGACCATCGATCACATCTATTTGGAATTTATGGTAGTATATGATATAAATTTCTAGTCCTTCCCCCCCGACTTGGGTTTAATAGTAATAATAATAATAACAATAATAATAGCTAGCATTTATATAGTGTCTACCGTGTGCCAGGCACTGTGCTAAGTGCTTTTCAAATATCATCTCATTTGATCCTTACAACAACCCTCAAAGATAGATGCTATTATTATTCCAGTTTCATAGGTGAAGAAACAGAGACACTCAGAGGTTAAGTGACTTGCTTTGGGTCATACAGCTAGTAAATGTCTGAAGCTAGATTTGAATTCAGGTCTTCCAGGCCTCAGGTCCAGCTCTTTATAATACTTATCTGTCTATTTAGTGTTTATTGAACATTGAGCTAATTTGTTCATTTACTCTAAGGTTTTGCTTATTTAGTCTGTTACACTGATCTACTTTTCTGTTGTTAAACTATTACAAAATAGTTTTCTTTTTTTTTTAGGTTTTTTTTTTTTTTTTTAGTGAGGCAATTGGGGTTAAGTGACTTGCCCAGGGTCACACAGCTAGTAAGTGTTAAGTGTCTGAGGCCGGATTTGAACTCAGGTACTCCTGACTCCAGGGCCAGTGCTCTATCCACTGCGCCACCTAGCTGCCCCTACAAAATCGTTTTGATGGTTACTGCTTTGTGGTATAATTTGACATCTAGTGATGCCAGGCCCCTTTGTTCCTATTCTCCTACCCTCTATCCCCATTTCCCTTTAAATTCTTGACCAAAAGTATTTCATTATTTTTTCTAGCTCTAAAAAGTAGTCCCTTGGTAATTTGATTGGTATAGAACTATTTTTTTATACCTATGATTTCACTGATGTAGGGGACTTCAAGTGAGGCACTCCCTCTATCAATGCAGAGTGGTTACTTTTCTGAAATTTGGAGTCTTAGAGTATTGCTTGGGACACAGCCAGAATGTAGTAGAGGCAATAGTTGAACCCTAGGACTTCCTGGCTCATTATCCATGACATCATGTTGCCTCTCATGGAGCTAAATATAGAAATCAATTTAGGTAATATCAGGATTTAAATTATATTGGCATGTCCCAGTCATGAAAAAAAAAAATCTTTCCATCTTTATTTCTGTTGGCTCGATTTGATGACTCTCCAGTGTTAATCACATTAGTTTTTTTCCCTCCATTTTAGTTGTTCTTTCCCTCTCTACTTCAATTTCTAACAAGATCTCTTGACTAGTATTTTATGTTTGAGCATCACAAAACTAGAAGAAAACACTAGAAAGTTGCCTAGGTTTTTTTCCCCTTAAAGCCCAAGCAAAATTATATCACCCCACAGAAATATCTATACCAGAAGTGTCAACAGCAATCCTTAGCAAATTCTTAAATTCTAAGTATCTCTTGCTCTTGTTTAAGACCATTTTTGCATTTTGTCCTCCAAGGAGAGCAAATATATCTAGTTATTATCTCTGAAAAACATGTACTTGACCCATGACAGTAATGGTGACCTATGATATGGAGTTACCTTTGTCTTTTCTAGATAAGTAATCTCAGTCCCTTTAGCCTTTCATCATAGGTTATAATTCTTAAATAATTATCTTCATTCTTCTAAACTCTCTCCAGTTCTCCATACACCCTTTTTAAAATTTTTAAAAATTTTTTTATTTTTGTAGGGCAGTGAGGGTTAAGTGACTTGCCCAGGATCACACAGCTAGTAAGTGTCAAGTGTCTGAGGCTGCATTTGAACTCAGGTACTCCTGAATCCAGGGCCGGTGCTTTACCACTGCGCCATCTAGCTGCCCCCCTCCATACACCCTTTTATAGAGAGATCATTTTAGAGTAAGATTCCTTTCTTCTGAGCTTCATTTTTTATTTTCACTGATAAAAAACCAAATTCAGGCAAATAAACAATTTTTCTGCAGCTGTCTTACCAATGCATTTGTGAGAGATTTTTTGGAGTTAAACTCAACCACCCATTTACTTTTAGAGACAGCTGGGTGGTACTAGACCTGGAGTCAGGAATACCTGAGTACAAATCCAATCTCAGACCCTTACTAGCTGTGAGACACTGCTTAAGTCACTTAACCGCTGTCTGCCTCACTTTCCTCATTTGTAAAATGATGATAATAATAATTCCTCCCTCCTAGGATTGTTGTAAAGATAAAATGAGATATTTGTAAAAATGCTTTGCAAACTTTAAGTGCTACATAAATGCTAACTGTTATTGTTATTAATGTTGAAGCATTGTTTTATATTCCCCTTTTCTTAAATTTCTAAGTACTAATACAGAACCTTTGGAAATACTCTTCTGCTGATAACACAAAGCACCAAAATCATGTGATGCAACAGCAGCACCGGCCATCTCTCTCACCGGCAACAGCTAAAGCACATACAATTACATTCCCAGCAGTAACTGAAAGCACTTATTTAATTAACTCCTCACTGCTGCTAGATCTGGCATATTACCTGAATGTTCATGCATTTTTCAGACATTTACTATCTCAGGAAATCCTAGCATCTGGGATCCAGAAGTTAAGTTTAAGTCATTAATTTAAAAAAACATCATAATAGTCCAGACATTTCTCTGGAGGGGTATTGCAAAAGTCTTGGGGACATACTCAGGAAGAGAAATGCAGTAGATGCCCCAGCATAGTCCTCCCTAGATCATCTTTCAGTTTCTTGGGAGAGTGTTCATGAGACAGCTGGTAGCACAATGCATAGAGTGCTATGCCTGGAGTCAGGAAGATCTAAATTCAAAACCAACCTCAGTTACTATCCTTCTATGTGACCAGGAGCAAGACACTTAACTTCCGTTTTCCTCAGTTTCTTCAACTGTAAAATGGGAATGGTAATAATAGCACCTATCTCCCATGGTTATAGTGAGGGACTGAATGAGCTAATATTTGTAAAAGTGCTCAAACATGGGAAGCGCTACATAAATATTAGATATTATTATTAATTAGGCTGGTGACTTTGTGAGTAGAGAGAAGAGCAAGAGATGTTATGGAGGTAAAATTCATAAGGCTTTTTAAAAAAATTAAATTAAATTAATGAGACTTGGCAATAGATTGTTTATAGGACATGAAGGAAAATGAAGAATTAAGGATGACTGAGATGGCAAAAGGATGATGAAGATCAAATGAGGAAATATTTGTAAAAATAAAACATCCTTAGCATGTGCCTGGTATGTAGTAGGAACTATATGTGTGCTTCCCCTTCTCTTCCCATTTGGTAAGAAATTACAACCCTGAATGGATAGTTCTTTGTTCACTTGAAGAATGTTGTCAAGGAGTCATTTGGGTCTCTGCACTTTCCAGTTCTTAAAAATTCAAGCAAGCCATGAGGGTCCTTTTTTTAAAGGATGGGAAATCTGGGACATGAGAAAATGATGTAGTTATTTTCAGATTCAAGTATGTCCTACAGTTTGTATATAAAGATACCATATGCTAACGGAAGGAGAAAAATTATAGATGAGGAGACATCTTTGTTAAATGATTTCACCTTGGATTCTGTATTTTTTTTTTCCATTGAAATCATCTCATTACCAAGCCCTATAAGCTGACCTTGGCCAATAATACACAATGAAAGACTGCCTATAAATAGTCGGTCTATTAAAAGCCCACATCCATTTTAGTTTCTAATCAGTCATAAGGCAACAAAGAATGTGATTGAAGTTCTTGTGCCTGGGTTTTCCACTTTTATCCTGATTTCTTGCATACTCTCAAGAATTACTCCAAGCAAGCACTTATCTTTTTTGAATTTTTACTCCTAACAATCTAAAGCCAGCTAAGTAACTAGGGAGGGGCGGGGAGAAGTGAGAAGAGAAATACACTTAATACTCTGAAACAACTCTGGCTCAATCAGTACTGCTGAAGGAACGAAACCTGTTAACAAAGGCTTGGGGTGGTGAAGGTGGGAATCCATGCCGTTGTTTTTCTTCTGTTTGGTCCCAGGATAACCCTGGCAAGGGCCTGACTGATTTACAGATCCTGATGTTTCTAGGGCTATTGTCACATATTTCTCTGCCTTGGCCTGCATTGGCATCTCTCCTTTCTCAGGCAAAAAGAAAGCCTGTTGTTGTGGTCATTTTGGTATTGAGCTTAACCATGCATTAGAGCAAGTGCTCTTGACATTTTTGCGTCGTGGCCCACTTTGGAAATCTGGTAAAGCTGATGGTCTCCTCAGAATGTTTTAAGCACATCAAGTAAAATATATAGAATTACCAAGGAAAACAATTATGTTGAAATACAGTGATATATAGACATACATAGACATGTATATGAAAGACAGACACACTTACATTTTTATATATAGAAAGACCCCAGGTCCATGCCAAGTTTTTGCAGAATTGCTCTCCTAAAAACATTTCATTATTACTCTTCCCCCTCCTTCCCCCATCTCATACATACAATACTCACTTAAGTTTATTAAGCTTAGAAACATTTACAATTTCCATTTGCCTGTAACTTTACCTAGATTAAACCAGTCAGTCTTAATGCTGTTGGCTTTATTTACGTGCCTCTTTCTGAGTGCTGTCCAAATCCTGCATTGTCATGGTGAGTCACTCGCCCTGAATATCGTTCTGTGTTTAGCCACAACCATGACCTTTATGTGACCTGGTTTCCTCAATCTTTCCATACATGTGCCCCCTGACTTTCTTGGGAAGATCACAGGTTTTGTAAAGCCCTTTTGCAGACCATTGAAAATGCAGATTTTTCCTTTTTCTCATACCTCTTGATCCTATTTCCTCAAGGAAGGAAATACATCGTGGAAAATGGCTTCCTCATAAACCTTTTTTATTGGCCTGACAAGACTCTTTGCTTAGACTGACTTTAGACTCCCCTTAAACCCTGATCATATTGAAGTATAATTGTTCTAACTTATCCTAATCACAAAGCCCTACTGGGGAATCACCCTCTGAGCATTGCTGGACTAGCCAGAGCCATGGAAAAGGTGGGTTCGAGAGCACCCAGAATCCTCTCTTTGGGTTAGGAAGAGATTGATTAAAAGAACAGAAAATTTTCAAAAAAGGAACAAAGAGTTTTTCCACCTCTAAAATTGATGTTCCATCCAGCTGTGTTTTCTCCATCCTGACTGCTGGATTAACTGACCTGTAAAGTACAGGAATTGTTTAGAGGATCATAAAGTTATTGGGAAATTCTAATTCTGAAGATTAGCACTGTGCACATTTGCCCCCAGCTCCTGAATTTGTTTGTCATTTTGCTTTGAGTTGAAATTCCAAACAAGTGAACCTTTCTTCAGTCTCTTATAATTTTCGGTGATTCCCAACCCTACCAGATCACAAAATTTACAAAATATGATTACATTTTAATTCACTTTTTAAAGAAAAATAAAAAGAACATGCCCTTTTAGCTGTTGTATGTAGGTATGTATGTAGAGATGTGCATGTGTGTGATCAAATACAAAAGAATGTAGAAATTCTTTCAAAAAGCTTGCGTTTCCCTAAGTCATTAACCTAATAGCACATTTTAAGACCATTACATTATGCATTTGAAGTAGAAAGACAAAATCCTCTAATTTAAATCAAATACGGAAGTCTAGTTTTTTTGTTCATTAAAAATATTAAAAATTATTCATTAAAAATATAAACTATTGGAGGCAGCTAGGTAGCACAGTGGATAAAGCACTGGCCCTGGATTCAGGAGTACCTGAGTTCAAATCCAGCCTCAGACACTTGACACTTACTAGCTGTGTGACCCTGGGCAAGTCACTTAACCCCCATTGCCCCGCCAAAAAAAAAAATTATATATATAAACTATTAAAAAAAAAAAGGGATTCCATGAAGTGTTTTGACCTATCTCTGTATCTACTGAGGCCACAGCAAACTTTACTCAATCTACTATTTAAAATCTGAGTGAAAATGTTTGCTTCTTTATGCCTTGGAAGTTGAAATAAAATAGAATGACTCAAAAGCATTATTCTGACAATTTGAGTCCTATTCTGAGCAAGAGCATGGAGGTCTATGGGTGAGGTATGATGCAAAGATCCCTAGACTAAGGATCAGAATTTCTAGGGTCTAGATCTAGTTCTGCCATTAATTCTCATGTGACCATAACCTCTCTGATCTTCAGTTTTCTCACCTACAAAATAAGGGTTTACATGAGATGACATCTAAAGTCCCTTCTATCTGTAACATTCTATGATTTTGTATGGGAGCCGGAGGCTGTTCCTCAGTGATATTTCCAAATAAAAGGATTTCTGGAGATTATTTTTCATGGATAATGCCAAGTTCAAACCTTTTTGTATGGTCAAAATATGGGATTATTTATTGATGTACTTTGTATAGTTGACTAACACTACAATAATACTTGGAATCTAATAGTTTTCTTTTAATACAAACTCATAGAAACTGAGGCAACTGTCCCCCCACCTCCATCCCACCCTTTCTTGCTGCCTATGCTCAAAGACATTTTTTTAGTCATTTCTTAGCTTGCTTTTTATAGACAATCATTACAGACTAAAGTTATAAAAGTATGGCCCTAAAGCCCTGATGACAACTTAGGTCAGTAATTCATGTTGTGATAAAATGGGTAAAAGAATTGTGCTTTTCATTCTTTGATGTTTTAGTGTTAAGACCACAGTGAACTAATGTGATCATTTTTGTTGTTGTTGTTAAAGTGAAATGTATATTGTGAAACATTCGTTTGGGTTATTTGTAGTGGCTAAAGACCAAAATAATACCTGCAACATGGAAGAATAATTAACAAATTGACTACTTTAATTAAATTATTTAGTGCTTTTACTAAATGGAAATCTGCTTCCATTCCACCAATATACAAATTTCATATATCTTGCATTTTAGTAAACAAGATCCAGGCTTAGTCAGCAGTTTAAATTTGGACACCTGGAATAAAGTCATAGGGTCTGTCTTAAGCTAAAAGATAAGTATCCTAGATATTAGAACTATGTATGGAACTCATGATATATACATTTTCTCATTTTTCTTCTCTGTCACACTACAGCTGTTTAAGGTACTTGTTCTGTAAAAGATGTGCTTTTACTTGTGATAATAGAATGTCTATAGATAAGTCTTATATCACATGTAGTTATAGCTAGACAGTAAGAATATTCCAGGTCATGTATTTATGCTGTGTATTTACTTATGGTACTAGTATGCCTACATATAGGTTTTGTGTCACATGTAATTATAGCTAGATAGTAAGAATATTCCAGGCTATATACTAATTATTTGTGTAAGTAGAATCAAATAGCTATGAACCAAATTTAGTTACATGGTAGCAAGTTGTCTATTGATCCAAAAATAGTCACAGTATTTTATCATATTTTCTATTAACTTAGCTAAGGCTATTTTAAAAAACAAAATTTTTTTAAAAGAATCAACTGTAGGGGAGCAGCTAGGTGGTCCAGTGGATAGAGCACCGGCCCTGGAATCAGGAGTACCTGAGTTCAAATTCGGCCTCAGACACTTAACACTTAACTAGCTGTGTGACTCTGGGCAAGTCACTTAACCCCAGTTGCCTCACTAAAAAAAAAAAAAAAGAATCAACTGTAGGATAAGCTGTTTTGGGGGTATCTTTGTATGTGTAACTTGTCATGAAAATGTGTTCTTTACCTTATGCTAATAAAATTTACAGGTATCACTATTTTCTCATTTATAGTCAAATTATATCATGATCTCTCATTCAATATATACAAATGTTATTAGGTGGAAAAACTATCTCCCTCATATTTGCAGTCCAAAGTTCATTATTCACTTTTCTTCTACATACCCTTAATATGACACACTATCATTTTTGTTGCTATTTGCGGGGGGGGGGGGATTTTCACCATTTCCTGGAGAAATTAATACAGGAAATTGACTCTATCTAGAGTTTTGTTAACAATTTCAACTTAAATGTATGAAATGGTTAATTTTCTTTCTATCCAAAAGGCTTCCCTTCCAGTACACAGACTCTCACAAGATAGGTACTGAGATTTTAATCTGTGGATGTTTTGTTTTGTGTTGTTTTGTTTTGAAACCAGCAATCAAAAGAAAGAAACTGAAATGAAATGAAATTCTTTGGCATTTTTCTTTCCAAGTTTACAGGTTTAGTATCAGTTTTTGATAAGTGTTAGGGCTAAAAACTAAATTCGAGCTGAAGATTTTCAACCTCAGACATGAAGGCTTGCTCTCAAAGATTTTGCATTCTATGTACTAGGGAAGCTAACAGGTAAATGAGTTAAGTAAATATAAAAAGAAAAAAATTGTGTGTGCACATGCACCAATGGGTGGAATGGGTAGTAGTGTGGAAGATTCTTCATCTATTCTCTTCTTCCTTCTGGAAAGAGCAAAGCAGAATGAATCTCATGTAGGTCTCTCTTGTCTTCCCTAGGCTTCTCTTGTGCTTAGTTTTCCCCTTTTATTTTTTTACATTGGTGGCTAGAGTTTAATTAGCTACCCCTTGTTATAATGGCTAGCTCAAGCCTAGGGACAATATAACAGCCCCCAGCTATACCTGGTGCCTTTCTCTGCTATTTTATAGAGTTTCTATCTGGTCAGAAAAAAAAAAAAGACTCAAAGGCTCAAAGCCCCCAGTTTGGAAAATTCCTGACATTGTTAAGGGCTAAAATTCTAGCTAAACTGTCTAAAATATCTAATGAGTGGTCGCCAATAAATTATAAGCTTTAGCAAGAGTTAGACTTTTAAGCATTTATTAAGGAGAATAAGAATTTGGTAAAGAGAGAGAAAAAGTCCTAGATTCCTATCTATTAAAGGGAGAGCACATTTTTAGCTCCGCTCTCCACTAGAGTCCAAAGGAAAAAGCGCCTGAGACCGAGCGCCAGTCTCTTCCTTCCTCCTCCCACTCGCCCGCGTCACTTCCTGATGCCAAAGAAAAGACTCCTGGTCTTGCCCTCAAAAACCTTCGCTTCATGGGTGGAACTCTTCTACAGTAGGTCTCCAGCAGGTGGTATCATTCCAATCGTTACAACATTTAGACAGAGTATTGACTCACTGTCCTGTTTTAAAGTTTTTAATAGATATACAATATTTTGTATGGATATATAATCTTTGGTCTCTTAATGTTTGAAGCAAAAATCAGAATATGGGAAATGTTAAGTAAAAGGAGTGAACAAAGTACGTGATAGTGCCTGGTACCGGACAGGCATAGGGAAGGGAAGTTGGAGAAAGAGTAGATCTTTAGGGGGAAACTCCCCTGAGTCCTTCAAGAAGTGAATATAACCACTAACTTCAGTCTGATTCTCTTATCCAGAGATACCTATCTCTCCTTCCTTTGCTTCAGCTCAACCCTATTTTGCCAATTCTTTCCAATTTGTATTACTAAATCCTGGGTGGGGTTTGGGATACTGTTGTCCCATTGCTTATTCTGGTTTTGCTGTAGTTTAGCTCTTGCTAATACTATTCTACTCTCAATCTGTCTTTTGCAAATGTGGGCATGTGTGTGTGTGTGTGTGTGTGTGTGTGTGTTCAAGTCTGAGTCTCATGTTTCCCTTTAAAATCTCCTGGATGTGACTCAAGTCCACCTACTGGCCCAAAGATCTTGATAGTCCCAAATTATTCCCAGAACTAAGAAGAAATGCTTTTGTCACTGTACTATAAATCCCCAAATGCCAGTCAGTTCTCAAACCCCATTACATGCACAAAACAAATACAAAGTAATTTTGGGAACAAGGAAGAATGATGGCACTATGGACAGGGACATATTCTGGGTCTGTAGGTTGAATCAGCCGCCATGGACCCAGACAGCAAGAAAAAGGTGAAGAAGCATAGCTTTTAGTTTTCCTCTCAACGATCTTTATTAGACCTATTAGACATTTCTCACTGGATGTTCCATAGGCATCTCAAATTCAACATGTCAAGTATAAGAACTCATCAACTACCTCTCTCCTGCCTCATACCCCAAACCCACACTACTTCCAAACTGCTATACTTCTGTTGAGGATACCATCATCTTTCTAATAACCCAGATGATCAACCTTGTTGTTTTTATTCAGTTGTGTCCAACTTTTCATGATTCCATTTGGGGTTTTCAGCTATCCTCAATTCCTTACTCTCCTTCATCCTCCATATCCAATCAGTTGGTAAGTATTATTCTACCTCTACAACATTTCTTACATTTATTTTCTTAAACTTCCTCGAGTAGCTAACATCCTAGTTCAGATTACTGTTACCTCTTGCCTGGACTATTACAATAGCCCCTTTCCAATTCCTCTTCTACACAGCTGCCAAATTTGAATTCTTGCCAAAGTTTAACCATGTCACTTTCCCACTTAAAAAGTTTCAATGGGGAGCAGCTAGGTGGCACAGTGGATAAAGCACTGGCCCTGGATTCAGGAGGACCTGAGTTCAAATCCAACCTCAGACACTTGACACTAGCTATGTGACCCTGGGCAAGTCACACAACAAAACAAAACAAAACAAAAAAAGTTTCAATGGTTTCCTGTTGTCTCTGGCTTTTAAAGCCCTTCATTAGCCTCTCTATCTTTCTCATTTTGTTGCACATTTGACCTCTTTATATACTCTTTCTTCCAGTCAAAATGGCCTCCTTATAAGACATCCCATCTCCCATATCTGCACTTTTGTCCATGCTGCTAGATAGTGCAGAGGATAGAATGCTGGGATTGAGAGGAATTGAGGTCAAACCGGATCCCAGACACAATAACTGTGCCCCTGGGCAAGTCATTTAATCCCTGTTTATTTTAGTTTCCTCAAATGTAAAATGGGAATCATAATAGCACCTACTTCTCTGGATTGTTGTGAGGATCAAGTGAGATAATATTTGTAAATGTTCTTAGCACAGCACCTGGCATATAGTAGCCACTGTATATAAAAATGCTCACCCCCTTCCCCCTCCCCTATCCCCTATACTTGGAATGTACAGCTTTCCATCTCAAATGGTTTCCTTACTGGTTTTCCTTCAAAGCCCAGCTTAACTGCCACATGTTAATCCTTTCAATTGCTAGTACCTCCTAGAAATTACTTTGTATTGTCTTAGTTTATACATGCACAGTATTTACTTTTTTCCAATACACAGCTTTTCAAATAGAATGTATAGTCCTTGAAAACAGGAAATGCTGGGGGTGGCTTTGTCTCTGTATACCCATCATACAAGGTTGGACACATATGGGAGGCAACATGTTGTAGTGCATAGAGTGCTGGACTTGGAGTTAGGAAGACCTAACTTTGAATCCTAGCTCAGATGTTTGCTAGCTGTGTGACCTGGGAAAGTCACCTAGTCTCTCTCTCTCTCTCTCTCTCTCTCTCTCTCTCTCTCTCTCTCTCTCTCAGTCTCTCTCTCTCTCTCTCTCTCTCTCTCTCTTTTTTTTGCGGGGCAATGAGGGTTAAGTGACCTGCCCAGGGTCACACAGCTAGTAAGTGTCAAGTGTCTGAGGCAGGGTTTGAACTCAGGTCCTCCTGAATCCAAGGCCAGTGCTTTATCCACTGCGCCACCTAGCTGCCCCTACCTAGTCTCTTTTTGCCTCAGTTTTCTCATCTATAAAATGAGAAAGGTAGACTCAATGACTTTACACATCCCTTCTAATCCTAAATCTATGATCCTGAGACTATGATAATGTATTGATGTATTGACTGATTACTAGCATCAGTGTCTTTGTTGTTGTTCAGTCTTGCCCTACTCTTTGTGACCCTATTTGGGGTTTTCTTGGCAAAGATACTGGAGTGGTTTGCCATGTGACAAATGAGGGAACTGAGGTAAACAGGGTGAAGTGACTTGCCCTGGGTCACACAGCTAGTAAGTGTCTGAGGCTGCATTTGAACTCAGGAAGATTTATCTTCCTGATTCGAGACCCAGTGCTCTATCCACTGTGCCACCTAGCTGTCCTATCAGGGTTTTTAGTTTCGCAGATTAGCATCACTTAGTTTAAGGGATTAACAAAGCAGAGCTCCCTGGAGAATGATTATAGGTCTGTAACTTATTTCTCTAACAGATTCCAATGGAGGCAGCTAGGTGGCTTAATGGATAGAACGCTGGGCCTGGAGTCAAGATGACCTGAGTTCCAATGTGACCTCCTGGGCAAATCACTTAACCTGTTTGCTGTAATTCACTGTAGAAGGAAATGGCAAACCACTCCAGTATCTTTGCCAAAAAACCCCCAAACCCATATGGGGTCACAAAGAGATGGATACAAGTGAACCACAACATAGGCGAAAGAGCTTTTGCTGTATTCTAAGTTAAATCAGTTCAGGCCAACTCATTCCCCCGATGTCTGGTCAACTCCCTGAATTCAAAGAATTCACACTGGTCTTTACTCAAGCTTCTCCAATGTGAGCATCACCCAGCAACTCCAGGCAGATGTAGGAGCTCAGAGAAGACTCGGGATAACCAAAGTTACTGACCTCCTCTTCATCTTCTGAGGGTTCTCAATGGGAGAATTTGGAAAAGAAGGAACAAGGAGTAATCTGGGAACATGAGACAATGCTGGGGGACAGGGAAGGATAAGGTGATGATGGAGCAAGAATGGAGACATTGGACAAAGATAATGGACGCTTATCACCTTTGGGTAGAAGAATAGAGAACACCAGCAAGTAAAAAGAAGGTACAAAAGGGGAGGTGGAAAGGTGTCAAAGACTAACTTTTTCTATACCTACAGTGAAAAAAGCACCATGATTAAAAGGAAATGGGCAGGGGCAGCTAGGTGGCTCAGTGGATAAAGCACCGGCCCTGGATTCAGGAGTACCTGAGTTCAAATCCGGCCTCAGACACTTGACACTTGCTAGCTGTGTGACCCTGGGCAAGTCACTTAACCCCCATTACCCTGCAAAAAAAAAAAAAAAAAAAGGAAATGGGTTAAAATCCTGCTTCTGTCACTTCCCCCCCCCACCCCCGCCGGGGCAATGAGGGTTAAGTGACTTGCCCAGGGTCACACAGCTAATAAGTGTCTGAAGTCAGATTTGAACTTAGGTCCTCCTGAATCCAGGGCTGGTGCTTTATCCACTGCGCCCCCTGGATGCCCTCTGTCACTTCTTACTTGTGTAACTCTGGGCAAGTTATTTAATCTATATGCACTTCCATTTCCTTGTCTATAAAAATCAGGGGATTAGACTAAGAAACCACTGAGATTCCTTCCACCTCTTCCTACTTCCACCGGTAGGCTTATGATCCTACTTCAAAAATGTACTTAATATCAACCTTTTCTCTTCATAGAACAGATGGAAAGAGCCCCCCTGAACATTAACTCATCCTTGAGGTGCTCAACTCATCTTTTCATTGTCCTATTCTGCCTTGAATTATGGAGAGTACCCCCTCTGCCCTCCCAAATAAACATATTCCCTTCCCTCTACCCTCTCAGTCCCCACTTGTGAAAGTAATCCCTTCTCTATTTTCCGTTTCTCACTGGCCGAAGTGGATTAGCTCTGTGGTGGCAGAGGGTGGGAAGATGGGGGGATGCTTCACAGGCACAGGCCCAAGGCTGGTTGGTTGAGACAGCCAGGTATGCTTTCCCATCCATGTGCTCCCCTAGAGAAAATTATAAGGCAGCTAGGTGACACAGTGGATAAAGCACTGGCCCTGGATTCAGGAGGACCTGAGTTTAAATCTGGCCTCAGACACTTGACACTTACTAGCTGTGCAACCCTGGGCAAGTCACTTAACACTCATTGCCCCACCAAAAAAAAGAAAGAAAGAAAGAAAGAAAGAAAGAAAGAAAGAAAATTATAATCCCATCTTCAGTGAAATTGATGTTTCAATTGATAAAAGAGACAAAGGGCTAGTGTGGATAGCACCCAAATAATAGTTTTTAAGTTTAAATGAAATTAAGTTTTCAAATTTTAAAACACAGAAGAATTAAATACTTGGCAAGAATAACTATAAATGCCATATGGCATAATTGTCAGATTTTGCCCTTAAATTCTCTTGCTATCTGAATGTTAAAAAAAACCACACACACACACACAAAACACAAAACTCTACAGTGTTTCAAAAAACTACATGTTTTTCCAGAGAATTCACTTAAAAATAGAAAGAAGACTAGACTATTAGAGATGCTTTAAGGAGAGGCTAGTTAGTATGGATTGTAAAATCAAGCAAAGAACAAGGTGTGGGCATGGGAAAAAACCTGAGCAATGTTGTAAGACCTTATAGGACAATTAAAGTATGTAGTGAAGGGGCAGCTAGGTGGTGCAGTGGATAGAGCACTGGCTCTAGATTCAGGAGGACCTGAGTTCAAATCTTACCTTAGACACTTGACACTTACTAGCTGTGTGACCCTGGGCAAGTCACTTAACCCCAATTGCCTCACCAAAAAAAAAAATTATGTAGTGAAAATAGAGTCAGTCATTGTTTCCTCTTCTTCACATTCCTGTCACTCGGTTAAAATGGCTTTTTCAAAGTTTACCGAGGACCTCATAATTGTTCAATCCAATGGCCTGTGATGTTTAAAATCTAAATTGTGGTTACCTTAAATTAGAAGCTTTAGCACCAGTCCTTGGGCATTAAACATTTATTAAAGCATACAGATATTCCCATGGAGTTCAGAAAGTTTAAAAAAAAGCCTATTTAGCCTAGAGTTCCAGACCAGTCTGGTTCTTCCTCAAGTCTTCTGCCACAAGCCTGCTTCAATCACAAACTCTCTCCAGCAAACTGATTGTGGAAGCTTTTTATAAGTCTGGAAAAGAGGTGGTCCTTACACACAGCTTCAAGCTGATTGGTTGGCATCATCCAAATCCATTGGTTCTGAAGGAGTTCTCAAGGTGTGATTACAATCCAGTTAACTTGAAGTAGGCTAATCAGCAGTTAATCACTCTCACTTGATTCAATCAGTCTAGATTAATCTCCAGGTGGGTCTCTGAGTATCTGCTAAATCTCATTATTTCATCACAGGCCTTTTCGCAATCCTCATCCTCTTTGAAAGCTCTGTCACTTTGGATACTTTATGAGCCTCTTTTCTTGAATGTGCTGTCCTGGGGGGCAGCTAGGTGGCACAGTGGATAAAGCACTGGCCCTGGATTCAGGAGGACCTGAGTTCAAATCTGGCCTCAGACACTTGGCACTTACTAGCTGTGTGACCCTGGGCAAGTCACTTAACCCCCAGTGCCTTGCCCCCCCCCAAAAAAAGAATGTGCTGTCCTGGTTCTCCTAACTGGATGCCAGCATTTTCATACCTCACCCCCTCTGCCCAGGACCCTCTTTTCTCTCTTCAGTCTAAGTCATCTCACCAGGTCCCATGATTCAGTTATTATCTCTATGCAGAGACCATCTAGCTCAACCTTATCATTTTTTACATAGGAGGAAAATGAGGCCAAGAAACACTGGCACTTACCCAAGATCATCAAAGGCAGAATTTGAATCCACAACCTCTAACTCCAAAGTTAGCCCTTTCCCAGCCTTCATTGTTACCACATCCCCTGTTCACATGTCCAACATGGAATTTATTACCTTTCCCCATAAACTTGACCCTCCTCCTAGTTCCCCAGCTTTTGGTGTCCTGTCCTTGTCATCTAGATTCATAATTTCTTCTTTCATTTTTTTTTGGGGGGTGGTGTAAGGCAATTGGGGTTAAGTGACTTGCCCAGGGTCACACAGCTAGTAAGTGTCAAGTGTCTGAGGCTGGATTTGAACTCAGGTCCTCCTGAATCCAGGGCCGGTGCTTTATCTACTGTGCCACCTAGCTGCCCCTACTTTTTCTATATAGCCTTTGTATATATTTATTTGTGTGCATGTTGTACTCCTCCAGTGGAATGTAAGCTTCTTAAAAGCAGGGACTGTTTTTGTTTTGTTTTGTTTTGTTTTGTTTTTATATTTTGTATCCTCTGGACCTAGCACAGTGCGTTGCAGGTACTATAGCAGACACTTAATAAATGTTGTGGAATTGGATCATTTCCCCAATCCCCCTATGTTTCAGTGAGGAATAATTAATTAATAAGCAATACAATTTTAAAAGCTGGCAGTTGTTAAAAGTCTACCAACATTAAATAATCATAACATGATGTCTATTCTAGACATTTTGTATCTTTTATAAGTGAAAAGAAGAGATATAGTAAAGTCAATACTCTAAATATAAAGCACATGCCATATGTAGGAATATAAATCATGGAATTATGCATTATGGAAGCAAATTATGGCTGATGCAGAAACTATCTCTGTGATCCCTTGATATTTCTCCAGTCTTTGACTGCTCCAATATTCTTCTCATTTCACCAGTCTATAAAGACTGTGAAGCATGTATGGCATGTTTATTTATGTAGCACCTAAGGGCATTCCCCTTCTCCCCCCATACCTTAGATATGCACCAATCCCCCCCCCCAAAAAAAAAAACTATTCCAGGTTCAAGGTACTCCATAGCTTCATACTCTCTCAAAAAACATAGTTTGTGAGTACCTACCAATATGTTTACTTTTACTAGTAGGCCAGAGAACATGAATTCAAAGCAAAATCACTTAATAAAATCTCATTTTAGAAAGTGTAATGTAATTTGGAACTAGTGTCTCACTTCATATTTACCCTGGAAGGTTGGATGTCCAGACTGATGGGTTCTGTCTCCCTTCAAGGTTAGGGGTATAGCTGAAGGGTTGGGGGTATCTTTCTGTAACTATAGTTCATTAATCTCCATTACACCTTAGAAGAGGAAGACCTTGTGAATGTCAAAAAGTCTAGTCAGCATCCTAGCAATGTCCTTGGAACAACTGAAGGCAGAATCTATACCAGGAGCAAAGGACAACCCAGACACTCTGAAAAAAGACAACTTCAGGACTCCATGAAGAACCCAGAAGAAAGTTATATCATGCCTAAGAGGAATTTAATGAGGATTTTATGAAGACAGAAAAAATACTTCCAATAATCAGGAGAGATAGGGATTCTTCTCATCAATATCCCCCCAAGTGATTTTTTCACATGGGCTTGAGGCTAGAATGCCATCTACCACTGGAAGGGCAAGGCTCTGGAATATTGGGTTCTGAATTAAGATGCTATATTACATAGATGAGTAGCATCCTCTTTGCTGAGAGCCTTTGAGGTCTAACTTATTTAGTATCTCAGAGGAACATTAAAAAGTTTAGTGAAGTTTTCATTTACAAAACATTTTCCTATGATTCTAGATAACTTGAAAAAAACACAGGAAGGACGTTGTCTACCCTTGCCACTCTTATAAAAGTCTTTAATTCTGAATTTAACAGCCATAAACACTTGTAAGCTGATAAAATTCCAGTACCTTGAGGGCATATTTTCTATTTTTCCTTAAACTCTCACTTCCTCTCATTTGAATTTGTGTGAAGCCAGGCTTAATTCCTTTTAGGCCTTTCAATTTCAACTAATTAGGGCTTATAAATAAGTCAAATATATAATTAAAATCACCACATAAATGACAAAGAATTTTCTTACTTTAGATTAAATTTACTTTCAAAGAAGATTCATGGTGGAAAACTATAGGATTCTCACTCAAATGGTTAATGCCTAACTCCATTTCAAAGCCATTTTTAGTTGTCCAGTTTTGACAGCGCATTAAAATGGAATTTTTAATAAAGATATTTACATAGTCCTCTTTTCCATCATGCTGGTACTAAGTGTGACCAAATTAATGTGTAATTTGAAGTTCATCCTCATTACATAGCTATATGAATGATATAGAAAAATCATAGGATTTAACAGATGAAAGTGATCCTTAGGGGTAATTCAGTCCAATCCCTTCATTTTTTTTTTTTTTTGGTGAGGCAATTGGGGTTAAGTGACTTGCCCAGGGTCACACAGCTAGTAAGTGTCAAGTGTCTGAGGCCAGATTTGAACTCAGGTCCTCCTGAATCCAGGGCTGGTGCTCTATCCACCCAACCCCTTCATTTTACAAAAGAAAACTGAGGCTAAAGTTTAAGTTATTATTACTAGTATTTTTTTTTTGCAAGGCAATGGGGGTTAAGTGACTTGCCCAGGGTCACACAGCTAGTAAGTGTCAGTGACTCAGTAAATAGAGCACCAGTCCTAGAATCAGGAGGATTAAAATCTGGCCATCCTCAGACACCTGTGGGATCCTGGGAAAGTCACTTAACCCTGTTGGCCTCAGTTTCCCCATCTGTAAAATGAGCCGGAGAAGGAAATGGCAAAACATTCCAAAATCTTTGCCAAGAAAACCTCTAAATGGGCTCACAAAGAGTTGATGGTGACTGAAAACAATGAAACAACAAGAGTGATATTATGATCCTAGGGACTTTGAGGATCATCTAGTCCAACCCACTACCAGAGAGAAGAATCCCCTCCAGCTGAAAACTCCCCTACCCTTATGCAATGGGACATGGGCTATCAATAAACTGTTAGTGTTATATTTCTTGAGTTCCACATGTGATTGTCACAAGCTATTTTGGGGTAGCAAGAGTCTAGTACATGGTGCATGGGTGACAGACAAGTACTAGGTTGAATTCTACCAACATGAACAGCTAATGGATCCTTCCTTCCTTCCTTCTAGAGCTGCTCAGTAAGGAGTCCATGAACTCCCATCAGCATAGAGATAACACAGTGTGTGGACTCATATGTCCTTGTTTTGAATCCAAAAGGATGCATGCTTCACTGCCAGCCAGTCTAGTGAGACTCCTAAGACTGTGTGGTGCCACACCAACATATGGGACCTGCTCCACAATCTAAAGGTCTGCTTCTTCTGCTATGTCTGGGCTCCACTTCTCCATCACTGCTTTGGGCTTCTTGGCATTATAATGGGTGAGGAGACTTGGCCCCATCTCTGCCCGATCCTCCTTGATCTTTAAAGTTTTCACGTCTTCTGATCCATCGTGGCCTTGCTTACAAGATGACCCCCTTGGTTTGTAACCCCGAGGTATTAGCACAACTTTTTATCTTATACAAGATGGAGCCCCTTCAGGAATGTCATATCTGAGGATCATAGATTTGGAATCCAACTTCCCATTTTACAGATGAAGGAGGAAACTGAGGCCCAAACTTGCATGAGGACACATAGTAATCGTCTGAGGCAGGATTTGAATGTAGTTCTTCCTAATTCCAAGTAGAGTACTTCACCTAGTTGCCCTTATCAGGAATATTATCAAGGAAGTGAAAGCTTTATCTTCTATTTCCTGGCAGGTGATATGCAAATATTTCTTTTCCTCTAAAACAGGGTATCTCCCAAATGGGGACTTACTTACCTTTGTGGTTGCATCAGAAAAAGCAAATTTTTCTTCAGTCACTGGAGAGAGTGGAATGTGTATGCACTCCTGGTGCTAGTACCTCTTTTCCTAATTCTACTTGACTTCATACATATATTTGACATCTTTCCAAATACAAATTGGATAGATGTGCAAAATAGCATGAGAGAGCAGTTGAACACCTTCTTTAAGGGCCAAAAGAATTTGCTGTGAGAAGTGGAATATTTTAATGGTGAAAGTGGGTTTTGTCCTTCCAAGTTTAGGATCGGGAATTACGAACTTGCCTTCATAGTTTTGTTTGGCCAGACTTTTTAATAGTTTTGCTCTTCAGTAAAGGTTGGATTCAGAATTTTCAATTTATGTAACATGACTTCATATGAAACAGGAAGTGTAATAGACCTATGGTCAAGTAGATAGGGGCTAACCCTTTTAAAGAGGGAAACAATGGGGTATTCAGAAAAGTTCTGCCACCATGTTTATGAGGATGCCTTTCAAATTCTTCCCACCACTCCTAAAATTTATCAAAATTCAGTTATACTAAATAGAATACCATTATTATGGCTTCAGGATGGCATTGCTGAGCAGTCCACTAAGTGATATGCTGACATTCTGCTCTTTTTGATGGGTTTACTTCATGAGAGAGCCTACTTTATCAAGAATACTTTCTAGCACCAATTCCATATTCTAAATTAGTGATTCCCAGAACCATATTCCTTGTACCACACTTTCATCATGTACTAAGTTACCTGGCTATCACTTTCATGGAGAAAAAAAATCTTAGAAAGCTTGATGGCTTAATATATTCTTAGATTGTGTGTGTGTGTGTGTGTGTGTGTGTGTGTGTGTGTGTGTGTGTGGTGGTAGTGAGGAATTCATCACACTTAGGAACATATACTGATATGCATATTTATGATAATCTATACAGTCCTTCACAATTAAGCTTTTACTAAAACATATAATGCTGGCCAAGCATTTAAAAAAATGAGATGTTTGGTTTTGTTTTCTTGTACGTGCTAATTTTCAAGAAATTCTAATTACAATTTCAATGGTCTAGACTTTTTGAAACTTTTTCTTTCTTCTCACTAAAACTATCAGCTCTTCCCACACACTTAGAGTCACGAACGTAATAATTTTTTTTTCTCAAGGGATTTTTTGTATTTGAAAATTTGATTAAAAAATAATAAAAAGAACCAAATAATTTCCTAAATCACTGGTGAACATACAAATGTAAGACTCCTTATTGGTAGAGAATCATTACTTGATATTCCCTGCCTGAGTGAGGGGAAGAGTTGGGGTGAGCTTGGAAGAAAGAATTTACCACTGAGTAGAGGTTTATGCAAATGAACTTGAGCCCCAAGTTACATATTACAGTAAAAATATGCCCTGACATGTCAGAATACAACACTCACATAGACACAACAGATAAAACTTGATCTACCAGTGAACTATAACTTCTTTTTGCAACTTTCATATTTTCTTTTTTTTTTTTTTTTTTTTTTTTTTTTTTTTTTTTTTTTGGCGAGGCAATGAGGGTTAAGTGACTTGCCCAGGGTCACACAGCTAGTAAGTGTCAAGTGTCTGAGTCTGGATTTGAACTCAGGTCCTCCTGAATCCAAGGCCAGTGCTTTATCCACTGTGCCACCTAGCTGCCCCCCAACTTTCATATTTTCTATATGTGCTGACCGTAGTCTTGGTCCTAAAGCTTCCCCAATAATAGAGCTTTATCTTGTAATCAAGGTATTCTAAGCAAGTAGGCTATAGTTCCAATCCATGGACTTTCCATCCTGAGATAGGGGACTCATGCTCAGTTACATCCCAATTAGAGGTTTGTTTGTTTTTTTTCTTTGCTCTACTTAGTATATTTGTAAATTTTTCTGAGCAAAGGCATGCACAGACTGTGCAAAGAGCTAATGGAAATCCTTTGCCAGGGTGTTCTGGGACATCCAACTCATGCTCACTCATGTCTCTGAAGGAAGTATGCAGTTTGTTCCCTATCCCCAGGGAATGAACCTTTACTTGAGGAGGGCATGAGGTTTGCTTCTTCTTGCTTCCTAGTTGGTCCAGTGGTGCTCCACTTGGTGGCGATCCACTTGGATCTCTTCTCAGGCATCTGAAGAGTAGAATAGCCTGGGGTAGGCAGGGGCATGAAGATTCATGCTAGTCCTCTAGCTCTTGGCAGTACTTCAGGTTATTATACACCACACACACTTTTAGCCATAGCATGTGAGTGACAGGCAAGTATGTCAAACTCTGCTAAGATGATCACTTCCTTCTGCCTTTAAGAACTGCTCAGTGCATCAACCCCTCACTACCCTTAGCTTGAGAATCATACAGTATACATAAGGATATACTTTTACATTCTTTGTTCTGCTTTTATTCCATGATACACCAAGAATATTTACCCCATACTTAGCTGGCATTAGTAAAGACCTTTGGCATCTAAATTTAAAAAAAACAACAACCTATTAACTATTGTGATCTGGTGGGAAAATGCGTGTCATGGGCAACACAATATAAAGATGGGAGTACTGAAGACTACAAAAGAGTATCTTTTACAGATGAAACTCACTTTTTCATTCAAGGGCTACTACAAAACTATTATCAGAAGATGTCCAGGTGAACCTATAAGAGCTGGGTATCTTCAAAAGACTGTAAAAGATCTACTTTTTAAAAATGCTTTGAGATTTTGGGGGTTGTTCTCATTGAGATAACGATCAACTCAGATAAGTATATTGATAGGCACTAAGAATATTTGTTCTAGAATTATAATGTAATTATGATACATTATAATTTTATTGTAATACAGTGTTCTGGCATAAGTGCAGACCCTGTCAGCTTGGTCAGCTAATGCAACATCTGTCTCTGCGTGGAGGATGCTAGTGAGCTTGCTTCTGGAACAATTGTAATGACGTGTCTTGGAGATTGTGGAGCATATATAGACATTCCATACAGATTGAAGCTGACTATCCATATGGTAAAGGAGAGACTGACTTCAGAGGCATTCAAAAAGAACTATCAGCTACTGCCTCTTTTCCCAGTGGTGGTCTTGGAAGATCTTCATGACTTTTCTGCTCATGGTATCTGGTGAGAGACCAGTAAGGGAAAGGGGCTTATGGCTTTTTCCCATCTAAGGCCAAATGACCTAGAGTAATAGCTTTCAGATCTTAGGTTTTGTTGTTGTTGTTGTGTTTTGTTGTTCTTTTCCTTTCTAGGTGAAGGAAGGGAGTAGAGTTTCCTTAACCTGTTGAACTTTAGGAGTTCAGAAGCAACTTTGTCATCCTGGTATTCTAGGCCAGGTTTTACAGAAAGCCCATCATTGAAACCCTGAGCAGCAAGGAGGGACCTTCTGGACCCAGCCCAGAAGTGGATAAGATGAAGACTTATCTTTTTTTTTTTTTGGTCTTTTTTAGGGGTTATTTTTGTTTTTAATTAACAGAAACCTATATTCTCCCCTTGGACATGAACTCAATGGGACCAATGCAATGTGAGAACTGAGCTAGGTTATGAACCTACTCCCTAGAGATCATGATGGTATATGAAAGGATATGGTCCTGAGATATGAAAAGAATTGAGCTAGGGCCCTTAAGTGGGGGCTCAAGCCAATGTCAGAAAAGAAAAACATTCTCTGATCCCTCAGGGAATCCTGGAACTCTGAGGGGAGAATGTAGCAACCTAACTCTGGGAGAGAAGGTCAGAGTACACATGTCACAAAAGAAATTCCCAAATGGAGTTGGAACACTACAGCAAAATCTCACACCGGGAGCAGCTGGGTGGTGCAGTGGATAGAGCACTGGCCCTGGAGTCAGGAGTACCTGAGTTCAAATCTGGCCTCAGACACTTAACACTTACTAGCTGTGTGACCATGGGCAAGTCACTTAACCCCAATTGCCTCACTAAAAAAAAAAAAAGTCTAAAAAAAGGAAATTACTAAAAAAAAAAAAATCTCACACCATGCCATATGCTACAAAAGGTTAAGAAAATCCAAGAGGCAAGAGTCCAACCTGCAAGAGAAGGCAGCAGTCTCCAGAAACTAGAAAAACAGAATCTATAGTCTGAAACTAGAATGTAGACTGAAATACCAAGAAGCACCTCCAACAGTTAAAATTAATAATTATAGTGAAATAGTAGCTGCACAGAGCATAAAATGGCAAAATTCTTTTAGCATTAAGGTTGTACTTGGGCTTCATTAGCTAAAGTGCCTAACAATGTCCACAGAAAATATGAAACTTCCATAATCTCTAGCAAGACAAACATACAACAATTTCTTTGAACAGATCTCTAAGTTATCCTAAACCAACAACATTCTATTCATTTTAATGTCATGATTAAATCTCAGGATGCAAACCCCACACATAAAAAGAATTCTAGCTGGTACACATGACTTATACTTAATATATGTAAAACCATCATGTTTTCTGCCACAATGGGAGAGAAAATGTAACATTTTTTTTTCTTTTATCAGAGTAGAATCACAGAGACACAATCTTAGAGTATCCCAAATGGAATCCAGGTTTTATGAGATGAAAGCATGACAAGTGTCAGAGTCCTGTGGAATAATTTGTGTTTCAGAAATCTCATTTATCAAGAAGAAAAAATATAAATGGTATGTTGTATCCATCTTGCTAAGTGAAAAAACTGCAATTTAAATTGTTTTAAATTGCAGGTTCACAACATCTCACACCTTATACCAAGATAAAGTTAAAATGGGTACATTACTTACACATAAAGGATGGTACCATAAGCAAATTAAGAGAACATGGAATAGTTCATCTGTCAGATTTATGGATAAGGGGAGAATTTAGGACAAAAAAAAAAGTAGAGAGAGCATTACAAAGTGTAAAATTCATCATTTTTATTATATACACTTGAAAAGTTTTTGCACAAACAAAACCAATGCAACAAAAATTATAAGGAAAGCAGAAAAAGTAGCGGAGGGGGATTTCTGCAACAAGTATCTCTGATAAAGGCCTCATTTATCAAATATATAGAGAACTGAGTCAAATTTATAAAAATATAAGTCATTTCCCAACTGATAAATGGTCAAAGGATATGAATAGGAAGTTTTCAGACAAAGAAATCAAAGCTATATATAGTAATATGAAAAAATGCTCTAAATCACTATTGATCAGATAAATGTAGATTAAAACAATTCTGAGGTACCACTTCTCACCTATCAGAGTGGCTAATATGACAAAAACGGAAAATGTTTGGTGTTGGAGGGGATATGAGAAAACTGGGACTGTCGGTGAAGCTGTGAATTGATCAAACCATTCCGGAGATTAATTTTGAACTATGCCAAAAGGGCTATAAAACTGTGCATAACCTTTTGATTTAGCAATACCACTGCTAGGTCTATATCCCAAAGGAATCCAAAAAAGGAGAAAGGACTTACTTGTGGGGGTTTTTTGTTTGTTTGTTTTTGAAAGGACTTAATTGTACAAAAATATTTATAGCATCTCTTTTTTTGTGGTGGCTAAGAATTGGAAATTGAGGGGTTGCCCATCAATTGAGGAATGACTGGACAAGTTGTGGTATATGGTTATGATGGAATATTATTGTGCTATAAGAAATGATGAGCAGGATGATTTCAGAAAGACTTACATGAAGCAATGCAAAATGAAGTGAGAATTAGGAGAACAGTGTACATATCAACAGTAATATTATGTGATGAAGAACTGTGAATGATTTAACTATTCTCAGAAAAACAATATAGCCCAAGGCAATCCCAAAGGACTCATGATGAAAAATGCTATCCACCTCCAAAGAATCAATATTGTCTGAATACAGACTCAAGCATACTTTTTCCTTCCTTCCTTCCTTCCTTCCTTCCTTCCTTCCTTCCTTCCTTCCTTCCTTCCTTCCTTCCTTCCTTCCTTCCTTCCTTCCTTCCTTCCTTCCTTCCTTCCTTCCTTCCCTCCCTCCCTCCCTCCCTCCTTCCTTCCTTCCTTCCTTCCTTCCTTCCCTTCCCTTCCCTTCCCTTTCCTTCCTTCCTTCCTTCCTTCTTTCTTTCTTTCTTTCCTTCATCCTTTCTTTCTTTCTTTCCTTTATCCTTTCTTTCTTTCTTTCTTTCTTCCTTCCTTCCTTTCTTTCTTTCTTTCTTTCTTTCTTTCTTTCTTTCTTTGTCTTCTTCTACAAAATAAGCAATATGGAAATGTTTTAAATGATTACACATGTATAACCTATGTAAGATTAATTACCATCTCAGGGATGGGGGAAGAAAGGGAGAGAGTGTGGGAGAGATAGAATTTGGAACTTAAAATTTAAAGAAAAACAAATGTCAAAATTGTTTTAACATGTAATTTAGGGAAAATAAAATATTTCAAAAATAAAGTAAGGATAAGAAAAACTTCCAAAAAAAAAAAAAAGCAGCTCCTAAGTGACTTGTAATAGCCATAGTAGCCCAGGGGCCCCACCTGAAGATTGACTTGGAATTGACTGAATTGAGTGAGACTGAGAAACTGACTGAGAATCTACTTAAGAATGATTAAATCGAGACCACACATGGCCATCCCTGAGTAGAGTGTTATTCTCAGAGGCTGTGGACTACGCCATCAACATGAGACCACTTTCAACCAATGAGCTTGAAGGACCTCCCCTTTTGGGGAGGGGGACAGGAAGTAGGAAGCGGAGGCTGGCTCGCTGGATCTTGGGACTAGCTGAGAAATATAGTGGTGGATCAGTGGAATAGGTTAAGCACACAAAACAAAGAAGTAAATGAATATAGCAATCTCCTGTTTGATAAACCCAGACTCTAGCCTTCAGGACAAGAACTCAGTCTGTGACAAAAACTGCTGGGAAAACTAGAAAATAGTATGGCATAAACTAGGCATAGACCAACATCTTACAGTGTACACCAAAGTAAAGTCAAAATGAGTACATGGTCTAGAAACAAAGGGTAATACCATAGGCAAATTAGAAAAAGAAGCAATAGTTTAGTTGTCAAATCTATGGAGGGGGAAGAATTTATGAGCAAAGATGAAATAGAGAATATGAAATGCAAAATGGATCATTTTGACTACTTTCCAATTCAAACCAGATTAGAAGCAGAAATCTGGAAAACAATCTTTACAGCTAGTGTTTCTGGTAAAGGTCTCATTTCTAAAATATATAGAGAAATGAATCAAATATATAAGAATACAAGACATTCTCCAATTGAGAAATGGTCAAACAATATGAACAGGCAGTTTTTAAATGAAGAAATTAAAGGTGTCTACAGCCATATGAAAAAAAAAAGTTCTCAATCACTACTGATTAGAGAAGTGCAAATGAAAACTATGCTGATGTACCACCTCCCACCTATCCAATTGACTAATATGACAAAAAAAGGAAAATGATAAATGTTGGAGAAGATGTGGAAAAATTGGAACACTAATGTTGGTGGAGTTGTTCACTGATCCAACCATTCTGATGAGTAATGTGAAACCATACCCAAAAGGCTATAAAACTGTGCATGCCCTTTGACTCAGTAATACCACTACTAGATCTGTATCCCAAAGAATAGATCATAAAAAAGGGAAAATACCTACATGTACAAAAATATTTATAGCAGCTTTCTTTGTAGTGTCAAGGAATTGGAAATTGAGGGACTGCCCATCAATTGGGAAATGGCTGAACAAGTAGTAGTATATGAATGTAATGGAATACTATTGTGCTGTAAGAAATGATGAGCAGGCAGATTTCAGAAAAAAACATGGAAAGCCTTCAGTGGACTGCTGTTGAGTAAAGTGAACAGAACCAGGAGAACATTTGTACACAGTAACAGCAACATTATTTGAAGATCAATTGTGATAGACTTAGCTCTTCTCAGCAATACAGTGATTCAAGACAATTCCAAAGAACTCATGATGGAAAATACTCTCCACGGCCAGAAAAAAGAATTGTGGATTCAGGATGCAGATTGAACCATACTGATTCTACTTTTTTTGTTTTGTTTTTTGAGGTTTTTTCCTTTTGTTCTGATTCTTCTTTCACAACATGACTAATGCAGAAATACATTTAATGTGATTGAACATATATGACCTATATCAGATTGCTTTCTGTCTTGGGGAGATGGGAGGGAAGGGAGGAAGGAAGGGAGAAAAATTTGGACCTCAAAATCTATAAAAACACATGTTGAAAACAATATTCATATGTAACTGGAAAACAATACTTTTATGATTAAAAAAAGTGAATGTTGAAAATTTTCTTTATATGTAATTGGAAAAAAATAAAGGTCTGGTAAAGAATAAAAAAAATATCCATAGTAAATATTTGTAGTCTTCATTCTGATAAACCATGAATGTAAGCTTAAGTAAAAAACAAAAAGGAAATAGGTATAAGGTTATGTGATTCTGTAATTAAAGTCTTAAAACATAAATATAATCTGAAAAGTAAAAACAGCAGAAAAGAAATTTATTCATGAGAGGAAGATAAATATGCTTCAGTGACCTGGGAATCTGCCTGATTTTAAGCCCCATTGAAAACTAATAGGCAATATATAATCAGGTCTACACTTAGAAAAATGGACTATTTATCAAAAATGTGCTTAATATTAATATGACAAAAGTGTGGCTTCATGATGAACTAAAGAATATATGTCAAAATACTGTAAATTTAATGCCAAGCTGTGTGGTGTTTTTTTTTAAGTGAATGCAAGGGGGCTGCTAGGTGGAGCAGTGGATAAAGCACCAGCCCTGGATTCAGGAGGACCTGAGTTCAAATCCAGCCTCAGACACTTGACACTTACCATCTGTGTGACCTGGGCAAGTCACTTAACCCTCATTGTCCTGCAAAAAACAGAACAAAACAAAAGTGAATGCATCAAAAAGATAATAAACTGAATGTTAGTTTTTTAAGATGCAAAATGTTATTTGTCAATAAATGTGATTATTTTATAATTTAATTAAAACCTAATTAATTTGTATACCACTGTGCTGTTCCTCAAATAAGACCTTCCATCTCTTTACTCTGGGCATTCTCTCTGGCTATCTCCCAAGCATCTAACACTCTCCCTCCACATCTCCACTTCCTGGCTTTCCTGGCTTACTGCAGATCCTAGCCAAGATCCCCCTAGGCCTATATGACCTTGTCAAAAATATTGGTAGGGGAAGATCTTTAATATGTACATGTATACATATATATACATATACATATATGTTTAAAAGCCTAACAGAGGAGTATGTACACATAAATATATGTATGTGTGCATATATATACATAAATGCGTACATACTCCTTTGTTAGGAGTATATGTATACGTAAAAGCCTAACAGAAGACCATATGCACAGAAATATTCATGGGTGTATGTGTGTGGGAGTATATACATATATACACACTCCTTTGTTAGGAGTATATATATACATATATACATATACTCATGTATACACACATATATACATGTTTGTAAAAGCCTAACAGAGGGGTATGCACACATAAATATATGTATACACATACATATATACACAGTCCCTTGTTGGGAGTATATAAATACAGGCATATATGCATATGCACACACAAGCGTCTATACACATGTCTATATATGTGTGTACATATACACACTTCCATGCATATGTGTATGCATGAGCATGCATGCACACACACACACATAAATACTTCTCAGTTAGGTTTTTTCCAAGTCCTTCACATTTTGACCCCCTGCCTACCTTTCCATCTTCCTTATACATTTCTATGCTTTCCACACTACAATCTAATCAAATTGGCCTCTTTGCTGCTTGTTTCACACCCATCACCACTGGCTTTGATCTCTGTGCCTTTGAAGTGCCTGGCCTCCATGAGTAGAATACACTTCCTGATCATCTCCACTTCCTTGAATCCCTTATTTCCTTCAAGACTCAGTTCAAGCACCAACTCCTAAGGAGCATTTAGGTGGCTTAGTGGATAAAGCACCAGCCATGGATTCAGGAAGACCTGAGTTCAAATCAGACCTCAGACACTTGACACTTACAAGCTGTGTGACCTTGGGCAAGTCACTTAACCCTCATTGCCCCACAAAAAACTAAACAAAACAAAAAAAAGCACCATCTTCTAAATGAAGCTTTTCTTGAGCCTCCCAAATGGTACAACAACAACCCCCAACTCCCTTTTATTTATTTTTAGATATTTTTATATGTTCATGCTATTTCCCCCAAAACACTGTATACTTTTTGAGAGCAGAGAGTATTTAAATTTTGCCTTTGTGTCCTCAGCACCTAGTTCAATGTCTGGTATATAATAGGTACTTAATAAATGCTTATGGCTTAATTAACTATATAATATGGAGTCCTTTCAGGAATATATCAGGGATATTGCCAAGCTTTACAGATGTATTTGCCCTCATGATACACAGATGTTTCTTTGGCTGGAAGATGGGGGTGATTTTCAAATTGGGGTTTATCATTGTAGTTGCCTGAAATGGGACAACTCTCTCTCTCTCTCTCTCTCTCTCTCTCTCTCTCTCTCTCTCTCTCTCTCTCTCTCTCTTTAAGACTATGTCTTTTAATTCAGGCTAAAAGTACAATGGCCATTCATAGCTTTGATCCCACTGCTGAGGTGCATGGGAGTTTTGAGATGCTCCATTTCCAACCTGGGTTGATT
This sequence comes from Dromiciops gliroides, assembly GCF_019393635.1. Classification (NCBI taxonomy): domain Eukaryota; kingdom Metazoa; phylum Chordata; class Mammalia; order Microbiotheria; family Microbiotheriidae; genus Dromiciops; species Dromiciops gliroides. Next base: position 615,066,474 of record NC_057862.1, read on the forward strand.
TGCCCTTCCTTAAGTAACCTGGTGTCCTCTTGCTCCCAGGAGTGCCTGAGTTCAAGTGATCCAGCAGCCTCAGCGCCCCGCCCCACTCCCCACCAGTTTCAAGGATTGCAGACATGTACTACCTCACCTGACCAAGGAAATATTTTTTAAATTGTAGGATATGGTAGAGTTTTTATACAAGTATTTATAGGAAAACTAAATGGGAGTTTCAGTTATAGGTGAACTATTCAAATCTTCCAAGACTTGAGGCCAATCTAACAGTCATGTTTTGGGCTTAATCAGACATATAAACAGACAAGTGAAATTATGGTTGTTCTGTGTTAGCCTGCCAAATAATGAACATTGGCCCATAATTATCTCATTCTACTGATTGACAAAGCCCAGGGCATTCTAGGTCAAGTTTGGGGCAATCTCCTAAGAGAATAAGATTATTTTCAAAGTTAGTTCCTTAAAACCTGTTTCTAAATGCAGTGAATTTTTTCATCAGACATCTCTTGAGGCAATTAACAACCACAAGCCAGAAAGCCTTAATCATTTCTATAAAATGTACAAAGTTAAGTCTATTACTCTTTAATTTAAGCAAGATCAAACATTTCAAATAAAATGGTTTCACATTATTTATATAAATGCTGTTGATACAAGAAGTGAAGGATTTACCTCAGGGAAATTGCAAGTACACTTGAGAGTTCATTTTTCTTTAGGGATCTGTCTTAGTACCTTAGTGCCATAAATTATGATTCACAGATAGGTGACCATACTGTCAGCTCTCTGCACAGTATATACTGAATGTCATTGCTGCTCAGTGGTGATACAATCAAAATGAAACTGGCAGAATCTACATGTCCTATCATGCATACAGGAATTTTTTCTTAGCATTTAGATTTTTTTTTTCATTCGCTTGCTTAAAAAGATGAAATCTATGGGTGTTCTGGTACACAAGAAATCATTGGAAACTTTTGTTTTTGTTTTGCAAGGCAATGAGGGTTAAGTGACTTGCCCAGGGTCACACAGCTAGTGTCAAATGTCTGAGGTCAGATTTGAACTCAGGTCTTCCTGAATCCAGGGCCAGTGCTTCATCCACTGCGTGCCACCTAGCTGCCCTGGAGACTTTTAACCCATTGGTTCATATTCATTTATATTGCAACATATTGAATTTAAATATTTCCCTAGAATTATTATGTCAAAGAAGCTTAATATTAAAGGAATAACAACAACAAAACTCTTTTCACATACCTGATTTTTACATTGGATCTTTTATTCCTGGCAAATAATATTTGGAAAGGCCAGACACAGTGGGGATGATGGAACTGTGTAAGGACAATAATATTATCCTTATTATCATTGAAAGCATTTACTGTATTGAACAGAATACAGGCTAAGAGTTCTTTCAAATATCACTTATATAAAACATAAATGCAGAGTAATCAGCGTTATTTTCAGCAAACAGAATTATATAATTCCTTTTCTGGGGTAAGAATAAACCACTGCCTAGTTCACAGTGGTACAAAATGTTACTATCAAAAGAAACCTAAAATGCCTTGCTAACAATCATGAAGTCTTGGTTAGGGGAGGGGGGGAAGAATTTAGGAACCTGGTGGTGTTTTCCTTATTGTTTCATTTTTGTCATTTTATCAGTCATTCTCTATGAATTCTCTGTTCTCCCCTGCTCTTCATCTTGAAAAAATTCAACAGCACGGCTCATTCTCCCCTCTTTTATCCCAGTCTCTGGTTAAGAAGTGGTCCTTCTGGGGCAGCTAGATGGTGCAGTGGATAGAGCACTGGCCCTGGAGTCAGGAGTACCTGAGTTCAAATCCAGCCTCAGACACTTAATACGTACTAGCTGTGTGACCATGGGCAAGTCACTTAACCCCAATTGTCTCACTAAAAAAAAAAAAGTGGTCCTTCTCCTTCAGGTCTGCCCCTCTAGTTGTACCCTTGATACCTACTCCTCTTGTCTCCTACAGTGATCACCACCCCCTTTAATTTTTCTTTTTTTTTTTTTTCAGGGCAATGAGGGTTAAGTGACTTGCCCAGGGTCACACAGCTAGTAAGTGTCAAGTGTCTGAGACCGGATTTGAACTCAGGTACTACTGAATCCAGGGCCAGTGCTTTATCCACTGTGCCACCTAGCTGCCCCCACCCCCTTTAATTTTTAGTCTTTTTCTATCTACTGGCTCATGCTGAGTTACCTACGAAAACATGTGGGTTTCCCTCATACTTAAAAACCATTCACTTATCCCTATCATCCTTTCAAGCTGGCATTCTATATTGTTCCTTTCTTTCACAGCCAAAATCCTAAAATAAAATAAAAAGTTGTCTATGCTCATTGCATTTCTTCTTCCTCTTCTTCCTCACTTCTCTCTCTTTTTTTTTTTAAACAGGGCAATGAGGGTTAAGTGACTTCCTCAGGGTCACACAGCTAATGTCAAGGGTCTGAGGCTGGATTTGAACTCAGGTCCTCCTGAATCCAGGGCCAGTGCTTTATCCACTGTGCCACCTAGCTGCCCCTATCTCCCTCACTTCTCAACCCCTTGAAATGTGGCTTCCAGAAACATCACTCAATTGAAATTTAGTCTCTACAAAGTCACCAGTGATCTCTTATCAGCCAAATCCATGGTCTTTTCTCAGTCCTCATCCTTTTTTTTTTAAACTTCTTTGCAAAAAAAAAAAAAAGAAAGAAAGAAAAATTAAACATCTTTGCAGCCTTTCACATGGTTGACCACAACTGTATAATCTCTCTTCTCTAGTCTCTTTATTTGTTCTTCTCCTACCTGTGTGACTGTTCCATCTCACTTGACTTTAATAGATCATCATCCATTTTCTAACCCTAAACTGTGGCTATAATTCAAGGCTATGTCCTGCACCATACTCTTCATTTTTTCACTCAATCAAGTGGTGACATCAGCTCCCCTGTGTTCAATGATCATTTCTATGTAGATGGCTCTTGGTACTATTTGTCAAAACCTAATCACTATCCTAAGAGATTAGGAATATATATCTAGTCCTAATTGCTTGGGCTCCAATTGTCCATTATCAATAGCCTATTAGGGGCAGCTAGGTGGCACAGTGGATAAAGCACCTGGATTCAGGACAACCTGAGTTCAAATACAACCTCAGACACTTGACACTTACTAGCAAGTCACTTAACCCTCTTTGCCCCACCCCATCCCCCCAAAAATGAATAGTCTATTAGACATCTCGAATTGTATGTTCTACAAATATATCAATACATCCAAAAATAGAACTGATATTTTCCCCTAGACACACCCTTGTTTCAAAATTCCCAGTTTCTATCAAGATCTCACCATCCATCCAATCTCCTGGATTCACCCCCCTGGTATCGTGCTCATCTCCTCACTTTCCTTTACTGCACATGTCTAGTCAGTTGACAAGTCTTGATTCCTACTCCACAACACCATTTGCATCTGCCCCCTTTTCACTACTTACATGGCCACAACACTAGTTCAGACTTTCATCATCTCATGCCTAATTGGTCTCCCTCCCTTTCTAATCCAACCTCCACACAGCTGACAAAATAATATTACATAATGGGCACTGCCTCAGACAAACTGAGATCTGGGAGATACCTTAGTTTAAAAAGGCCAAGGTCTCCCACTGCATCTGGGGTCATTGCCAACTCATCCTGACCTATGTCTTACCACTGGACCCTGATTACTCTGGAGAGAGAGGGTGATGACTTTGCACAGCCCTGCCTCACTCAAATCCAATTCACTTGCAAATCAAGATATCACTCTCTTGAGGTCATTGGTATTCTTTAGGAATAAAGGATGACAACAACAAGAAAAATTTAAGCACAGATCTGATCTTCTATTTAAAGTCCCTTTTGATTTGATTTATAAGACACCAGGAAAATGCATTCCTACCAGCACTTGTCAGATGAATTTCATCCCTAACTTCTTCATCTAGGTTCTTTCCTGTCATTCCAAAATTTTAAGCTAGGGTCCAGAAATATAAATCCCAATTCCATTTTCTTAACTATCTGCTCACTTCCCAAATGTCTCCCTCCCTCCCCCACACAGCCCTTGCCTTCGATTTGTAGCAAATAATCCACAAATATTTCTGCTTTAAAAGTGACTGAGGGTGGGGGGCAGCTAGGTGGCGCAGTGGATAAAGCACCGGCCCTGGATTCAGGAGTACCTGAGTTCAAATCCGGCCTGAGACACTTGACACTTACTAGCTTTGTGACCCTAGGCTAGTCACTTAACCCCCATTGCCCCACAAAAAAAAAAGAAAGAAAGAAAGAAAAAGAAGTGACTGAGGGTGAGCTCTTGAACTTGTGACACAATTGCTCGAAAAAACATACAAATAATGCCATAGGACACTGCCTGGAGCAGCAAAACCCACAGAAGAATGTGCTGAAATCATCTTCTAACCAAGAATGGCTTGGAAGGTCAGAAGGAGGGAGCTGCTGTGCTGATACAAGAGTGGAGCCCAACCCCACAGTCACCCTGACACAGATCCAGTCCCAGGAAGGCCTCACCAGAGAAGGAGACCCCCAGAGCCTCTGAATCAGCTAAAGTGCCAGTGTCATCTGGAAACTAAGCTCACAGTGTGGTCAGAGGGCTGAGCCCTTGGCAAGGGAGAGACTACAGGGGTCTATGCTGATGCTGAGGCAGAACTTGGGTTTTTCACCCCTGCTGAGAACCAAGGGGTAGACTTGAGGAGCAGTGGCCCAGATGGGGGAGGTTGTGACAACCACAACACACATAGCTGGTTGATTAGCACATTGGTCTGGGGTCATCTACAGATCAGGGAACAGGCCAGGTGAGTGATGAACCCCGATCCTCCTTAAATCACACCACCTGGGACTTCTGAAGCTTGGGATACTGCAGCCTGGAAACAGTGCCCCACTTTAAGGAGCTAAAAGTCAAATAAAAGAAAGGCAAGATGAGCAGACAGAGAAAGGTGAGGACCATAGAAAGTTTCTTTAGTGACAAGGAAGATCGAGGTGCACCCTCAGAGGAAGATGTCAACGTCAGGGCCCCTATATCTAAAGCTTCCAAGAAAAATATGAATTGGTCTCAGGCCATAGAGGTGCTCAAAAAGGACTTTGAAGATAAAGTTAGAGAGGTAGAGGAAAAAATGGAAAGAGAAATGAGGGTGATGCAAGAAAGACATGAGAAAAAGTCAACAGCTTGAAAAGCCAAATAGAAAAGCTCTCTGGTGAAAATAATTGCCTAAGAATTAGGATTAAACAAATGGAAGTAAGTGACTTTATGAGAAACCAAGACACAATAAAGCAAATCCAAATGAGTAAAAAAAAAAAAAATAGAGGGCAATATGAAATATCTTCTGGGAAAAACTTCTGACCTGGAAAATAGGTCCAGGAGAAATAACTTGAAAATTATTTGAAAACCATGATCAAGGAAAGAGCTAAGACATCATCTTCCAAGATAGTCTCAGGGACAATTGTCCTGAAATTCTAGAAGCAGAAGCTAAAATAGAAATTGAAAGAATTCACCAATCACCTCTAGAAAGAGATCCCAAAAGGAAAACTCCTAAGAATATTATAGCCAAATTCCAGACCTCTCAAGTCAAGGAGAAAATATTGCAAACTGCCAAAAAAAAAAAAAAAGAATTCAATTACTTTGGAGCCCCAGTCAGGATAGCACAAGATCTAGCAGCTTCTACATTAAAGGACCAGAGGGCATGGAATATGATATTCCAGAGGGCAAAGGAATTGGGATTACAAACAAGAATCACCTACCCAGAAAATCTTTCAGAGGAAAAAATGGGACTTTAATGAAAAAGAGGACCTTCAGGTATTTGTGATGAAAAGACCTGAACTTAATGGCAAATTTGACATTCAAATACAAGACCCTGGAGAACCATAAAAAATTGGAGTTGGGGGACATACCTGGGGTTGTGCAATAGGTGACTATCTTGTGTCTGAGGATGGGTTAGGGCTGGGATCCCCCTGGGTCCAGGTTGGATGCTTTTCCCACTGTGTCACATAGCTGCCCCATGATGACATCTTTAGGGTTAAATTGAGGGGCGAGGGGAATGCACATGGGGAGGGGGAAGGGCAGAGGTGAAATCCTACAGGAAAGAAACAGGAAAAGGCTTATGGAATGGGGGAAGAGATGGGAGAGGAACAGGGCAGTAAGTGAATTTTGCACTCATCAGAAAAGGCTCAAATACCTTAAACTCATCAGAGTTGTCTCAAGGAGGGACTAACACACACACCCAACTGGGTGGAGTAATCTATTTAATCTGGGCAGTAAATGAGCCTAACACTCATCAGAATTGACTCAAAGACCTCAATCTCATTAGAATTGGCTCAAGGAGGGAATAACATACACACTCAATTGGGTGGAGCAATCCCTCTAACCCTGCAGGAAAATGGGAGGGGAAGGGGATAAAGAGAGAAGGGCAAAAGAAGGAAGGGCAGATTGGGGGAGGGGACACAGAAGCAAATCCCTTTTGTTTTGTTTTTGTTTGTTTTTGTGGGGGCAATTGGGGTTAAGTGACTTGCCCAGGGTCACACAGCTAGTAAGTGTCAAGTGTCTGAGGCTGGATTTGGACTCAGGTACTCCTGAATCCAGGGCCGGTGCTTTATCCACTGCGCCACCTAGCTGCCCCCAGCAAATCCCTTTTGAAGAGGGATAGGATGAAAGAAGATGGATAATAGGATAAATATCATGGGGAAGGGAATAGTATGGAAGGGAAACAGTTAACAATAGTAATCATGACAAAGAGAAAAGGGGGGGAATTGTACAAAAAATATCTATAGCAACTCTTTGTGGTAGCTAAGAATTGAGAATCAAGGGAACATACATCAATTGAGGAATGATGGAAGAAGCTGTGCTATATGATTGTGGTGGGATGGTCTTGTACTATAGGAAATGACAAATAGGATGATCCCAGAAAAACCTGGAAAGACTCATGAACTGATGTATAGTGAAGTGAGCAGAGCTGGGAGGACATTGTGCAAAGTGACAGCAGTATTGTTCAATGAGCAATTGTGAATGACTTAATTACTCTCAGCAGTGCAATGATCCAAGACAATCCCAAGGGACTAATGATGAAGCTTACTATCCACCCCCATAGAAAGAACTGATAAAAAGAACACTTGTGGATTGTACATATATAACCTAGTTGCGATCTTGTGGAGGGGAGAAGAAAGGGAGGGAGGGAGAAAAATTTGCAACTCTAAATCTTATGAAAATGAATGTTGAAAACTACCCTTACATGTAACTGGAAAAAATAAAATAAATGTTTGTTGCTAGAAAAAAAAAGTGACTGGGGGGACAGCTAGGTGGCACAGTGGATAAAGCACTGGCACTGAATTCAGGGAGACCTGAGTTCAAATCTGGACTCAGACACTTGACACTTACTAGCTGTGTGACCCCGGGCAAGTCACTTTAATCCTCATTGCCCCTTACCAATAAAAATTAAAACTTAAAAAAAAAAAGTGACTGAAATGTGCATGTCCTTTTGACCTGGAGTTACTCCTAGAATACACCCCACAGGAAGTCAAGACAGAAAGAAATTCCATGTACAACAAAATATTCATAACAAAGCAAAGAACTAACTGGAAACAAAGTAAAAGACCATTGATTGGGGAGTGGCTAAAGAAATTGTGTTAACCTAAACGTAATGGAAATACACAAGTGACAGCTATTATTACTGCAGCACAGGAAACAATGGATGTGAAGAATTCAGAGAATCACCAGTCTTTCTATGAAATGATTCAGGATGAAGTTAGCAGAACCAGAAAAACAGTATTCACAATGAAAACTACATTCTAAAAGTAAAGAATAATGGCAGTAAATGAAATTGAAAACTTTGTAACTATGACAAGTCCTGTTGATTCCTCCTCCACAACACCATTTGCATCTGCCCCCCTTTTCACTACTTACATGGCTACAACTCTAGCTCACACTTTCATCATCTCATGCCTAATTGGTCTCCCTGCCTCAAGTGTCTAACTTTTCTAATCCAACCTCCACACAGACCCAGATTGGCTCCATAGAAATACTGAGAAAGTGTCTCCTATTTTGCTTTCTTGTTGGTCATATAATCTGGCCTGATTCTTTCTGTCACTATATATAAAATAATCCCTACCCTCCACAAATTTGTCTTTCGTAAACCACCTCACATGTCTAATCATAATAATAATGTTTAATAGTTCACATTTATATTAGCCTTTACAAAGCACATTCCTCAGAACAAAGCTATTATTATGACAATAAAAATAATAATAGCAATAATAATAACAACAATTCACATTTTATAGCACTTTAAAGTTTGCAAAGTATTTTACATATTTAGCCCCCAGGTGTCATTGCTAGCCACTAAAATCATTTTACTCATCAAAGGACCGGGCTCTGGGAAGTCCCACATTCACCCTACAAGTTATGTGCTCCATCTCACTCTAGCAGGAAGTACCAGGTTCTCAATGATCCCCAAAGAATGGGCAGTCTTCTATTTCCCAGCTTCACCTCTCTCTGATGGTTCTCTCATTTCATTCATCCAAGGAATGTTACTATAGTGGCTTTGCCAATCAGAATTGTTTAGATTGGAGAAGAGAAGACGTAAGGGGAACGTGATAGCTTTCTTCAAATATTGGGAGATATGTTCTGTTTGATCCCAGAGGGCAGAACCAGAAACAATGACTAGAAACTGCCAAAAGAGAAATTCAGACTTGATGTCAGGAAAAACTTCCTAATAATTCATACTGTCCAAAACTGACGCCTTGAGAGGTATTGATTTCCCCCTTCTTGGAAGTCTAAGCTGAGACTAGATGACCACTTGTCAAGTATAATACAGTTAGTGGGGAGGGGTTACTTTCACATGTGAGTTCAATTAGATAGCTGTGAGGGTCTCTTCCAACTCTCAGATTCTGTGAAATCACTTTAAATATTTTTTTGGGGGGAGGCAATGGGGGTTAAGTGACTTGCCTAGGGTCACACAGCTAGTAAGTGTCAAGTGTCTAAGGCTGGATTTGAACTCAGGTCCCCCTGAATCCAGGGTCAGTGTTTTGTCCACTGCACCACCTAGCTGTCCCGAAATCACTCTAGAGTCCTTACCTACTTAAAACTTTATATTCTATATGACTGATAGATTTCATTGACTACTCTTCAGGTTGACATAATGAAGTTCTCCCTTAAAAACAGACATGTTTAACTGCATATAATATTTTACTGCTTGCATAGAACCAATAAAAGGAATAAAAACAATACAACAAAAAACATCTACTCTGTAGTTTCTTTTTTTTCTATTTTTTTTCTATGGCTTCTTCTTTTTTTGTTGTTTTTGTTTTTGGTGGGGCAATGAGGGTTAAGTGACTTGCCCAATGTCACACAACTAGTAAGTATCAAGTGTCTGAGGCCAGATTTGAACTCAGGTCCTCCTGAATCTAGGGCAGGTGCTCCATCCACTACATCACCTAGCTGCCCCCTCTATAGCTTCTTCTTAAACCAGTCTACCCCCAACCACTATATAGGTTCCCTCAGAACCCTATAATTTCAGGAAAAAATATAATTCAATTCTTTTAGTATTCATACTAGCTGCTTTTCCTGCAGAGGCCAAAGGAGTATAAGGAAATACAACATTGTCAAATGCTATTCAATTCATTGTCTCTTGGGGTAAAGCTTGAGAACTGATAACAGTTCCCAGTAGGACAGAGATAAGGGCAGAGAATTATTTTTTCTGCCCTGTTTTACATCTTACTTTTCCTTTCTCCCTGTTTCTTTTAACTTTTCTGCTCTCTTTGTCCCTCATCAAGAAGTAAGTCACTTCCATTGGGCTCTTTTCTAAGCTTGCTCACTCTCCACTTAGGGGAAAGGCCAAAAGGTGAGAGAGAAATTACTAATATATTATCTCATTTGATTTTTAAAATTGTGTCTATTGGCTTATTGCTAAAGGAAAACATACCAGTAGAGTCTCATGAGCTATAATTTTAGGAATAGTTACCTAAAGAGACCCTAGAACCTTGTGGGAATAGCAGTCATTCACTGGACACCCAATCTGTGAGTGGATGTGATGGTGTGATGCACATATCACAGAAATTCAGAGTTGGAAGGCACCTCAGGGACCACCCAGTCCAACCCATATCTAGAAAAGAATCCTCTCTATACCATACCCAACAAATTCTCCTCTAGCCTTGGTTTAAAGACCTCGAGTGAAGAGAAACCTGCTGTGAGAAAATGGGTAGTTGTCTCCTCTCAATGTTGATATAACAGTCAGTCATACACCTCCTGACCTGTTTGTAGGACAAAGGTCTCAGATTCCCTCCTCCCCCTCAGGTTAACAAAATCACATGGTTCCAGGAGCCCTGGTCTCAATAAGGTCCTCTCTAGAGTTGTGTCCATATAAGGAAGTATAAGGTCCATTCCTGAGTTATGCCCATACAAGGAAGAGGGGTGGGAATACTGCATTCTGATTAGCTAGTTTTTGTGCTTAGATTGTAACCCTTGAGTAATCGGACCAGTGATGAAAAAGGGGAGGGTCCATTCGTGTTAGGGACTAGGGTATAAAACAGGGCCTGTGAGCCCCCTTTCTTTGCACCTACTAGTTGCACACTAGGGTGCCTCCTTCTCATGAGAAGGAAATAAAGAGCCTTTGTCACATCCCTGTTGAGTTCCTGAGAATTACTGAGAAATGGATGTTTTTTTCCCTCACACCTGCCTATTTTAATTTCATGTATTTAATGCAGTTTAGGTTCTCTTTGTGTTTAGACTGGTACTCCAAATGGAGCAAGAAAATGGATTGATTCTCTAGCTCTATGTGAATATTTGAATACAGAACTTATAGAGTGAGCTTGGTTTTACAAAAACAAAAACAAACACAATTCCTGGTACTTCTGCTCTTGGTAAACATATTTACAAAGTAGCAATAAAAGTTAATGTGCCATACAATATTCAGACTCTGATATTATTAACTGTTAAAGCATTGCAACACATGAAAATACTGTTTCTTTGGAACTATATGAAAGGAAGGCCAAGTGCTTTGTCTGATTAGAAAGCATGTTTATATGGGAGAGCAAAAGGCAAGATTTGAGTCCCTGCTGGAAAGTGATCAACTTTGAAGAATACTCATTCCATCCTCACAATCATTTTAATAAACACTAAATTATCCTTGGGAAACAGATTAATTTAAACATGTATCACCAGTACTTGGTGGTTGCTGGCTTGTTTTTCCTAGTTCAATTTTGTTTTTAATGGTGCACTGGTATTTCATGGGAGAAAATAGGAATTGGAAAACCAGAAAAAAGTTATTTGGGGAAAGCTGGTTTCTTTTTTTAACTGATGCATTTTATTTTGACATCTTGTTCATTTTAAAAATATATCCCTCCCTTCTACCTAGTGAGCCTTTCCTTGTAACAGAGATTGAAAAAGAAAAAAAAACATTTCAGCAAAACAATACATCAACCATATATGAAGGTCTAGGTGACATTCCAACTCCTACTTCCCCACTTTAAAAAAAAAGGGAGGGAGATGCATTTTTTTCAACTCTTCTCTGGCGCCAAGCTTGGTAATTATGATTACATCATTCAGCTTCATTTTATTGTTCTTTTTTTTAATTACATTTTTGTAGTCATGGGTATAATTTTCCTGGTTCTGCTTACTTTATTCTAATCAGCTCATCGAAGTCTTCACATATTTCTTCATGTTCATTGTTTCTTTGGGTCCAGTAATAGTACATTAAATTTATGTACCAGAACTTGTTTATTCATTCCACGATTGATGGACAGCTACTTTATTTCCAGCCTTCTACTACCACAAAAATTGCTGCTATAAATATTTTGGTATATATTTATCCTATACTTTTCTAAGAGAGGCTGAAAGGAGCCCTTAGGTAGGATAAAGAAGGGATCTTCCAAGGATGGGGTCTAACCCTCTAACCAAATTAGGACAGAAAATTAGCTTCAGAAAAGTCTAGGCACGAAAGGCTGTGCTCCATGTGATTTTCTGGGCTATGGGTACAGTTGATCTCACCTTATGAAGGTTAATGAACTATAATCAATGAGACTATGTCTAGAACAGTTGGTCTATTACTTATATAGCAATCTGATAATGTTCATGAGGAAAGTAGTTGACATTTATATGCTGATTTTAGCAACACAAAACACTTTACATGCCTTATTTCACTTGAACCTTCCTCCTACTCCTATGACCCATTGGGATAGGTATTACCTCATATGAACAGAAATTATGTACCACAGTTAAATTTAAGAATAAAAGACTTCGGGGGCAGCTAGGTGGCGCAGTGGATAAAGCACTGGCCTTGGATTCAGGAGGACCTGAGTTCAAATCCAGCCTCAGACACTTGACACTTACTAGCTGTGTGACCCTGGGCAAGTCACTTAAGCCTCATTGCCCCACCCCACCCCAAAAAACTATGATCCTTCCGTCCCAAGAAGTCTTTTATTCTTTTTTTTTTTTGCAGGACAATGAGGGTTAAGTGACTTGCCCAGGGTCACACAGCTAGTAAGTGTCAAGTGTCTGAGGCCAGATTTGAACTCAGGTCCTCCTGAATTCAGGGCTGGTGATTTATCCACTGCACCACTTAGGTGTCGTGGGATGGATTATACTTAAGGAAGGTTAGTAAACCATATATTTTTTTTCCTGAAAACTTTTAAATCCAATCAAAAGAGCTTTAAAGGGAAAAGGAATAAGGGGGGGGGGGAGCTACATTTATATATATACATATACATACATACACACATATATGTATATTAAAGTCAAAAGTTTGGAGCTTTTATTGTATTGAAAATTCAGCATGATTTTCTTATAGAAAAACCTTTTAAAAAAATAATAAAACATTTTTATTTAAAATTTTGAGTTCCAAATTCTATCCCTCCTTCTCTCCCTCCCCTCCCTACTCCCTGAGGTGGTAAGCAATCAGATATAGATTATGCATGTGCAGTTATGTAAAACACTATCATATTAGTCATTTTGTATAAGAAAACTTGAATAAAAGAAAAAATGAAAGGAAAGTGAAAAATAGCATGTTTCAGTCTGTATCAATCAATATCAGTTTTTTCTTTGGAACTGGATAGTATGTATCAACATTAGTCCCTTGAAAATGTCTTGGATCATTGTATTGCTGATAATAGGTTAGTCATTCACAATTCTTCATCACATAATATTACTGTTAATATGTACACTGCTTTCCTAGTTTTGCTCACTTTATTTTGCATCACTTCATGTAAGTCTTTCCAAGTTTTTCTGAAATCATCCTGCTCATCATTTCTTATACCACAATAATATTCCATCACCATCATATACCACAACTTGTTCAGCCATTTCCTAATTGATGGACATTCCTTTGATTTCCAATTCTTAGCCACCACAAAAAGAGCTATAAATATTTTTGTACAAATAGGTCTTTTTCTCTTTTTGGGATGTCTTTGGGATATAAATCTAGCAATGGTATTGTTGGATCAAAGGTTATTCACAATTGTGCAGCCCTTTGGGCATAATTTCAAATTGTTCTACAGAATAGTTTGATCAGTTTACAACTCCACCAACAGTGAATTAGTATCCCAGTTTTCCCACATCCCCTCCAACATTCAATATTTTCCTTTATTGTTATATTTGACTCTCTTTTAGGTGTGAGATGATACCTTTAATTTGCATTTCTCTAATCAATAGTAATCTGGAGCACTTTTTTTTTTTTTTTTTTTTTTGGTGAGGCAATGGGGGTTAAGTGACTTGCCCAGAGTCACGCAGCTAGTAAGTGTTATGTGTCTGAGGCCGGATTTGAACTCAGGTACTCCTGAATCCAGGGCTAGTGCTTTATCCACTGCACTACCTAGCCGCCCCCGGAGCATTTTTTCTTATGACTACAGACAGCTTTGATTTCTTTGTCTAAAAGCTGCCTGTTCATATCCTTTGATCATTTATCAGCTTGGGAATGACTTATATTTTTACAAATTTGACTCTGTTCTCTGGATATTTGAGAAATGAGGCCTTTATCAGAGATACTTGTTTCAAAGATTCTTTCCTAGTTTTCCCTTATAATCTTATTATATTAGTTTTGTTTGTGCAAAAACTTTTCAATCTTATATAATCAAAATAATCAGTTTTGCATTTTGCTTTTTTCTCTGTTCTTCCTTTGTCCATAAATCTGACAAATAAACTATCCAACTGTATTATATATTCACTAAGCTACATCATGTAGAGCAGGACTTCTTAACTTTTTTCACTTATGACCCTTTTTACCTGAGAAACTTTTATGCAACTCTGAGTATATAGGTATATAAAATAGATATACGCAACCTTTTACTGTTGCCAAATTTTTTTGTGACCCCCACATTGAGTTACACAATCTCATACAAGGTCACAACCCACAGTTTAAGAAGCTAGGATGTAGAGAAACTAATCTCAAAGTTTTTGGTGTCAGGGCCCCTTTATACTCTTAAAATGATTGAGGACCCTCAATCTTTTATTTATATTCATTATTTCTATCAATATTTACCTATTGAAATTTTTTTAATTTTAGTAATATCATGAAATAGTTTTGAATTCAAAGCCTAAAGAAATTTGAGTGACTACCAAGGTAGCTACTATATAGAAAGAATAACACTTCAAGATATCCAGAAATCCACAGGGAAAAAAAGAAAACCAACAACAAGAAGAAAGGATCCAGTAATAAAACCCATGTCTGTATATAAATTGTCTATATACAAATTCACAAAATATAGTTAACAAGTACTCAAGTACTTGGTGTAAAGAAAGTGATAGTTTGGGAATGAAGAGCTAATAGTTGTAGAAGCTAGGTGGTGCAGTGGACAGAGCACAGGCTCTGTAGTCAGGAGGACCTGAGTTCAAATCTGGCCTCAGATACTTAACTAACACTTACTAGCTGTGTGACCCTGGGAAAGTCACTTAACCCCAAATGCCTCACTAAAAAAAAAAAAAAATTTAAACATTAAAAAAAAAAATCTAGTCAGAGACACTTACAAGCTGTGTGACCTGAGCTCAAATATAGTTTCAGACATCTAGATGCTTTGTAACCCTGATTGCCTTCCCTCTTGCCCCCAAAACAAAATAATCCAAAAAAAAAAAAAAAGAGCTAATAATCCTTCTACATTTTGCCCTGGTCATCTCAAGTTTTGTGGTTAGTTCTGAGAATCACATTTGGAAAAGGGCATTGATATGCTAGAGGCAAACCGAGGCCAAACAGGACTTGATAACCATGCTATATGAAGAGGAGCTAAAGACACTAGGGATGCTTGTTACAATGAAGGGCCTTAGAGCCAGGAGAACATTATACACAGTGACAGCAATAATGTTCAATGAACTGAATGACATAACTCTTCTCATCAATATAGTGATCAAGGACAATCCCAAGGGACTAATGATGAAGCATACTATCCACTTCCAAAGAAAGAACTGATATTGATGGAACACAGACTGAAGAATGATAGTTTTCCCTTTCTTTCATTTTTTTAAATTTGAGTTTTCTTCTACAAAATTACTAATATGGTAATGTTTTACATAATTGTACATGTACAACCAATATCTGATTGCTTATTGCCTCAGGGAGTGGGGAAGAGAGGGAGAGAAGTGGGAATAGAATTTGGAACTCAAAACTTTAAAATAAAAATGTTTATTTAAAAAAAAAGATTTTAGAGCTGGAAGGAAACTTAGAAACAGGGGTTAGCTGGAGCCAGCTTTTAAGAACCAAGTGTTGGGACAGCTAGGTGGCGCAGTGGATAGAGCACCAGCCCTGGAGTCAGGAGTACCTGAGTTCAAATCCAGCCTCAGACACTTAACACTTACTAGCTGTGTGACCCTGAGCAAGTCACATAACCCCAATTGCCTCACTAAAAAAATCCAAAAACAAGGACCAAGTGTTAAATTTTCAGGGTGAGCATTAACAGCTCAGAAATCTGAAGACACTCAAATCAGGGCTTAATTTTTTTGTTTGTTTGCTGGTCATCTAGATCAGCAGAATGTGATGAAGAAAATATTAATATTGCAAATTAAACTAAATTGGTGGGGTAAAACAAACAAACAAACAATAAAGGACCTTGAGTACATGTCATATGAAGATAGGTTGAAGAAAAAAACTAAGGCCATTTAGACTGAAAAAGGTCTTTCCTGACTTCAAGGCCAGGATACTTTCCATTATAACGTACTAAACTATATACTCCACTAAGAATTAGCTGTGGAATGGATTATAAGGGAAATTTTGAGGCTTCTTTCTTTTTAATCTGTTCATTTTTTTATTTTTAATTTTTCTAAATTACATGTAAAGATATTTTTAAGTTCCAGATTTTTCTCCCACCCTCTCTTCCCTCCCCCTCCTGAGGCCAGCAAGCAATTTGATGTAGGTTATATATTACTATCATGTTAAACATATTTCCACATTAAACAGAACCAAATGGGAAAAAATGCAAGAAAGAATAAACAAGAATAAGAACAACAAAAAAAACCCAACAAAAATGAAAATAGTATGCTTCAGTCTGCATTCTGACTCCATAGTTCTTTTTCTGAATGTAGACAGCATTTTCCACCTAAGTCCTTTGACATTGTCTTGGATTACTGTATTGCTGAGAAGAGTTTAGTTTTACAATATTACAACTGAGCCTCACAAAATGTTCTTGATACTGTGTACAATGTCCTCCTGGTTCTGCTCATTTCACTCAGCATCTATTTATATAAGTCCAGGTTTTTCTGAAATCCATCTGCTTACCATTTCTTACAGCACAATAATATTCTATTACATTCATATACCACAACTAGTTTAGCCATTCCTCAATTGATGGACATCCTTGAGACTTCTTTCTGGTAATTTTTAGAGCATCTAAGAAAAACTGCACCATTCTGCAAATTCTAGAGGAGTTACAGGCCATAAGACACATGTAGATGGTAGCAGCCAATGGATTTGTGGGAGTGGCTGTTACAGCAAAGTCCAAATAAGAGATAATGGGAAAGCAGGCTTGTGGAGGAGGACTTCAGGAAGAACCCAACCAAGCTGGAACTCTAGGCTAGGTAGGACTTCTTTTTCATAACCTTCTGAACTCTTTGTAAATATCTGTATGCTCTAATAAATGTTTAATGCCCAAAGACTGGTACTGAAGTCTTTTAATTTTTGGCGACCACAATTAAGATTTTAAACATCACAGTTCAATACTCACATCAGGTGAGTATTGAAATGAATATACAGAGTCCATCCACCTTGGTGAAGGCAGCACAAGCTAGAGCTACAAGTGACTTTACTAATGTTAATTATAGCTCACAATGATATTTTAGAATTATGAAGATGCTTTGTTCCAAGTAACATTGTGAAGCAGGTATTTTAAATCTTATTACTTCCATTTAATAAACAAAGAATCTTTAAGTTATTTGGAATCATTAGAAGAAAGATTAAACTGCTTTTGCTTCTATCACATAGCACTATCTATATTTAATATTTATGTATAAACATATGAATGGATAGTTGGTTGGATGGAAAATAATTTATTAAGTACTTATTTTGTGCTAGACATGGTTTTAATAAAAGGTGTTTTGCTTATCACCTTGGGCAAACATGCTTAAAAATGGGGGAACGCCAAAGACTGCCTATTAGAGTGTATTGCTTCACTTACTGAATAGTATCTTGGGCCAAGAGAAGTGGAACATCCTCATAAGTAACTCAGACCCTTTGTTTGAACCATTACAGACTCTATAAAAAGAAATAATAAGTTAACACTGAGCTACTCTGGATGATTCCAATTAAATGTCTATAAGAGTTTAAGACAAAAAGTAGTCTGAAGTGAAAATAAGAAAAAATGTCAGTGTAAGATGAATTATTTTAATTCCTCTCTTTAATTCTCCAGAACCCAATGGACAAACCAAAGAAAACTTTCTAGCCACTTGTTGTTTCTCCTTTATGAGTGGCCAATGCTGAGGTGTATTTAGTCATTCACAAGACTGTGGGGATTGAGAGGAGATGAATTTTCCTCCAGTGACTAATTCTTCTTCCACCATTAGTTGCAACTATAGGATTATGTGGAGAGAGATACTCAACATTTGGCAGCAGCATCTTGGGCATACTTGAATTCTTCTTTCTGTATAACTCATTTAGTGTGGGGACTAGAGAAATAATCTGCTCCAACCATTAGCCATAGTTTCCAGTGCCCTATTTCAAGTAGCTGAATTCTTGAGACTTCCTTAATCTGTACATGAGACATAAGAGGAAGAAAGAAGAACTCTGAACATAGGAAACCAGAGATCTAGTAAAAAGTGAAAGGAGAGGGGCAGTTAGGTGGCACAGTGGATAAAGCACCGGCCCTGGATTCAGGAGGACCTGAGTTTAAATCTGGCTTCAGACACTTCACACTTACTAGCTGTCTGACCTTGGGCAAGTCACTTAACCCCCATTGCCCCACAAAATTTTTTTTTTAAAGTTAAAGGAGAGGGAGAAAAGGAGTCTAAAATAACACAGAAAAGAGCTTTTCCATTCCCACTAACTAAAACTCTGAATTCATCACATGTGACTATTGAATTCTAAACAGGGTCAGTCCTGTGCAAATTGTAAGGTAAACAAAGATCAACTTCATGCCCTGCTTCCTCAGAGGTTAGGAATTAATCTGAAAAAACAAACAAACAAACAGACATTGAGATGTAAATGTCTAAGTACCACTTCTGGAGAGAAAAGGTGACTTTTAACATTTTAACAGGTGACGAACTATTAAACCAAGGAATAAGTCTCCATTGTGAGGTCTGTGATGCCTATATAGTTATGTGTATCCACATGGGTCTGTTGCATTTAGCCAGAATAGAATCTCACCTATCATTCTCCAGAGGACACTTGGATTCAGTCAGCCCGCATATATTAGGCACCTAGTATGTGTTAGGTTTTGTGCTAAGCTCTGGGGACACAAAGAGAGTCAAAGAGTATTCCTATCTCAAGGAACTCAGGGGGAGACAACATGCAAACAATTAAATTTAAATAAGATAAATTAGAGATATTCAACAGAGGGGAGGCACTAGCCTTATGGGGGATAAGGAAAAATTCCTTATAGAAGGTAGGGTTTTATCTGGGAGTTTAAAAAAGCCAAGGAAGTTAGGAGGAAGAAATGAGGAGGGAGAGAGTTCTGGGCATGAGAACTAACCAGCAAAAATGCCAGAAGCAGATTCCTGCCAGGCAAAGAGTAGGAGACTGGGTCCATGAGGCTAGCTACTCTATTCTTCTTAGAGAGGGGTATTGGACTAGAATTATACCTTTCTGATATCCAGATATTATTAGTCTAGGGAAAAGAAGTTTTAAATTCAAGCCATTCTCCTGATCACTATCCCTTAACAGGGAGGAAGTATATTAAGTTCTATCTGAAGGCTTGACTCCCTTCCCATCAAATGCCAGAAACACAAAAATGATCACACATAATGAGTAGCAAATAAACCATTTTTTTCAAGCTGAAAGCAAATAGAAATCAGAGAAGTTATACAATTGAGAACATACCAGCCAATACAAAGACAGAATGAACTCTTCCTTTGGGAGTGAGATATCCCAACTCAACTATAAAAGAGATTCCCCAATCTCTCCCAAGTGGAAATTTCCCAAATCTCCAGGGTAGCAAAGAGGAAACAGGGACATGTTTGAGGTGCTAGTTCCTCCACATTCTGGCCTCTTCTAGGAATCTTCCTCACCCTCTATATACCTCTCCCTGAAGAGAGCCTGGAACCACACATGTCCTCTGTTAAAGTCAGAAGCAAGAACAAGGGTTTCTCCTTTCCAAGCTCTTACCATCTCCAACCCTAAAGCAGCCACTGAGCATCAAGTAATCATTCTTGACTAATGAGGAGAGTCTTATGCAAATGGACTTGAAACTCAAGTTAGACTTATAATAAATTATCAAGCCAGAGGGTTAGACCAGGATCTGGTCTGCATCCCAGAAATTGCCCAAATTCTCAACATCTTGCCGATATCCTCTATAAATTGGCATGTCTCTAAAAACCCAAACCATCAGAAATGCTTCCAATAAAAACAACAAAAAGAAACATTTAAGTACCCATCATTTGCCCAGGACAGTGCGAGGCACTCGAGGTACAAAGGTAAAAATGAAACAGTCCATACTCTCAACTGGGCGGAGGAGAACAACATTGAGAGAGATAATTAGAAAATATATAGAAAGTAAATTCAAAGTAATAAGGGACTGGTGGTACCAAGAGGACTAATACCTGAGAAGATTAGGAAACAAGGTGGTGAGTAAGGAAAGCATTCCTGGTATAGGGGAGAACCGGTGCAATACCATAGATACTGAAAATGGAATATCGTATAACAAGTGGGTAAATTAGGTTGGAAAGGAGAAGTTGCCAGGAAATTAAGGATAATAACAATAATAACACAATTAGATCAGATGAGAGAATTGGAAGAATGAGGAATACAGGTATGAGAATTTTTAAATTTTAAAAAATTCATGAAAGACAAATTAGAACAAATACATAGTTAATAAAGTATTTTTTCCCATTACATGTAAAGATAGTTTTCAACTTTTGTTTATACAAGCTTTCCAATTTCAGATTTTTCTCCCTCCCTCCCCCCTCCCCTAGATAGCAGGCAATCTGATATAGGTTATATATATATATATATGTATGTATGTATATGTATGTGTGTATATATATACATAACATTAAACATATTTCTGCATTAGTCATGTTATAAGAGAAAAATCAGAGCAATGACGAAAAACCTCAAAATAGAAAAACAACAGCACCAAAAACAAAAGAAATAGTATGGTTCATTCAGCATCTATATTCCACAGTTCTTTTTTTTTTTTCCTGGATTTGAAGATCCTCTTCTATCATGAGTTCCCTGGAACTCTGCTGTACCATGGCATTGGTGAAAAGAATATAGTCTATCACAGTAGATCAACACTCAATGTTGATGATACTGTGTACAATGTTCTTCTGGTTCTGCTCATCTCACTCATCATCAGCCCACGCAAGACCCTCCAGGTTTCTCTGAACTCCTCCTGCTCATCGTTTCTTACAGCACAATAGTATACCAGAACAAATACATAGTTGATAAAGAGCCCAAGGAAACACCAGTCTCCTAATCAAAGTCAAATTCTAAGTTCAAATCCTGTCTCAGGCACTTACTAGCTATGTGACCTTGTGCAAGTTACTTAGCCTGTATTTGCCTCAGTGTCCTCAACTGTAAAATGAACACAATAAGAACACCTACCTCCCAGGGTTGTTGGTGAGGATCAAATGAAATAACATTTGTAAAGCTCTTGGCACTGTACCTGGAACACAGTAAGAACTATGCAAATGCTCTCTATTATTGTTATCATTGTTATCATCATTTCTATGATTACATTGATCTCTTTTCTCATGAGAGCAAGGTTATTCTGTCCTTTCTTGCAGACAAGGAAGGCAGATCTGACTGAGAAATATTGAGGAAGAGTCAACCCTGAACTTCCTTGGTTCAACTGACATTTCTTTCCTCCTAACAAGACTGTTTCTCTGAAAAAATGAAATCTAACCACTTTGGCTCTAAAAAATCAAATGCTGACCATGTCTGATTTCTTGCCTTGTCATCATTCTCTTTGCAAATTTTTTAAAAGTTCAATGATAGATGGAGAAGTCTTGTAATATTCTGTACAATTTGCCCCAACCAGTGGTGTTTTGCAATGATGACATTAAAACACTATAACCACCCCCCACTGTAAGGTCATGAAGGTCCCTACTCTGTTCCTGGGCAGCTCAATAGCACAGTGAATAATAGAGTGCTGGGACTGGAGTCAGGACTGGCCTAAGAGCTGTGTGATCCTGGGCAAGTCATTTAACCCTGTTTGCCTAAGTCTCCCCATTTGTAAAATGAGCTGGAGAAGAAAATGGCAAACCACTCTAGTATCTTTGCCAAGAAAACCAGAACATGGGGTCAAGAAAAATCAGACATGACTGAAAATGGCTAAACACCACTATGTGTCTTGCCACCATTTAGAGAGAGCTGTTTCCTTAGCAAATACCACCACCAGTAGTGGGGAAAAGTTTTACAACTACAACTAATTTAGAGAAAGCAGGAAGACAGGGTTGGGTTCACAAAGCCATACATGTACCTATAAAAAAAACAAGTGTAGGGGCAGCTAGGTGGCACAGTGGATAGAGCATCAGCCCTGGATTCAGGAGTACCTGAGTTCAAATCCGGCCTCAGACACTTAACACTTACTAGCTGTGTGACCCTGGGCAAGTCACTTAACCCCAATTGCCTCACTAAAAGAAAAAAAAAAACCAAGTGTAGAATACTATATACATTATGTGGGTCTTAGATACTGTCTGTTATGCCCACTATCAATCACAGTATCACATCTCTGCTTTCTTCATAGACTCCTTTTGTTTCTGGTAATGACCCCTTTTTTGATCCAGATGCTACCTTTTGCCTATGGTCCCTCCATTTGCACCATGTGCATCCTTGAAACAAGGCCAGATTTCATATAACCACCAACACTTCTGCCTCCTGAGCAGCTCATTCTTCTAGCCTGGGCCACCAAACACTGTCAAACATTGGTATGCTGCTTCTATCTCTATGCAACAAAATGCCCCTGTAGCATCATACACCTAAATTTACATAGTTAAGTGTATACTTGAAACCTGCATTGAGTGTTGATTTTCTCGTTTGTTTTTTTCTTCATAGCTTCATAGTTATTTCTCTCCTGACAGGCCCTAATCACATTGCCATCTAAAATGACATGCTGAAGAAAATGTAAAAACTCATGAATTAAGAATAGAGAATTGTTTATTGAAAATAGAGGGATAGGGCAGCTAGGTGGCGCAGTGGATAGAGCACCGGCCCTGGAGTCAGGAGGACCTGGGTTCAAATCCGGCCCCAGACACTTAACACTTACTAGCTGTGTGACCCTGGGCAAGTCACTTAACCCCAATTGCCTCACTAAAAAAGAAAAACAAAACAAAACAAAAAGAAAATAGAGGGATAGAAGAAAACTTTTCCTTAAACCATGAATTTCACATCTCAGAAAAGACAGCATATACTCCCTTGATATAGTATTTTGTTAAATCACACAAGTGAAAAATTGAAAAGGGTAACAACTTTTCTACTTACAATTTCTTTTTTATATCTATGTAGCTTGCAATCATAATATTAAGACAGTTTGACAAATATCAAGGGCTTTCTATGATCAAAACACTGAGGAAGTTGTTTTTTTTTTTTAATGCTAAACAAGGGGCAGCTAGGTGGCAAAGTGGATAAAGCACTGGCCCTGGATTCAGGAGGACCTGAGTTCAAATCTGGCTTCAGACACTTGACACTTACTAGCTGTGTGACCCTGGGCAAGTCACTTAACCCTCATTGCCCCACAAAAACAAATGCTAATAAAGCAATCAACAAGCATTCATTAAGCACCTACTGTGTATCAGGTCCTGTGATGGATGCTAGAGATACAAAGACAAAAATAAAATTGTTCCTCCAGTCTGGAAGAGGTCAACATTCACACACATATTAGTCTGTATAAAATATATAAAAGGTCATTGGATAGGGAGGTATTGGAATCCAGTAAACTTCATGAATAATGTTCGCCACCCCCAGACAGAAAGAACTGGTGAGTGCAAAGTGAAATATAACTTCCTCATTTTCTCTCTTTTTTTAGATATGGCTAATATGGAAATATGCTTTTTTTTATTCTTTCACATGTATAGTTGACATTTTGTTTGTCTTTACAATGAGTGAGGGAAGGGTAGGAAGAAGAAGATTCAAAACTCAAAATTTGAAAAGAAAAGAATGCCAAAAATAAATAACAAATGGGGGAGGGGGGAGAAGAAAAGCTTTATGTGGGAGGTTGTCCCTTACCTGAACTTTAAAGGAACTAGGAATTCTAAGAGGCAGAAGTGCAGAGAGAGGTTCAGCTATGGGGAACATGTTGTTCCTCCTTACTTTTGTCTCTTAGAATTTAGGAATTCTTCAAAGATCAGGCCAAGCACTGTAACGATTGGAATAACGCCACCTGCTGGATACTTACTGTAGAAGAGTTCTGCCCATGAAGGGAAGGTCTTTGAGGGCAAGACCAGGCATCAGGAAGTGACGCAGACGAGTGGGAGGAGGAAGGAAGAGACTGGCGCTCAGTCTCACTCTCTTTCCTCTGGACTCTGGCGGAGAAGGGAGCTAGAAATGCGCTCTCCCTTTAATAGATAGGAATCTAGGCCTTTCTCTCTCTCTTTGCCAAATTCTTATTCTCCTTAATAAATGCTTAAAAGTCTAACTCTTGCTAAAGCTTATAATTTATTGGCGACCACTCATTAGATATTTTAGACAGTTTAGCTAGAATTTTAGCCCTTAACAGCACAATATTCAAATGAGGCTTTTTTCTTATTCTCCCATATTTGAGTATCATCTCCTTTTACTTATACTGTATTTACTGTATGTATGTGTGCATGTATGTATATATGTATGAGTGTATGTGTGTATATATGCATGCATGGATGTATACTTGCAAGTAACCCTCAATACAATGTAAGCTCCTTGAGGGCAGGAGATGTTTCATTTTTATCTTTTTGTCTCCAGAGTATAACACAGTATCTGGTACATAATAGGTGCTTCACAAATGCTTATTGACTAACTGATTAGTTGATAAAGCAATACAAAGTCCCACCCTTCAGGTAAAGAAATAAGCCACATACATATATAATTATGTTATAATTTGATCAAATGTATAGAATAGTTAAAAAATGAATTGTGTGAATGACTGTGGGATATTCTATAGTCCTTTAAGGTTTACAAAACTATATCTATATTGCTTTCCATCTTGAAGAGGGGGGAGGGAAGTAGGGAGAAAAATTTGGAACTAAAAATCTTATAAAAACGCATGTTGAAAACTATCTTTACATGTAACTGACAAAAAATAAAATACTATTAAGAAAAAGGATAAGAAATTATATCCATCTATCTATCCATCCATCCATCCATCCATCCATCCACCCATCCATCCATCCATGTCTATCTATCTATCTATCTAGTGTGTGTATATATCTACACAAATGTATATGTATGTATATTAAATATAGATATGTCCCCATCGTATACCTGAAGAAATAAGTTAGGTATTAATTCATTAATAATTATTAATCACTCTAAATTAGTGAGGTGACTTGCCTGTGGTCACACAGGCATTAGGTGATAGAGCCAGATCCAAGTCTCCCTTGACCCCATTTCCAACACACTTTCCACTTCAGCTACTGGTTCTCAAGGGGGATCTTTTGGAATCCAGAAGACCTAGGATTGAGTTCTGGCTCTATACTTAATAGTGTTATTGATGAGTCACTTAGATTTTCTGAATTTCTGTTTTCCCATCTGCATAATGGGGATAATAGACTTATGCTACCTATATCATAGGGTTGTTGTGAGGAAAGTGGTAGGGTTTTGGTTTTCTAAGCCTTAAAGTGCTATAATAAATGTGAATCATTATGATTATGAAACAGAGGACTGGCCAATGAGAGCCCAGTCCTGGCTGGGTGCATTATGGGAGACTCATGTGATATTGGGGGAGCCTGCTTTGGGGGCATGCCTATGGAGAACACTTCTGTCCATTTCAGAAAGTGTAGCTATTCCCTGACTTATTTCCTGTCCACTGTGTGGCTAAGACTTTTGATTTGCTGCTGAACTGGCACTGGCTGTTCATACAAAAGGCACTCACCTGCCTTCTGTGCCTTCTGTTTGTGTCTTCTTTCCTTTGGAACAGGGCCTTGTCAAGGGGTCTGAGGAAAGAGGTCCAGTGATGAGAGTTTATCAGGGTTTCCCAGCAGCTGAGCATGGTGCCCCTGAATGGACCTGAAAAAAAATCTGCTTCACTTTGTCCAGTCATGCATTGATGCTAAAATTCCATATCCGGTTGTAGTAAGGAAGCAATTTACTTTTCATCTATGCTATATTCAGAAGTGATCTAGCACCACTTTAAGTATGAGCCCTCTCTTCCCAGGCAATGAAGTAATAGAGAAGAGTAAGCCCTGCTGCTGTTGGGGGAAATGTTTTATAATTTCTGTTCTTACTAAAACTTGGTCAATTGGTCAGAATGATACTGGAACCCTAGTCACTGGTTCAATCCATTGATTTAAGAGATTTTTGTTGTTGTTTTCAGTACTTCATTCTCAAAGAGGACCGTGATATCAGGGGGTTGATGTCATGACTTTCAGTGAAATGGATTTAAGTGTGGCAGGGCTATGCAAAGTCACCAACCCCACTCTCTCCTTCAGAGCCATCTGGGTCCAGTGGCAAGATATACATCAGGCTGAATGGAAATGGTCCCAGAAGCTTAAGGCAATTGGGATTAAGTGACTTGCCCAGGGTCACCCAGCTAGTAAGTGTCTAAGGTGACATTTGAACTCAGGCCCTCCCAGCTTCAGGGCCAGGGCTCTATCCACTATGCTACCTAGCTACCCAATTGAGGAGATATTTACTGGTAACTGATAAAAAGGAGAACACACCTAAATGAAGGCTTGAAACTATGACATTAGGAAAATACCTCAGGAGTATCCCTAGTACTCTTGGGGGGGGGAGGGGGGGGAGATATAGCTAGACAACTCTCTGGAGATCTAACTCATGCCAATGGAATTTAGGATGAGTCCCCAGAGCTTTAAGGACCACATCTAGTAGTAATGATATAAAAGTAGTGCATAATCAAAATACATCTTCATAGCTTAAGTTTTCCTGAAGAGTTTCATATTTTAGAAACATTTTCCCTTCCCCCCCAATTAATTTTATAATATAGCATTTCTCTATTCTATCCCTTAATGGACTCTCACTCACTGAGTTTTTTATTTTTGAGCACTACAAATTCAAGCTGAAGCAATATTTTGTTGGTTGATCAGCTAAAAGGCCAGTTCACTAGGTTAAATCATCAATGCACCTATAAATATGAAGTCAAAGCTGTTCAGATTCCATGCCACTCACCCATTACTAACCTGTCTACTAGGAGGGCAAAGGCTGGCTAAGTAGGGCAGCAATGGCAATAGGTAATTATGGGAGCTTAGAAAAGGGTGACGAGAAGTGGGAAAAAGGAACGAGTCAAAGATTAAGCCTAGATGTGTTGACTTGGGAGTGTATGTGTGTTGTGTTTCCTTGTCTACCTCCATTTCTGTAAAATAAATATCTACTCTTCAGCACCACAACAATCACAGATTCAGGGACCAAAACCAATTGACACCTTAGAGAGCAAGCAAGTGGATGTGTTTTTTTTATAAAACAATGACTTAAACATCCATCCAGCAAGGGAAATTCTATATCATATTGTGATCATGTGATTCTATGACATCATATTCATGACAAACTATGAGTGTAGTTTTGGTGATGGAAACTGCTCCTGTAAGCTTCTCATATTAGCTTTGTACTGGTCTTGGTTGAATTTGGGAATGCTAGCACCTTGAGAATGATTTCAGAACTACATTTTAGCCTGCCTTAGGAGTTTAGGAACGGCTTGTCACCCTGTGATGAATTGCCAGTCCTGAAGACAAGCATCTTTTGTACAAAGTAGAAGCAGCAGTCAGTCATGCAAATTTCCTCCTTCTCCTCTGCCAAGCAGATTATCTCATCTGGCAAGCTTCTCTTTTTCCTTCATTTTAGTGTATGAAATATGCAAAACACAAACAAATGAGCCAACAGCAGCAGCCTGAAAATTTTGTATAAAACTGAACTATGAAAGAGTTAAAACATGCCTTCAGGAATCCCAATACATTTTTTAAAAGAAGAAAATATGTAAAAGAGATAATTTGCATAAAATATTATTGAAATATGAATTGATATAGATTCACGATCATTAATTCTTAAAAACCAGATAGTAGAGGAAAAATCAAAATGGCCATTTTGAGAAAACAGCCACAAAAATATGGCTTTTAAACATTTTTTTTTACCAAATGGGTTAAGAATCTTAATAAAGCTCCCTGTATCAAATTGCTTGCTGTCTCAGACAGTGAGAACAGAAAGGAAAAAGAGAATTTGAAATTCAAATTTAAAAACCCACATGTTAAAAATTGGTTTTAATATGTAATTGGAAAAAATAAAATATTAAAAAATAATTGTAAATAATTCTAATAAAGCTGCCACTATGAGATTTCTAAAATTGTGTAAAAATTCCACATACTATCTATCTATCTATCTATCTATCTTCTAACTAGCTAACTATCTTTACCAGACCTAAGATTTCATCAATGTAAGAATCTTCTGGTAAGGATATTTTCTATCATAAAATGATACATTTCCATAATAATTGAACACAAATAACAGAAAAGCCTATGCAATGAAATGGTTTGAAAAGTAATCCCTCATAAACCAATGAAGAAACATTTCCCTCCAAACTTCTGCACCAATGAGAAAAGGGGAAAAAATCTTTAAGGGTTGGGAAATCACATCCTAAAGACAATGGAGGAAGGGATACTTTGAATTATTGCTGGGGGGCAGCTAGGTGACACAGTGGATAAAGCACTGGCCCTGGAGTCAGGAGGACCTGAGTTCAAATCCAGCCTCAGACACTTGACACTTACTAGCTGTGTGACCCTGGGCAAGTCACTTAACCCCCAATGCCCCACCCCCCCCCAAAAAAGAATTATTGCTGGAATACTTCTCCAAGCATCTCTTTACCTTTCAACCTGAGCCCCTGGGAAAGCTTAAAGAAAGAATTCTGGAGCAGTTTTTGTGTCAGTATCTTGCCTTCTTAGCTGTCACTGGGCTGGCCTCAGTGCCCACCCAATGATGTCAATCATAGCCAGCTCCACATCCTAGCTCTCAGATAGTTCTTCACTGCTAACGTCACTGACTCAGCCATTGCTCTGTCCCATATCTGTCTCTATGCTATTGATCTAGATGGGTGGGTGGGGTTTGCCATACCTTATAAAATCACCTTAGATTCCTATAAAATGTTACTATGTTTTGTTTCTTTGAGACAGATTCTTCTTAGGTGGACAAGGCTGGAAGTACAATGGCTACTCATGGCCCAATCCCACTACTAATTCACAAGGAAGCAATGATCTCCATTTCCGATGAGGGCTAGTGAATCCCTCCTTCCTTAGGCAGCCTGGAGGACCTCCACCCTCAGGGGTCCCTATATTGATGTAGACCCCTAATTGACTTAGCTTTTCTGAAGTTCAGAACTTAAGTGATATACCAGCCTCAGCCTCCTCAAGAGCAGGAATTGAAAGTTTGTGCCCCAGTGATACTTTACATTTTGAATGGTACATTTAGCAATACACTATCTAGCAATGACTGTGAAATAGACAGGGTTATTAGTCCCATTTTGTAGATGCATAAAGTTAGAATTAGAAGGGAGAAATTACCTTAAATGACAGGGTTAGACAGGAAAAGGAAACTGAGGGAATAAGCATGGACAAAAAAGAAATAAAAATAATGCTTTCTCTAGATGATATGATGGTCTATTTGAAGAATCCTAAATATTTGATTAAAATTATTTGAAAATTAATAACTTTGTCAAAGTAGTAAGATATGAAATAAACATACATAGACCATGAGTTTTTCTGTATACTACCCAAAAAACTCAACAAGAAGAGAAATTGCATTCAAAATAACTGAAATATAGAAAATATTTATATACACAGGAACTACATGAATACAACCACAAAGTACTCTTTAGAGAATTAAGACAGAACTACTAATTACTCATTGTTAGGCTGTGCCTATATATTAAGAATTACACAACTACCTAAATTAATTTAATTATCAGTATTGAATCAATGAAATTTATAAAAATTCTTTATTACAGCTAGGAAAAATAGTAAAATTCACCTGGAGAAACAAAAGATAAAGAATTCAAGGGGAAATAATGAGAAAAAATGTCAGGGAATATGGGACCCAGCAGTATGAGAGTTACACAATTGTAGAACTATACTGTAAAGCAATAATCATTGAAACTATTTAATATTGGCTAAAATAATAATAGGAAATAATCAAGCATTTATTGAGCTTCTACTATGTGCTAGGAATTGTACTAAGCACCTTCAAAAGGTTATCTAATTTTATTCTCACAACAACCCTGGGAACTAGGTGCTATTATTATCTTCATTTTACATTTGAGGAAACCAAGTGACAGAGGATAAGTGACTTGCTTTGGTTCATATGTCTAGTGTCTGAGGACAGATTCAAACTTAGATCTAACCTGCACCCAAGTTCAGTGTTCAAATCGCTGTACCACCTAGCAGCCTCTGTAAAAAAGAAGAAAAAAGTTATCAGTAGAATACATTAGATACATAAACCAACAAACATAGTAGCATAGTCTTTAACACCTGTGGTAAAAAGTTTTAACAGTCGGTTAGATAATGGAGAGACGCCAGTTTTTTTTAGGACCACCCTTTTGGGGAGGAGACCAACAGCATGAGCTATGCACACCAGTCCGCCTGCGACGCAGGCCAGATTGCCTGCTGAGCACTCAACTTCCAGGGTGCGAGCTTAAAAGGCAAGGAGAGAACAGAAGTGGGGCCTTTTTTCCTGCTCCGCTGGTCTCCTGGCTGCGCTGCACAGACAGATGCGGACTGGAGTTTGACTCGCTTTACTTGGCCTCTCGCCCCAAAGGTGGCCTTCTGCTTTTGGTGAGTTTTATACGGAATGTAGACTAAGCCTAGACTTAAGACGATTTGTATTGTATTTCTACTTTCCTATCCTTCTAATCAACATCACCTTGTGACTACCATACAATAAAAGCTCTATCTAGAAAACCAGAAGCTTCTTCCATTTACTAGTCTGGGAGATAAATTAAGGGAAAGGTTAAGTAGGGGAGATTTATGATCTAATATCCAATTTTAATCTCACACACCTTTTCCAACTATGAGTTGTGTCAGAATTCATGACAAAGAGATAAAGATCATAGATGGCAAAGTGGACAGTTGTGATTACATAAAATTGAAGATGTTTTGCACAAACAAAACAAAACAAAAGTTTGCAGCAAATATCTCTGATAAAGTGGTGATGTCCAAGATATATAAAGAGTTCAAATTCAACATCAGATATAAGGATTTAAATCTACAGGGTGACCCAAAAGTGTTGGTGTATAGTTTTAAGCTGATTTTTAATAGTTATCGAATGGCAACCATTCCACAATAGATAACAGGTCACTGGATAAGAATAATAGTTCTCAAAGGAAAAAAAATCAACCTATCAACAGTTATATAAGAATATAAGCTCTTTGAGGACAGGCATGGCCTTTTGCCTCTTTTTGTTTCCCTGGTATGTAGTAGGCACTTCATAAATGTTTATTGATTGATTGATGTGGGAAAAAAATGCTCCAAATCACTAATAATTAAAGAAATACAAATTAAAACAACTCACAACAGCACCAAATTGGCAAAAAATGACCCCAAATAGTTAAATGACAATTGTTAAAGGCCCATAGGAAGATAGACATTTATGCACCGTTGGTGTAACTGTAGATAGATTCAGACTCTCTGGACTCCCAAAAAGTCACTAAAATGTACCTACCTTTAGGTCTAGCAATATACTAGGCATATACTCCTAAAGAGACCAAAAAGAGAGGGAAAAGATCCATATATACAAAAATATTTATGGCAATTCTACTTGTAGCAAGAAACTGGAAACTATGGACACGTCTATAATGTGGAGAATGGCTGAACATATGGTTTATGAATGTAGTAGAATATTATGATATTAAGAAATGGTGAAAAGGAGAGTTTCAAGGAAATTTGGGAAGACTTGTATGAACTGATGAATAATGAAGTGAGCAAAATCAGAACTATTTCTATAACAACATTATAAAAGAAAATAACTTTGAATGACTTAGAAATTTGATCTAAAAATTACCAACAGATTCCAGAGGACTGATAGTGAAGCATGGTACCCACCTTCTGATCCAACAAAGATGACTTATGATATATAATTTTCAGGTGTGGTTAATATGTGGGTTTGGTTTTTTTTGTTTGTTTTGGAATTTTTGTTTTTGTTTTTTGCTTAACATTGCATATTTGTTACAAAAGTTGTTGTTGTTTTTCCCCAATTAGGGTAAGGGAAGGGAAAAGGGGACAGAAATACTTTTGTCCAAAAAAAAAAATTTTACTGAAGCACTTTTTAAAAAGAAAATGCACAAGTGAACATAAGAGGGGCAGCTAGGTGGCACAGTAGATAAAGCAGGAGGACCTGAGTTCATATCCAGTCTCATGCACTTGATACCTACTAGCTGTATGACCCGGGGCAAGTCACTGTGACCTGTAAAATTTAATGTGTGGCCACCTCATTTCTGTCCCAAGTTTGGGGAAAATTAGCTGGGGTTTCTAATATATTTGTTACTTATAAATTAGAAGCTTTAGCTCCAGTTTGGGGGCATTAAACATTTATTAAAGCATAACAAGTATTACTTAAAAGAGAACACCTCGCTCAGAAAGTTAAGAAAAGGCCTATGTAGCCTAGAGTTCCAGCCTGGCCTGCTTCTTCCTCCAAGTCCTCCACCATGAGCCTGTCCAAGAGCCAAACTGAGAGTGGAATCTTTCTCTGTGTCTGGAGGAGAGGCAGTCCTTACACACTGTTTCAAGCTAATTGGCTAGCATCACCCAAATCCATTAGCTCACTGGACTTGAGAGTGGTCCCATGTTGAGGTCAGAGTCCACACCCTCAGAGAACACACCTTCAGAGAACACACCCTTAGAGAACACACGCTCTTGAGGACCAGGCAGTAGTGGTTTTAATTGAATTAACTTTAAGTGAGTTAATCAGCCCATCCAATCAATCTTAATCCAATCAATCCCCTGGAACTGGGACCTTTGGGTGTTCCAAAACCCATTATTTTCTCACACCACTTAACCCTTGTTGCCTTGCCAAAAAAAAAAAAAAAAAGTGAACAGAAGGAAGTTCTGAAGAGCAGTTTTGAGGGTTGCATATTTATTTTATACTTGAAAAACAAGATTTGTGTAATAGAAATTCAGTATCATGTTTAGCCCTCATTTTCTATTCTACTTTATATATGGAAATATTAATTTTATTTGGTATTTATTGGATATTTTTTAAAATCAAGAACTAGTGAGAATTGGCCCCAGGACCAGCCATGAGTCTAAGTATCTACTGGGGTTGGCATGATTTCCCTTATGGAAATATTTTAATCACATTTTAATCAGTATTTTAGCAATTTACATTTGTGAATTAATTGAATGTTTAGACTAAACTGTTTTAATCACTGAAAGTATTTATTAGTTTTATAAATCAGTTTTATGGACCCTAAAACTATATAAATGAAAAGATCTAATATTAGATCTTATTACCTCTAATGTGTTCTTACTAATTAAGAATAAGTACCTTGCTTATCTTACCAGTGATCAAATCTTTAGCCCAAAGTCAAAATAAAGCCATGTGATTCACACCCTGTCCTAAAAACTAGGTCTAAATTCTCCTCGCCTAAGAGGTATGGGGACTTCAATAAGAGCAAGCTCTTGTCTTTTCCAGAATGACTGCCAGCTTTTGTTACCATGATCCCTGTATCAGGAACAATTATTTAACACTGACTATATGCAGATCCCGAAAAGGGTATTAGGTTATTCTTCTCCCTTCTGCATACCATTAAACCCCAACACATTTTCAATTATTTTATCCTCCTTTATTCCTGTCTCTGAGGATTCTACTTTCCAAGGCTCTGCATAACTTCTTAATTTTGTCCCTTCCCATCTTCTCTGAGAGACTTCCTCCTGGACCATTCCCTCTCTCCCTCATACTCTATATGCATTGGCTCCTACTCTGATGTCTACAAACATGTCCAGGTATTCCCCATCATTAAAAAAAACCTTCACTTTAGCCTGCCATCCCCTCAAACTATTTTCCAATATCTCTTCTCTCCCTTTTGTGACCAAACTCCTAAAAAGGGTGTTATCATACTTGAGGACTTCTAAGGACCCTTCCAGGTCTAAATTGTTCACATAATCCTATGTACTCGTAAACTTTTGTTGAAATGTTTTTTTCTTATATCAAACTTAAATCTGCCTCTATGTAGCTTCCAACCACTGTTCCTTGTTTTAAGCCCACTGGACCCAAACATAACAATGCCTTTTCTCTTCAAATTTTTTTTATTGAGTGACCGGTCGGTCAATAAATATTTTTAAAGCACCTACTATGTGTACTCTGCTAAGCTCTGGGCATACAAAGAAAGGCAAAAGACATTCCTTGTCCTCATGGGAGAAGACAGCACATAAAAAAGAAGTTGAAAAGTAGGGGAGGGGAGGAGTAAGAGGTATTCAGTTCTGGGGGCATGATGAAATCCTGAAGCCAGGCAGGAAAGCATAAGGTTTTTGCCTTGGACTTTCCTTAAAAAGAGCATGACAGGGCAGCTAGGTGACACAGTGGATAAAGCACTGACCCTGGATTCAGGAGGACCTGAGTTCAGATCCAGCCTCAGACACTTGACACTTACTAGCTTTGTGACCCTGGGCAAGTCACTTAACTCTCATTGCCCCACAAAAGACAAAAAAAAAAAAAGGAGCATGTCGAGGAGCTCTCTGGATTCTTGAAGACAGCAATGATGCATCACCTCCACCCCAATCATCTTTACTTCTCTTGGGAGCTAACTATACTTAGTCCTTTCAATTGAACCTATTATGACATGATCTCCAGACCCCTCACCATTCCTGATAACCATCCTCTAGATGTTCTCCACCTTGTAAATATCCTTCCTAAAGGATATTGTGGTACCCAGAACTGAACACAAACTTCAATTATGGTCTGAACAGGTCAGATTATAAATTGTCTCATGTTGGGACATTGTGCCTATATTAATGCAGCCTCCAATTACATTCACTTTTCTGGATCTTACTATTTACTCATGTTGATCTTGATATTGGCCTAATCCAAGTTTTTTTTTCAAAAAAGGAACTGTTGTCTATCCATGCATACATGAAGTTGTTTGTTAAATGAAGTAAGAACTTTATATTTACTCATAATTTAATTTTACCTAATTACATTTGGATTATTTTTAATCTTTCAAAATCTTTTTGTATCTTTTCTCTGTCGATGTGTTAATCATTCCTTCAAACTTTGTATGACTTAAAAATTTTACAAGCAAGAATGAATGCATTTAAGCCTTTACTGTGTGCAAAGGACTGTGCTAACGTACTAGGAATACAAATAGCAAAGCAAGAAAGTCCCCTAATCTCAAAGACTTCACATCTAATGGGAAAAGACAGGAAGTATAAGAGCTTTCAGTTCCAAATCAGATGAAAAGTCCTATGATTCCTAGAGTGTAGCAGCAAAGGTAGATGCAATGTGTCTTCTTCAATATCATTTCAGCTTATAATATCTCTTTCTTGTTTTGAACCATCTGATAATGTTAAGTCCTTTAGTGGCAAGAACTGTCTTTTCTGGGTCTTAAGTAGATCCAGTTTTTTGTAAGTTAGGGGCTTCATCATCTATAGAAGTTGTTGACAGGTTGCATCTCCCTAGAGGCAGGTAGGTCCTGGGACTGGAGTATGGAAGATCTGAGTTCAAATTTGGCCTCGGACACTTATTAGTGTGACTCTGGATAAATCACTTAACTTCTGTCTACTTCAGTTTGCCTCAACTATAAAATAGGGATAATAATAACACTCAATCTCACAGGATTGTTGTGAGGATCAGATGAGATAATATTTATAAAGCACTTAGGCACAGTTCCTGTTTCATAGTAGACACTTAGTAAATGCTTGTTCCCTTCCTTTCCTGTGATAGATGCAGGTGTGGGCTGGACTGGAAGCAGGACCATTGATCATAGAGTCACTACCATTCCCAAGAGAGTTAGGCTTATCTGCCCACATTGGTTGATGTTGTTGGTGGTGAGGAAAATGGCATGCCATTTATGACTCGATGAAAGTCATTGATAAAAATGTGGAACAACTCAGGGTCAAGGTCAGAGCTCTATTAAAAATTGCTCCAGGGGCAGCTAGATGGTGCAGTGGATGGAGCACCGGCCCTGGAGTCAGGAGTACCTGAGTTCAAATCCGGCCTCAGACACTTAACACTAGCTATGTGACCCTGGACAAGTCACTTAACCCCAATTGCCTCACTAAAAAAAAAAAAAAAATTGCTCCAAATTGATACTTCACAGTTCTTTGTCTATATACATAGTACTCAAAATAGGATCATCCAGTACAGCCCTTCTCTCTCTCTCTCTCTCTCTCTCTCTCTCTGTCTCTCTCTCTCTTTCTCTCTCTCTCTCTCTCTCTCTCTCCCTCCCTCTTCATCTCTCTCTTCTTTTCTCTTCCCTCTTTTTCTCTCTCCCTCCCTCCTTCTGTTAAGGGCTAAAATTCTAGCTAAACTGTCTAAAATATCTAATGAGTGGTCGCCAATAAATTATAAGCTTTAGCAAGAGTTAGGCTTTTAAGCATTTATTAAGGAGAATAAGAATTTGGTAAAGAGAAAGAAAGGCCTAGATTCCTATCTATTAAAGGGAGAGCACATTTCTAGCTCCCTTCTCCGCCAGCGTCCTCAGGAAAGAGACCCAGAGTCAGCGCCAGTCTCTTCCTTCCTCCTCCCACTAGTCCGCGTCACTTCCTCCCCGCCAAAGAAAAGACTCCTGGTCTTGCCCTCAAAGACCTTCGCTTCATGGGCAGAACTCTTCTACAGTAAGTATCCAGCAGGTGGCGTTATTCCAATCGTTACAGTCCCCCCTGTTGTTCCTCAAGAAACAAAATATTTCCTTGACGGAACAGTAAAAAGAATATAATAACTATTGCTAACCTAATAATATGTGAACAACAATATAGAAAAGGAAGAGAGGAAAGTTTTGTCCAGAGGGGCGATTGTTTTTTTTTGTCCTCATGAACCGACGCTTTGACATTAGTCTTGCAAAGGGAGGGCCTCTGCAGAGAATACATGTTACAGATGGTGTATATTATAACAGAAAGAGAAAAAAACAACAAAAACAACAAATCAAACTGTTCATTTAAAGTCTCTGAAAGTCTTTTCTCAGATGTCCTCTAGGTGTAGTCGTGGAATGGAAGTCTTTTCAGGGGTTGATGTGTGGATGCTGGTAATCAGCCAGGAAAAATTTCCTACAAAATTGAGCTTAACACAACTTTAAAATAGCTTTGTCAATAATCAAATCAAACAATGAAAGTTCTCAAAAACATGTCTAAGGGAATTCAGAATCTTAGTTGTTACACATGAAACATATAATAAAACAAAATTAAAACATTCTTTAAATTATAATATTACTATAGTCCCCCCTCATGGAGGGTAATTGAGAAGACAATTGCTGCAATATTAATTAATAAAATAATTTTTATCTTTGTTTTATCACTTTTTGCATCATCTGCCTAATTATCCTCATGCCATTATGAGAAATTAAAAAATCTAATATAATTGGTAACAGGTGTCAAGGCCAAATTCAACACTGTATTTATCATGACACCTGAGATAATTATGGGGGTTACCATAAAAGAACAGAGAAATGATGGGATATGAGCATTCCCACACTTGAGCAATATATACTGCCCATGCAGTATGCCAGGTCTAAAATAGGTGGATGGAATATATGTCCATGCCACCGAACATATTGGAGGAAACTGAGTCAGACTTAATCAGATGCATGGGATTGAGATGTCCATGGCATCAGGCATATAGGAGGGAGCATAGAAGCCAGGTGTAGAAGTGAGATGGGTGGGATGAATACTTCCAGCCATCTGTACCATATTGTGGGGAAAAAGAGAATAAAATATTAAACCAAGAGAATCCAACCTCAACATTTGTCAAAAGCCGTTCCCTCGGCCATACCTTGACTTCATGCATGTCTCCCCTCATGTGACCAGTTCAGTGTCTGCTCTTGCATGTATTCCTCTTGTGATTGGATGGCATCTTGGCCAACTGGCATCTGATAACTCAGAATAAAGGCAATTAATGTCTTAAATGATAAGTTCCCATAATCCAAGTCTCATATGGATTTAAAATTGAGGGATAATAAATGATTGCAAAAAATGTGACTACATCTTGACTCAAAATATAATATATAATTATGCAAACAATTTCAAATAATACCCTTTTTTTACTTAGTATACAATTACTTTTGTGAAAAATCTGAACATACTTAAAATACAAGTTAAAGCACAACAGAATCTCAAAGAACTTTTTTTTTTGAAAAAAGAAAACTTTTACAAATGTTCCCCTCTTTTTTTTTTTTTTTGGGAATATGCTTATCAAAAATAATACTTCTAGAATCAATTTACACTTGCCATGGCAACCAATTTGCCAGGGAAATGCTTTAAAGAGTTTGATCAAATAATCAGTTGAGGAAAAAAAATAACAAAAAACAAACAACTCAGAATATGGGAGCACAATACTCCTAGAATTAACATTGTATAATAAAATCAAAACCATCTTGCAATGTTTCAAAATTAGATAGACAAATGAATAGAAGAAAATACACATGGAACAATAAAATACAGTGAAATTCAAACTAAGGAAATCTAAATGAATATGAACTTAATATTAATAAGAGTATACAAAATATAAACTTGATCACATGACTATAAAAAGCTTTTACAAATATTCTCCTTGTTTTAGAAACTAAGTATAAGACACAATCTCAAAAGCATTAAAATCTCTATGAAAATAAACCTATACCATTAATTTCAAAATGTATATGTAATAGCATAGAAATCCTATGTAACCTCTGAACTGATACTATTACTCTGAGTGAATTCAGAACACTTTTGATTCCGGTATCTTAAAATCCCCAATACTCATATCAATACCTTGCTGTTTACTTCTACATTTCTGTAAAATATATATACTTCCATGGCAAAAGAAGCGAGTCTTGAACTATGGTGATGATTGTCATTCTCATTCAGCTTAAGGTTTTCTTCTTTAACCCCTCTATATTGTCTGTCAGTGTTTTCACCATACAAATGCTTTATAAGATTACTAATTAAAGACAAAAGCAGGTTAGCAAAATTATGAACAAATCGAGCATATCTGGAATTTAAAGGGTTTTCTAAGATTGTCTCAGAAGCACAGCCAGGCTGGGGAAGGGCTGAGCCTAAAGCTGCAAATGCAGGTAGAAAAAGTTGAGCATGCGCATCAGATCTCTGGACTTCCCAGGCAGGGGAAGCTATGGGCTTGGCCATAGGAGGAGTAGAGGGTGGGGTCTGGAGAGGAGGGGAGGGACCAGAGCAATTTGAATCAGACTTGATTTTGAACTCAGGCCTGGATTCCTCTTCCCCCACTTGGCCTCCAGGCACTAGGGAATTAAAAGCTTCTAGAGGGTGGGTCATTGCCTCCAGGCATGCAAAATTAAAGCAACAATTAGTGTTAGAACTGGGAAAAGCTGCAGGAATCTCTTCAGGTTTCTCTGAAAAAGCATGGTTGGGAGAGGAGATATTTCCTTGTGTGAGTAAGTTGCTGGCTCTTCTAACAAAAATAAAAAGAAAAATAGAAAATCCACAAAAACAAAGCATTAACATGATCTTATCTCCCATTTGTCTGGTTAAACAGACTAAAATCAAAAATAGGATAATTAGGGAGTTTAAAAGGTCCATTCGAAAAAATTTAAAGGAAAACACAGCCAGTACACCAGTACTTAGCAGTTAAAGGGAGAGGGAGGGGAAATTTCTTACCAACCAGAAGATCAGAAGTAAGGTTCAGCTTTCCTCTTCGTGGTCAGCCTCTGTAACTGTCTAAACTATTTAATGAGTGGTCGCCAATAAATTATAAACTTTAGCAAGAGTTAGACTTTTAAGCATTTATTAAGGAGAATAAGGAATTTGGTAAAGAGAGAGAAAAAAGGCCTAGATCCTATCTATTAAAGGGAGAGACATTTCTAGCTCCGCTCTCCACCAGAGTCCAGAGGAAAGAGCCCCAGAGTCAGCGCCAGTCTCTTCCTTCCTCCTCCCACTAGTCCGCGTCATTTCCTCACGCCAAAGAAAAGACTCCTGGTCTTGCCCTCAAAGACCTTCACTTCATGGGCAGAACTCTTCTACAGTAAGTATCCAGCAGGTGGCGTTATTCCAATCGTACAGTCCCCCCTGGTTGTTCCTCAAGAAACAAAATATTTCCTTGACGGAACAGTAAAAAGAATATAATAACTATTGCTAACTAATAATATGTGAACAACAATATAGAAAAGGAAGAGAGGAAAGTTTTGTCCAGAGGGGCGATTTTTTTTTTTTTTGGTCCTCATGACCGACGCTTTGACATTAGTCTTGCAAAGGGAGGGCCTCTGCAGAGATAACTGTTACAGATGGTGTAGGTATAGGGTAGGGAAAGGGTGGGAGAAATTGAGGTGGGCCAGAAAACTAGGCCATATGCTTCAGTGCTTTTGCCTGTAGAAGGAAATGCTTGTTAAATTTAAGGTATTTAAGCTGCTAGAGTTTGGGGTATGCCACATTGTTTTAACTGGTTCCCCCAATTCTCTGCATGCCAAAGTGGCAGGGGTTTCTGAATTGTCATTGATCTTTCTAATGCTGTCATAATGTTCTTTATGGTAGAAAATGTGGAGTTCTCTAGCATCAGTTTTGTCTGTGCCACTGATTCTCAATAAAGGCTGATTTAATTGATGAACCACAACATTCAGCTGATGCTGCTTAGCAAATGCTACAATTGTATCATTTCCTCCCCACTTTCCAAATTTCTTTAATTCGTCAACATACTCCTCAAAAGGGGAGTCATTTACTCTAAAAGACTCAAACTCTTGTCTATGGTTAATCATATAAGAAGCAGCTTCTTGTCTATGTCTGAGATGATTTCTACAGTGACCTTCTAGCTGGTCTGCTAAAGCCCTAAAAAGGCAATTTCCATCTCCTGATACTTTACGAAGACTGAGTCCCAAAGCATTTAACTGATCAGTAGGATTATCAAATGGGAACTGCCTATTTCCTCTGAACTCTCTTTGCTCTTTAACAGTTGCTATCGTTAGGGTTTTTAGCTCTTTAGCGTCTACCTCAGGTCTATCTGAAATCTCTTCACCTATGAATGGTGCAGGCTTTACATGAGAGCAATGAATCCATGAGTCTTTTTCACCAATTTTAATGGCAGTAGGAGTTGTCAATAATACCTGAAAAGGTCCTTCCCAGGCAGGTTGGGTTCCACTGGTTCTCTGAAAATTCTTTACATATATTTTATCTCCTGGGTTGAAGTTATGCAATGAAAAGTCTAATGGTCCTGCCTGGACCACAGCTCCTGCCTCATGGAGTTCACGTAGCCTGATCTGTAATTCCTGTATATAGAAGGCAACAGAAGTATCACCTCACACCAGTGATGTATAAACTGGGGAAAAAGTTTTAGCTTGGATAGGAGGGTGACCAAAAAGCATTTCATAAGGAGATATATGAAGTTCTCCTCTTGGTCTACTGCGTAGATAGAATAATGCCAATGGTAGAACATCAGGCCATTTCAAATGGGTTTCAGTACATAATTTGCCAATCATACTCTTAAGCTCTTTATTCATACGTTCAACTTGGCCTGAACTTTGTGGATGGTAGGGCATGTGGAATTTTGGAGTCACTCCCAAGAAAGAGTATATTTGGGATAAAATCGAATCAGTGAAATGTGTGCCTTTGTCAGAATCGATGCAGGCTGGTGGGCCAAAACGAGGTACTATCTCTTTAAGAAGAATTTTGGCAACAAAAGCAGC
Source organism: Dromiciops gliroides (assembly GCF_019393635.1). Taxonomy (NCBI): domain Eukaryota; kingdom Metazoa; phylum Chordata; class Mammalia; order Microbiotheria; family Microbiotheriidae; genus Dromiciops; species Dromiciops gliroides. The sequence continues at coordinate 615,107,974 of NC_057862.1, forward strand.
TGTGGCTGTGGGGCTGGGAAAGGCCTCCACTCACCTAGTGAGCTGATCAACTATAACAAGGCAAAATTTATAATGTCCTGCTTTTGGCATAGTAATATAATCAATTTGAAAGTGCTCAAAAGGTGTATATGCTAGGGGACGCCCTCCATAAGCTTTGGCTTTAAAAGCATACTGATTATAAGATTGACATGTGGAGCAGCCCGAGCAGATTCGAGATGCTGTATTAGTCACACCTGGTGCTATCCAGGTTCTCTTAATAGAGTCTACAATGCCTTGTGTACCAAAATGGCCTTTTCTGTGAACAGAGAGGCATATCTGGTGGTAGAATTTCCGGGGAAGAAGTGGCTTACCTTCCGGAGACACCCAGATGCCATTGATCTGTTTCGCCTTAAATTTCTTTTTCCACTTTTCTACTTCAGAATCGTCATAGGTTAGGTTGGAAGGAATATCCTCAGAAGGTGAAAGGTTAAATACATGTTCAGGAGCTTCTAATGCAGCAAGCTTGGCTGCAGAATTGGCTCGTGCATTTCCCTTTGAAACAGGATCACTATTCCCTGTGTGGGCAGGGCAATGTACAATGGCTAGGGAAGAAGGCAGTTTCAGGGCATCTAAGAGGTCCTTGATAAGGTCCCCATTGGCAATAGCCTTGCCCGAGGATGTTAGGAAGCCTCGTTGACGCCAAATCATACCAATAAAGTGGCATATGCCAAAGCCATATTTCAAGTCAGTAAAAATAGTGGCAGTCTTACCTTTGGCTATATTACAGGCCTGTGTAAGAGCCACAAGTTCAGCAGCCTGTGCACTAAAATGGGAAGGCAGAGAAGCTGCCCAGAGAGTATCATAATCAGAAGCTACAGCAGCTCCAGTAAAATGGGTTCCCTCTCTCATAAATGAGGAACCATCTGTATAGAGGACAAGATCAGGGTTTTCTAAAGGTGTATCAAAAAGATCATCATGGGGTTTTTTAGCCATATCAACTAAAGAAGCACAGTCGTGCAACGGTTCCCCCGAGAATGGTAAGTTAGGGAGTAGCGTTGCTGGATTGAGAACTGTACAGCGTTTTAAAGTGATATTCTCATTACCTAACAGGGTTATTTCATACTTAGCCAGCCTTTGATCTGAAAAGGTTTGTGTCCTGTGACGTAGTAAGAGAGCCCCTACTTCGTGAGGGCATTGCAGCGTTAGAGGGTTACCTAGGACCAAATCAGAGGCTTTTTCTACCAAAAGGGCTGTGGCCGCCACTGCCCTAAGGTAAGGTGGCGCTACAGCCGCTACAGGGTCCAGCTGAGTTGAATAGTAGGCTATAGGGCGTTGGTTAGGCCCCAGTGATTGAGTCAGAACTCCAGAAGCCACCCCCCTTTGTTCTTGTACAAAGAGAGTGAAAGGCTTACTATAATCTGGTAGTCCTAGGGCAGGTGCTGATAACAAGGCCCGTTTTAATTCTTTTATGGCTGAGAGATGCTGGGGATCCAACTGTAAAATGTCTGGGACAGAACTTTTGTTAGAGCTATGAGAGGTTTAGTAATTTCACCAAAAGAGGGTATCCATTGTCTACAGTACCCAGCTGCTCCCAGAATGGCTCTCAACTGCCTCTTAGTAGTGGGGGCAGAGAGTTGTTGAATGGCCTGGACTCGCTTAGAAGAGACAGAGTGAGTTCCAGCAGCCAAAATAAATCCTAAATATTCTACCTGGGGCAAACACCATTGTACCTTTGACTTGGAAACCTTGTGTCCTCTCTTGTGCAGCTCCAACAGTAAGTGACGGCTATCTTCCTGACAAATTTCAGCATTAGGAGAGGCCAAAAGTAAGTCATCAACATACTGTACTAGTGTGGAGGCCAGATCCTGCTGTAAAATTTGGGAAAATAATATGGAACTGTCTACAAATCCCTGTGGGAGTCTAGTCCAGGTCCACTGTCTATTTTTCCAGGTAAAAGCAAATAAATATTGGAAGTCCTCATGTACTGGTATGGAGAAAAAGGCAGAGCAGAGGTCTACCACTGTGAAACATGTAGATTCATAGGGAATGGATGAAATTATCATAGCTGGGTTTGGAACTATAGAATGTCTAGGAATAACATAATTATTAATCGTTCTAAGATCTTGCATAAAACGATAAACAGGTTTACCATCTGACCCAGGCTTGGGTTTTTTAACTGGCAAAATGGGAGTATTGCATGGAGAGTGATGACATGGAATAATAATACCCTGGCTTTTCAAAGCCTCAATTATAGGGGTGATCCCTTCTATTGCTTCCCTAGACAATGGATACTGTGGAATAGAGGGGGGTGGTCCCCCCTTAACTTTAAAGGTAACAGGGATGGCAGACTTAAGGAGCCCCACCTCATTAGAGGATGAGGCCCATAAAGACTCAGGAATGTCAGAGGGAATTTTGGATACTTCCCCTACTGTTCCTTGAGCTTCTGTAAGTAAAATTGGTAATAAATGAACAGTATCCTCTGGCAATTGTAGGGAGACAGCCCCATCTGGAGCACAAGATATGGTTGCTCTAAGCTTGCAAAGGAGATCATGACCTAATAAATTTACAATGGCATCAGGCATGAGTAAAAATGAATGTTCTACTGTTAAGGGCCCCATAGATACCATGCAAGGATTCAATTTTGCCACTCTCTGGCTCTTTCCTGAGACTCCCACTACATTCAAAAATCCTACAGGTCTACACCCAGCATCTGGTTTGCTTACTAATACTGATTTAGAGGCTCCTGTGTCTAGCAGACAATCGTAATAAGTCTCCCCCACTTTTAGGGTGACATGTGGTTCATTACTCTGGGGAGGTGAATGGACTGGCATAAGTGTATTCAAAAAATCCGGATCTGGGAATATATGGCTTTCATTATCTATGTTCCATTCCTCCCCAAGACACCGTCATTCCTGTGTCCTCCTCTGAGGGGGACCTTGGTTACCATTATTCTGGTACTGCCTTACTGTATTCCTCTGAAAAGATCTATTTCTATTTTGATTTCGCCTGTAATTAGAATTAGAATTTCTTCTCCAAGTCCTACATTCTCTCAATTCATGCCCCTCCTTACGACAGTAACAACACACCATAGTGTCCTTGTTCCAGTGTTCACATGGTTGACTAGGAATCACTGGTGCCAGAATGCTCTGTTTAGGGTGATCTGGACCTTCCTCAAGTGAGTCAAAGACATAATTTGCAAGTTCCTTAATCCTATCTACTGTGAGAGTTCTCCAGTCTGGACATTGTTTCAGAAAGTATCTGTGTATTTCTGGCAGTGAATTATAAACAAATGTGTTGAGAACGATATAGGAATCTCTTAAATCTACTGGATCCAATCTGGTGTACTGTCTAGCGGCCTCACAAAGTCTATCATAAAATCTGTTTGGTCTTTCATTAGCCTCCTGAGGTAGGCTTAAAAATTTCTGCCAGTTTTCCGGTTTTCTAGAGCAAGATTCCATTCCCTTCAGAAGTGTTTCTCTAGCATCTTTTAATCTTTGGAAATCCCTATCATTATTATAATTCCATTCTGGATCCTTTAGAGGCCATTCCACATCGGCCTTACCCTTTGAAACAAGGGCATTTCCTGCTGAGATAATATCTATAATCTCAGTTGGGGACAGTAAAGTTTCCATAAGGCAAGTAACATCAGCCCAAGTGGATTGATATATATTAAATATAGTCCTTAACTGTGAAATTACAGTGTTTGGATTTTTCTCAAAACTAGGGATGATTGATTTCCATGCACTCAAGTCACTTGGTTTAAAGGGGCTATATTTTCTGTCTTGAAGTGGTGCTCCTTTTTTGGTATGTTCTATAGTTTCCTGCAAGGGGAGCAGTTTCTGCTGATCTGATTCTAAACTTGGATCATCTCTAGTAGAAAGAGCCATCTTGAGAACTCTCTCCATATGTGACAATTCCCCCCATATTATAACAATGATAATAGCAAAAATAAAATCCTTGGTTGTATGAACTATGGATGTGGTATTAAAAGGTATTTCAATTGCCGGCATAAAATTTCTACTTATATTAAACGTATTTTCCCAAAGATTCACACTTAGACTATTCTACAAAAAACTTTTTGCTGCCTGAATGAGGAAAAAACCAATAATGTTATGAAGGACCATTGAGTAAACTATTCCTCTAAGTCGGGACGTTATGCTGTCCCAATACATTCCGATGAGAAAAATCAAAGGGATAGTAGAATATTCGAGCATCTTGCCCTTTAAACTGGGCTGGCTTTTCTGTTTAAAGCAAGGTTTTTAGAGGCTTAAAGCAAGGGAGATTAGGCAAATGAGGCAAAGTCAGTGGGGGTATTTAAGAGAAAGTCCACTAAATTAGGTGGCTCATGGTCAAACTAGGGAGGGTGGGAGGGTCCTTAAGGTCCCATCTGGGTCGCCAAACTGTGAGATTAAAATTGGATATTAGATCATAAATCTACCCTACTTAACCTTTCCCTTAATTTATCTCCCAGACTAGTAAATGGAAGAAGCTTCTGGTTTTCTAGATAGAGCTTTTATTGTATGGTAGTCACAAGGTGATGTTGATTAGAAGGATAGGAAAGTAGAAATACAATACAAATTGTCTTAAGTCTAGGCTTAGTCTACATTCTGTATAAAACTCACCAAAAGCAGAAGGCCACCTTTGGGGCGAGAGACCGAGTCAAGCGCGTGCTGTTAACCGAGAGCCGGGCCAAGTCAAACTCCAGTCCGAGTCTGTCTGTGCAGCGCAGCCAGGAGACCAGCGGAGCAGGAAAAAAGGCCCCACTTCCGTTCTCTCCTTGCCTTTTAAGATCGCACCCCGGAAGTCGAGTGCTCAGCAGACAATCTGGCGTGCATCGCAGGCGGACTGGTGTGCATAGCTCATGCTGTTGGTCTCCTCCCCAAAAGGGTGGTCCTAAAAAAAAAAAACTGGCGCCTCTCCATTATCTAACCGACTGTTAAAACTTTTTACCACAATTGTTACCTTTTCTTCTTTTACAACACCAGATCCCAGAATCTGTGGATCCCAGTATTTCTTCCATTTCCCCTACTGGAGAGTAATCTCAGACAACAAATAATATAAATTTTTTTAAGAAAACAGAATAGGAGGAAAGAGAAAAAAATCAGCAAAACCAGACAATACATAGAAAAGGTCTGAATATATATGTGATGTATCACACCTCTGCAAATGGGTGGGTTGGTGTTTCTTCTTGCATCCCTTCTTTGCAGCCATACTTATTCTTTTTGTAATTTTGCAGCATTCATTTTTGATTATTTTGAGGTTGTTCTTTTCATTTACATTGTTGTAGTCATTGTATACATTGTTTTCTTGACTCTATTTCATTCTGTATCGGTTAATATAAGTAGTTATTTGTTTTCCATATTCATCCTATTGGTAATTTCTTACAGTACAGTAATACTTCATTTCATTCACTTGCCACAATTTGTTTAGCCATTCCCCAGTTAATGGGCATCTATCTATTTTGTTTCCAAGTCTCTGCTACCATAAAAAGTCCTGCTATTGGGGCAGCTAGATGGCGGCAGTGGATAAAGCACCGGCCCAGGATTCAGGAGGACCTGAGTTCAAATCCGACCTCAGTGACCCTGGGCAGGTCACTTAACCCTCATTGCGCCCCCCCAAAAAACCCAAAAAGTCCTGCTATTAATAGCAGGGGGGGGTGCGTGTATATACACACATATATATAAGCTTCCTGCTCTTCCTTTTGAGGGTATCCATCACAGATGGACTGCCATACTTCTAGTCCTACAAACCCCTCTGATCAAAATCATTCAGCTCAACCAGGATGCCCATTTACAGGTCATCTCATGTTCTTTGAGATGTTGCATGTGATCATCCAGGAGATATTTCATAGATTATAAATTCAGTGAATAAGATTTTGATGGTCCATCCAAATAAACAAATAATTTGTGTGTGTGTTTCTATATACACACATATATGGATTGGGGGGTATACATATATGATTGATATATATCTCTAGTAATATTTTGGTATATATATGGGGACAATTTGGGTATGTATGTGGGGATTTTCTTCTTGTCAATGACCTCCTTGGTATCTCAGTCTGGAAGTAGAATCTAAAGAATATGGACATTTTAGTCACTTTATTTGCACAATTCCATATTGCTTTCCAAAATGGTTGTTCAAATTCACAGCTTCACCAACAAGGTATGTGCAAATTTCCCACACCTTCCACAACAGTGACTAGTCCCATCTTTCATCAGTTTCTAAACAGCTTTTCTCAGTCTTCACCCTTCTTGATTTGTTTGTTGCATTTAATCTCATGGACCATCCTCTTCTGAATACTTTCTCCTCTCTAGGGTCTTATGACACTGTTTTTGCTTAATTCTCCTCCCACCTGTCTGACCACTACTCAGTCTCCTCTGTCAGCCTATCATCCATATCATCATGCCTAACTGTGGTTGTGTCACAAAGTCTTTCTCCTGAGTTCTAAGTGCACATCACCAATTGCCTCTTGGACATATCTAACTTTATGTCCCAGAAATATCTCTAGCTCACATGTCCAAAACGAAACTTATTATTTCTCTTCTAGATGCTCCCCGCTACCAAACAAGGATGCCATCATTCTTTCTGTCTCACAGGTTCATAACCTTTGAATCCTCAGTTACTCCATTCCATCTTCCACATTCCTGCCACTCACAACTCATCCATTTCACTTTTTATCACCTAACAAACATTACCATTCCCTAAAGGGTATGCAAATTGATCACTCCATTTAGTTACTTGCCAGGCAAAACCTTTCCTTTAGCAACCACTCTCCTACAAATATTGTCTCTCCTATTAGAAGGTAAGCTCCTTGAGGCTAGGGACTGCTTTGCTTTTTTGTATTTATATTCTAAATGCAACAACAGCATTCTACATGCTTAGGACTGTACTTTCCTTTGGGAAGCACTTAAATGCTTTGCATACATTCAGTAAGTGCTAATCCATTCATTAGCTGGGGCAACTATGAGGAAAGAATTTGGAATGGGAGGTTTTTCAGTATCTCCTTTAAATTCTGCTACCCTGGCTCCACTAGGATATGTACACACTCTACCTAACTTCTTACATTTCCATGATGGTTTAAGGTTTATACCTCACTTCTTCATAGGAGCCCTCTTGGATAGGTAATAAAAGTCCTGTCTCTGAAGATAGATACTTTCCTTTCTGAGGTTTTGGGACAGTATTCTCTCCTAGTTCTCGTTCTACCTATACCATCACTTCTCAGTTTCCTCGGTTGACCCATCATCCATATCTGATGCCTAACTATGGGCATCTGTCCTTAGCCCTCTGCAGAACAATATGATTATTCTAACTTTTCCCCTTATTAGCAAAAGTAAGGGGCTACAACGTTATTGATTTTAATGGTATCCAAAGCATTTTACTTCCACAGTATTTTAAATCTATATTGCTAGTAAGCATATTTGGGGGGGGGGCAATGAGGATTAAGTGACTTACCCAGGGTCACACAGCTAGAAAGTGTCAAGTATCTGAGGCTGAATTTGAACTCAGGTACTCCCTGAATCCAGGGCCAGTGCTTTATCCACTGTGCCATCTAGCTGCTCCTAGTAAGCATAATTTTAAGAAAAAGAAATCCCTGATGCTGTTCAACTGTTTTGAAAATAAATTTTATTGGAGTAGGTGTTTCTTTTACTGTTTATTCTCTAGTTTGAAAATTTGGGGATATAGTAATTCCTCTCAGTCTAATTTATTTGGCCCCTGGGGGCCTCTAATATTACAAATAATCCTTTTATATATTTAGCACCAAACTCCTTTATAAATTGGAGAGACAGGGAGGGAATGTTTGTCCTCCTGAACAACAAATCCCAGAATGTTAGTTAAGTTTCAACCCCTTGTTATATCTGTCTGAAAAGATTTAGAATCATAAAAAATCTTGGAACTAGGGGGATCATAGAAAATCTCTAGCTGAGGGGTCCTTAACCACTTTTGGGTCAAGGTATCCTTTAATATGCTGGGGAAACCTGTAGAGCAATTCTCAAAATAATATTTTTAAATGCATTAAAAAAAAACAACACCATAAGATTCCAAAGAAAACCAATTATGTTAAAATATAATTAGCTAAAAAAAAAAAGTTAAGTTCAAAGACTCCAGGCTAGAATCCCTGATTCTAGCACAAATCCTTCATTTTCTAAATGTGGAAAATCAGACTCAGAGAGTTTTCAGTATTTTGTCAAGGTCACAAAGTTTGTTAGCATCAGAATCTAGGCTATCACCCAGGACTCCTGACCTTCAGTCTGAGTTTTTGAGTTTGACTGCTATCTTGTCAGGGCAGGGAGGGTGTGGACTATTAGAAGGCCTCCTAAGATCTGATAAGCCTGGGATCAGACAGCAGTTGTGTCTGCTGCTTAGTGGGAACAAGCTATTTGTTGTTCATTTCTGAAGCCCTGGGTACTCACCATTTGATTGGCTGTGTGCTAACCTGTTTTGTTTTCTTTGTTTTTTCCACCCAAGTTATCAGCATCTTGAGGAAAGAAACTATAAGCTTTATGTTCCATATGCCCAGTGCCCACCACCAGTCATCCTTTTCTAGCTAGGGCTGACATCAAGAATAAATTCAACAGATACAATTCATATAGGCAGTGCTAGGATGAATTTAGAGCATTTTTAACAGGGAGTATATGGCATTTTTTTTCCTTAAATTTACAATTTTATTTTAATATAATTGACTTTCTTTGTAATCCTATTTTATTTGTGCATTTAAAAACATTATTCTAAGGGATCTATGGATTTCACCATACTGCCAAAGGGATCCATGATTTACACACACACATACACACACACACACACACATACACACACACTTAAAACTCCCTGATTTAGAGGATGGCATCACCATTTATTTCTTTAATTCTGATATATGTTTGATATCCACTTTGGAGTAGAATAACCCACAAACAGGGGTTAAAAGAGACACCTACCTTACTAGCTATGTGACCCCCGGCAAGTCACAACCCCAATTGCCTCACCAAAAAATTAAAATAAAATAAAAGAGACACCTACTCCGTATCCCAAAGAGATCCTAAAGAAGGGGAAAGGACCCATATGTACAAAAATATTTATAGCAGCAATCTTTGTCGTGGCAAAGAATTGGAAATCGAGGGAATGCCCATGAACAAGTTGTGGTACATGAATGTAATGGAACACTATTGTGCTATAAGAAATGATTAGCTGGCAGATTTCAGAAAAACCTAGAAAAATTTAGGGGACTGATGCTGAGTGAAGCAAGCAGAACCAAGAGAACATTGTACACAGTAATAGCAACATTGTGTGATGATCATCTGTGATAGACTTGGCTATTCTCAGAAATACAATGATCCAAGACAATTCCAAAGAACTCATGATGAAAAATGTTCTCCACATCTAGAAAAGAGAACTGTGCATTCTGAATGTAGATTGAACCTTACTGTTTCTACTTGTTTTTCTTTTTTGAAGTTTTCCCCTTTTGTTCTGATTCTTCTTTCACAACATGATTAATGCAGAGATATGTTTAATGTGATTGTACAAATATAACCTATATTACATTACTTTCTGTCTTGGGAAGGTGGGAGGGAAGGGCAGGAGGGAGAAAAATTTGGAACTAAAAATCTTATGAAAACAAATGTTGAAAACGATTTTCTCTTTGAAGAAACCAGGAGCCACTGAAGCTTCTTGGTCAGACCTGTGCTTCATTCAGTTTGACAGCATTGTAGAAGGTGGAAAAGATTGACAACAGAAAGAGCAATTAGTAGATACTTCAAATCCAGGCTCAGACATTTACTAGCTATATGATACTAAGTGGAGAATGAAGAGCTGAAGTGGTGCCACCACTCTGAGGTGGTGAACTTGGGTATGCAGAATGATGGTGGTGTCCTGACACAGAAATAAAGACTTTAGGAAGAAGAGTGAGTTTAGGGGAAAAGATAATCAGATCAATTTTGTACATGTTGAGTTTAAGATGTCTATGGGATGGGATATTCTATTAGAGTTGTCCAGCAGGTAATTGATGATGCAGACCTGGAGTTCAGGAGAGAGAATAAGGCTTGATATAAAAATCTAGAAGTTACCTGCATAGAGATGATAATTAAACCCCGGGGAGTTGATGAGATTACTGAGTGTCTAGAGAAAAAAAAAAAGGCCAAGGCAGAGGCCTCAGGGTACATCTATTGTTAATGGGTGGTGCACATAAATAAATGACTATACTGCTTCCAACCTGACTCACATATCTGTTATAAAAAGGAGCAACCAAGGGTGTGTTGGAGCCAGTTGGAACAGGTATGGGAGAGCTGGTTGTTAAATTTTCAGTGCGCACATTTACATCTCAGAAAATGGCAAGCCCTATAGATGAGGGCCTGCTTTATGGTTTTGTTGTCTAGACGTAAGAAGCTAATGCAGAAAATAGGTTAAACTTTAAAATATCTTGTATTTTTCCAGAGACCTGGTTGTTAAACATTAACCACAATGGCACTGGCAGGCAACCTTTGTTGAGAAAGGGCCTGCTACCAACCACTGACCAACTGAAAATTGACAGTTAAGCCCAAAGAGCCCTGAGAATAGTAGCATGCCCCAGACAGATAGCCCTACTACCAGCAGCTCCTGAGGAACCATAAACTGAAGATGAGATAAAGTTCTCCCTCTCCAAGTCCTTATTAGAATGTGAGCTCCTTAAGAGCAGGGATGGGGGGGGGGCAGCTAGGTGGCGCAGTGGATAGAGCACCGGCCCTACAGTCAGGAGTACCTGAGTTCAGATCCAACCTCAGACACTTAACACTTACTAGCTGTGTGACCCTGGGCAAGTCACTTAACCCTCATTGCCCTGCAAAAAAACAAAAAAACAAAAAAAAAAAGAGCAGGGATGATCTAGCCTTTAGATTTGCATGACCAGTGTTTACTACATGAGAAGCACTTTTTAGATGCTTTTAAAAATGCATTTCTTCATCCCAAAAAGGAAACTGAGAAGGAGCAATCAGATAGGTAGGAGAACAAGGAGAGATAAGTTTTTAAAAATCCCTTGGGAAGAAGGAACAAAATGGAGCACAGCACTAGACCTAGAGTATGAAAAAGACCTGGATTCACCTTTGACCTGAGACACATGCTAGCTGTATGACTGTGGGCAAATCGTATAAACTCTCTCATCTTCAATTTCCTCATCTGTAAAATGAGGATAATTATAGACCCTAACTCCTAGGGTTGTTGTGAGAATAAATCGAGATATTTGCAAAGTATTTTGCAAACCTTAAAGACCTATATAAATGTTATAGTCATCATCATTGTTATTCTTGAGAGAGCATAACCTTGGACAGAGCAGTTTCAGTTGAGTGATAGAGTCAAAAGTCAGATTGCAAGGCATTGAGTGGAATTGGTAAAGTTATGGAGATATAACAGGAAGCAATCTATACATGGAAGATGCTAGGGAGCTTGCTTCCATAAAAGCATAATAACATGTCATGGAAATGTTCATTGCCTGACTTTGGGCATGTATAGACATTCCCTGTTGGTTTGGGGTTCATTAAAAATGTGCCTACTAGCAAAAATGAGACCCCCTTGCTTTGTTCTGGCTGCCTAATGGTTGTTCTGGTGCAGGAGACAAAATTCCATATTTTATTTTTAGGAATGGTTCCAACTATGTGAGTTCTGAAGGGTCAAGAGAGTAAGCCACCAAAAATCTGGGAGCTGGAGTCCACCTGGAGTTTCAGATTTGCTAGATGCCATTTGATGAGAAATGAAATCCAAGTGGCTTGCTTGACCTAGCCCAGCAATAAGAGAGATGCAGACCCACCCATTTGTCAGCCTTGTTATATTTGGAAGTAGATATAATCAAGAAGACCTGAGTTCCATTCCTACCTCAGATACTTACTTGGGCAAATTACTTAACCTCTGTCATCTTCAGCTTCCTCATCCACAAAATGGAAATAATACTAGTACCTATCTGGAAGGCCTGTGAGGGTTACATGGGGTAGTATTTATGAAGCACTTTGAATATCTTAAAGTGCTATAGAAATGCTAGCTATCATTACCAACTTGGTGGGATGAATGCTATATAGAAATAGTGGGGTTTGGGGCAGCCAGATGGCGCAGTGGATAAAGCACCGGCCCCAGATTCGGGAGTACCTGAGTTCAAATCCAGCCTCAGACACTTGACACTTACCAGCTGTGTGACCCTGGGCAAGTCACTTAACCCCCATTGCCCCACAAAAAAAAAAAAAGAAAAGAAATAGCGGGGTTTGAACCTATTCTCTGTAGAAACTGAAAGAGTATAGGAGAATGTGCCCCTAGGTTTTGGGGATAAAGGTAGAGAGGTTAGGAAACATAACTTCTGTTCTTCCTATATATTCACAGTAAATATCCCTTTGTAAAAGCTAATTGATGTTGATAAAAATTGAACAAGTACATTAATGATTGATGACTGGGGGGAGAAGAACACACCAGAATGGGGACTTGACCTGATAGCATCAGAGAAGAATCAACAGCTCCTCAGGCATACCTCTTAGAATCTTGAGTGGGAGGTGTAGATGGTCTTGCTCTAGGAAAATGAGTGCAGTGTCACTAGCAAGGTAATAAGCATTTTTTCCCTATAAACTTCACTATTGAAAGGGAGGAAAGGAATAAATTGATAGCTTGAGGGAATGACTTGAAAGTGAACCATTTAAAAATGTTTCTTGGTAGCTTTTGTATACTGTAACTCAACAACCTTTTCTTGAACAGAGAAGAATGTCTGAAGAGAAGAACCACGGGCAGGTGGTGGTGCAGTGGATAGAGCACCAGCCCTGGAGTCAGGAGGACCTGAGTTCAAATCTGGCCTCAGACACTTAACACTTACTAGCTGTGTGACCCTGGGCAAGTCACTTAACCCCAATTGCCTCACCAAAAAAAGAGAGAGAGAGAGAGAGAGAAGAACTAAAACCAGAAGGAACACCTTTCTTGACTAGAACATCAACTGTAGGGACTCCTAGGATATAAACAAAAAACTTCACAGAGCATGGAAATGCTGAACCAGCCTGAGTCCTTCACAAGTTCAGATTCAGGGATGTAAAGCTATAGCTACGAGAATGATGAACAGTCCATACTATCGACTAGCTCAGCTATAAAGTCAGAGCCATCAGTAAGTCACATGAGATCCAAGTTTATCTGACCTGTGTTCAGACTAACTTATGATATTATAGGTGAACCTGGATATACATGCAGTAGTTATACATGCAATCAGATGACAATACTAATATTAGTTTGTCCATGTAATGTGTGCCGTCCACATACTTTCATGTATTCATTGATGTTAATTATTTCAAGTTTAGAATTAGGCTTGTTTTGTTATTTTGCTGTTATGCTTACTTGATTACATCCTAGATTTGTGCATATGGTTAGCTATGTACTCTTTTATTGTTTGTTTTTTGCACATATGCTAATGATCATGCATGTTTGCTATTATCTCAGCTTACTGTTGTTATATAATTATGTAATTGCTATTATTTGTAATTGTATAAGACCTTAACATGTGCCTTGCAACCACACCCTAAAGCCTACATTCTTTTGCCATCTACCTTGCCTCTGATTGTCACCCCCATCAGACTATGGGACTCTGTCTTTTCTATTTGTAGTCCCAGTACCTGGCACAGTCTTTGGCACATAGTAAATACTTAACAAATGCTTTTAAATTCACTTATCTATATTGAAATTGTTTTTGCTAGCCTTGAATTGTTTACTCTTGTGAGATTAAAATTGGATATTAGATCATAAATCTACCCTACTTAACCTTTCCCTTAATTTATCTCCCAGACTAGTAAATGGAAGAAGCTTCTGGTTTTCTAGATAGAGCTTTTATTGTATGGTAGTCACAAGGTGATGTTGATTAGAAGGATAGGAAAGTAGAAATACAATACAAATCGTCTTAAGTCTAGGCTTAGTCTATATTCTGTATAAAACTCACCAAAACCCAAGGCCACTTTTGGGGAGAGAGACCGAGTCAAGCGCGTGCTGTTAATCGAGAGCTGGGCCGAGTCAAACTCCAGTCCGCGTCTGTCTGTGCAGCGCAGCCAGGAGACCAGCGGAGCAGGAAAAAGCTCCCACTTCCGTTCTCTCCTTGCCTTTTAAGCTCACACCCCGGAAGTCAGAAGTCGAGTGCTCAGCAGGCAATGCTGTTGGTCTCCTCCCCAAAAGGGTGGTCCTAAAAAAACCCCCAAACTGGCGTCTCTCCATTATCTAACCGACTGTTAAAACTTTTTACCACATTCTCTATGATTATTTGCTTGCATTTTCTTGATATGCATGTATTATCAGGATGTACAAGTACTGAGTGACTGACTACAATGTAAAAAGATGCTAAAGCAGTCTGTCAAATGATGGTTTGTATTGTGCCATGTCTGTTACATGTTCTGTTAATGTGAATTTGCTATAAAGAATACCATGAGATGATTGTTATTTTGTTTTGAAGGTTGTTGTCGTGAGTAGGGATTGTTTCATTCTTTATACCTGTATCCACAGAACTTAGCACAATGCCTCATATTTTAAGTAGCATTTTGTGTTTGTTGATTGGTTGATTATGATGTATTTTTTTTACAGGTTTCAAGGATTTTACAAGGGACTACAACATTTCTGGCTCTGGGGCGGAGTGTCTCCTCTTCCCTGAGCTCACTATTCTCACAGATGTTACAAAGGTTTCATGAAATACAGGAAATGGTTATGGCATTTAAGTAAACTTTTCACCCATAGTTTCAAGATGCCCAAGATGATGAACTTGGCATTGTAGAAGGATGTCAGGACAGGTATGGGCACTAGGAACCATCTTAGCTGTCCACATGGGGAAGTAGGATAAAGAGGAAGCTATGGCAGCCATTCTGACATTGAATCCTCTATTGTCTAAGCTGAAAACTAGATGCTGAGGCCAATGCCTTGTTGATAGATCTGAGAAGTCATAAAACCCAAGGCATGACAAAAACAGCTGCAAACAGTGAAGACCAGGCAAATTGGGTACCAGTGGGAGCAGATTTTAGAGTGCAGTAGTAAGTACTATTCTCTACCCTTCCACCCCCTACACACACACACACACACACACACACACACTCACACCACCACCACTACCACCACCAAGTACCTGACACCTTCATTTTCTCTACTTTGTCCCTGATAGGTGAAACCTCCATTAACTGCCCAAGCATTCCCTTCCTATTTCCCCTTCTTTGAGAGGAGAAAAGTAAAAAGGACATATGAAACCTATTTTTTTCTTTTCTTTGGCAGCACAGGCAAACAACATTTCAAAGGCCCTGTTCACTGATTGAATTCTGTTTTCTTGCCTATACATTGATTCTGTTGATATAAAAAGCCTGTAGCTACCAACCTAATGGTTAATGATGGCACCAGGGGTGAGTTTGAGAGGTGAAGTAGTATTTTTTCTCTCTTAAAGAGACAGAAGATATTTTCTACCTTAGCAGAGATTGGTGCAGAGGGAGAGAGGTCCTAGAAACCAATGAGATAGAGATAGAATATGAATCCTGTCCCTAAAGGCATCAGCATAGCAAAGAGAGACATGGAAAGAAAAGTGAACTAAGGAAAAGGCCAGATGTGTTTAGGGGGTAGACTTGGTACTAAGTTTGCTTGACCTTGGAATTGCTGCAGCTAGCAATTACTACTAGCTTAGTACTGCTAAATAGTGTTGGAAAGGGATTGTCAAAAAATAATAAGAAAAAAAAGAAAGAAAGGGATTGTCTGAGGCCAGGTAGTTTTGAATCATGACCATAGGGTGTGATGACATAGTTGGAAGGATGAAGACATCTATTGCCCATTGGAAAATGAGGGTTTGAGGAGTCAATAAAAACAAATCTTACTGACTTCATACTTTTCCTGAGACCTGATCTATTCAGTTTAGAAATTTAAAATGTTCAATTATTTTACAGATGGACCATAAGTGTCACTGTCAGAAAAAAAACTGATAAAAGAAACACCATATTTATATATCTCTTTAAGGCTTTCCATAAAATTTCCCTATGAAGTAGGAATTATAATAGTATTTAAAAAGAGATTTTAACGTTGGAAAAGCACTTTACAAATATTATTTCATTTGACTCTCACAATTGTCCTCAAAAGTAGGGGTTATTATTATCCCCATTTTGCAGATGAAGAAACTGAGGCACAGAGAGGATAGGTGACTTGCCCAGGGCCACACAGTTAAGTATCTTTAGGAGCTGGATTGAATTCAAGTCTTCCAGACCATAGTTCCATTACTTTATCTATTGGGTTACCTAGCTCTCCCTAGTAGCTTGAGGAAGTGTAAGCATTATTATTTTCATTTTGTAAATGAGGGAACTGAAGCTCAGGTAGCTTCAGGTAACTGCAAGCTCAGAGCTTACAGGACTTGCCAAGGGTCAGGCAGCTGGAATAAGAATTAGAATTCAGACTCAGGTCTCTCCTAGTTCATGTCCAAGTCCATTGGTCTTTTGACTATAACATGTGACCAGGTAGCAGGAAGAGCTACTTATATGATTGCAATTTCTCTTCAGCCAGTTTTACCTGTTTTTATCTTACAACATACTTAGCTTCTCCCATACCCATCACTCCTCTATTAGAATAAAAAATCTTCAGTATTTGTCACCCTCTTGGCATAGAAGCAGCTTTTGAAGACTAGGAAGGAGAGAGTGCAAAGAGGAAGCTCTGGGTAGAAGAGGCCAGTTCATGCTGTCTACTGTGCTGCTTTTACTACCAAAATGCAGCACCAGGCTACTTAGCTTTGTTCCTAGCAAGTCCCTTTGAGGGAAATGCTTTTCAGTGTTGGAAGTACTAAACCAAATTTAACTGGGTTGAGAACCTCGGCAGTGAGAGAGCTCATCCTATTTTTAATCATCAAGAAAACAACACTTGAATAGCTCTATGGAAAAAGTTTGCAAAGTAAAACTGTTCTACCACATTCCAGGATAATTGCACCCAATAGAGCACAACAAATAATAATACAAGCCAACTACTTAGGTGATTCTAGTTCATTATACATATATAAATTAATGTACACATACATGTGTGCACACAACAAATCCATACACACACAATATTCTTTTTTCCCTTTTTGCTTTATATAACTTTTCAAAAAATATCTCAGTAAATAATTTTATTTCTGATTGTGCTTCATTGTTACTGTGCTTAGTAATAAGGATAAGGCTGGGATTTAGAGTCATTTTCTTTCTTTTCTGGGTATATTATGGCCCAGAGCTGCCCACATGTTCAACAGATATAAGAAATGCCTAAATGTAGCTGGATGTACACTATAGGGTTGTTTTTAGAAGTTGGCCTTATGGCAAGGATCAGTTTTCTAGGACTGTGCTTTTAAAAGTGGAATCTAGGAGCAGCTAGGTGGCACAGTGGATAGAGCACCGGCCCTAGAGTCAGGAGGACCTGAGTTCAAATCTGACCTCATACACTTAACACTTACTAGCTGTGTGTGACCCTAGGCAAGTCATTTAACCCCAATTGCCTCACCCCCTCCCCAAAAAAAAAGCCAAAGAAAAGTGGAATTTAAATAGTGACTCCACTAGACTTACCTCTTCAAAATAAAATGCTGAAGAACAAGAAGGAAATTAAGCAAGGGTATGTTTTCAAGTTGTGGCCTGTTTGGTGCTCCACTGGATTTAACAACATTATTATATGCTGGTGCCCTAAGAAAAGGTTAATCAAGGAAACTTAGAACTATGGGGGTTTTTTGTTTTGTTTTGTTTTGCAGGGCAATGAGGGTTAAGTGACTTGCCCAGGGTCACACAGCTAGTAAGTGTCAAGTGTCTGAGGCCAGATTTGAACTCAGGTCTTCCTGAATCCAGGGCCGGTGCTTTATCCACTGTGCCACCTAGCTGCCCCAGAACTATGTTTTTTAATGAACAAACTATAAGTTTTAGTCTTTCTTCAAAGAAATTTAAATTTGAGGCAGTGATATACATCTATCACAGAAATAGGCATTTGCCTATCTGCTACTCAATTTATTTCAATAAGTATTTATTGAGGCTCTACTATAGACAGTGTGGCAGAGTGAATAAAAAGGTGACCTTAGAGCCAGTCTCACCTCTCACATCATTCTGGTTCTGTGACTTTAGGCAAGTCTCATAGCCTTTCCATATGCTAAGCTACTCTCTACAAGGGTACTTAATTTTAGGGGTGTATGGGGGTCTGGGAGGACTAGTGTTAAGGCTAAGATTCTAGCTAAACTATCTAAAATATCTAATGAGTGGTCACCAATAAATTATAAGCTTTAGCAAGAGTTAGACTTTTAAGCATTTATTAAGGAGAATAAGAATTTGGTAAAGAGAGAGAGAAAGGCCTAGATTCCTATCTATTAAAGGGAGAGCGCATTTCTAGCTCCCCTCTCCACGAGCGTCCTCAGGAAAAAAACGACCCCGTCAGAGCACCAGGTTCCTCCCTTCTTCCTCCCACAAGCAGACGTCACTTCCTGACGCCAAAGAAAAGACCACTGGTCTTGCCCTCCAAGCTTTTCTACAGTAAGTCTCCAGCAGGTGGTGCCATTCCAATCCTTACACTAGCCCCTCTGGTACAAGGGTTTGCTGAGCCCTTTTCAGGTCCTCTCATAGGTTGCTGCAAGAAGCCTGCTAAAACCCTCTTGGTAGATGGGTAACCGAAAGGCCACAAATCTATTGGTGAGTTAGGGAGGTGTCTATCCCAAACATACGAAGACTTACTCCTAAGGAATGGTTGTATAAGAACAATTTATTCGAGCAACCATGAAGGTGGCTGAAGCAGGTACTGTGGAGTGCTTAGAGCTTGATTAGACATTGAAGATGCCAAGCTCATGCACCACATCCTGGGCCATTGCCAGTCATCTTGATTTTTGTTTCGCTACTGGACTTGGATGACTCTGGAAGAAAGAATGAGGCTGACAGCTCTATTCAACTCTGCTTCACAAATCTAATTCATGCCCAAGTCAAGACATCACCCCATGATGTCATTATCCTTCTTCAAAAAACAAACAAACAAAAGACAAACAAAAACTTAATCTTACAATTCAATTGTAAGCTCCTTGAGGGCAGGGACTATCTTTTGCCTCTTTTTGTATCCCTAGCACTCACTTAGCATAATGCCTGGCACATGTTTTTTAGTCATTAGACAAATCATGACCCCATTTGGGGTTTTCTTGGCAAAGATACTGGAATAGTTTGCAATTTCCTTCTCCAGCACATTTTATAGATGAGGAACTGAGGCAAACAGGGTTAAGTGACTTGCCCAGGGTCACACAGCTAGTAAGTGTCTAAGGTCAAATTTGAACTCGGGAGCATGAGTCTTCCTGACTTCAGGCCTAGCACTCTATCCAATGTACTACCTAGCTGCCCCAGCACATAGTAGGCACTTAATGAATGTTTACTGAATTGAATTGAATTGAATTAATTTCTTTTTGTCACATGGACCCCTTTCAAAA
Source organism: Dromiciops gliroides (assembly GCF_019393635.1). NCBI lineage: Eukaryota > Metazoa > Chordata > Mammalia > Microbiotheria > Microbiotheriidae > Dromiciops > Dromiciops gliroides. The sequence goes on from NC_057862.1 coordinate 615,127,343, forward strand.
CCTAGTAAAAACCTATTGTTTTTTTCTCTTTGACAATTCCTCAATCTGAAGTTTTGGGGTTTTTTTGACTGTTTTCTCTCACAACCTAGCTAATGTGGGAATGTTTTCCATGACTACTCATGTATAACTTATTTTGAAATGCTTGAGTTACAAAGAATGGATAGGAAGGAGCTGTTACAGGTTGAGATAGGCATAGAAACAAGCTAGCAGAATAGGTTATATGGATTTGGGGGTGGGGGTGGGGACAGTGAACTGTCCAGTTTGGCTATACTGTAGACAAGCTTGAGGGAAAAGATATTATGAGATCAGCTAGGAAGGGAAGGTGGCATCAGATTGAATGTCAAGCTAAGGAATTTGGATTTTATTCAGTAGACCCTAGAGTCATTGAACGTTGTTGAGCCCTTACCCTCTAAGTTAGGCACAGATTCCTGTAGCCCCCAGACCAAAGAAAGCAACAATTCCTGCCAGCTCCAATATGTGTCTCCTTTAAACTCAAAGATTCTAGGATAACGTGAGCCATTGGAAATCTATCCCTTGTAAGGGTCATAGCTTAAAATAGCCAAGTCTTCTCCTACTTGTCTGTCATATAGATTTTCCCATCTTCCAGTGCAGATTTTATATAGAGACTGTAGTGGGGATGGGAAAATTTATGTGACTCCTACAAAAACTTTAAAACATTTGTTGACTTAATAGTCTTGTTGCCATTTGGAAATAATGTTATATTGCCTAGTAAATTGATTAAATAATTCACAAATAAAGTAAAATTAAAATGTCCAATATATGCCTACAAATAGCACACATAGTATGTGGAGATAGATGTGTAAAATATGCTTCCTCTTAGAATAAATAAATAAAATAATAATAATAGCTACATTTGTATGGTGCATACTTTGTGCAAGGCACTGTGCTAAGCACCAGTTTAAAGACACCGAAACTGAGGCAAACAGAAATTAAAGTGGTCTGCCCAAGATCACACAGCTGGGTTTGAGCTCAGATTTTCCAGACTCCAGGGCCTGTACCCTATCCATTATGCCACCTAAAGGTCTAGCATTCAACTATCTGAAACAAGTTATTCTTCCAGGAAAATTAGCTGCTTCAGAATGGAAAAAAAAAAACAACTCTCCAAACCGAATTACCATAAATAGGTCCACATTATTTTGGAGAATCTTTAAGTACTCTGAATGAACAATGTATCTATCACTTTTCTTAATTAAGAATATACACCAAAAAGTACCTTATTCTACTGATGCCAAGAGGAGAGATATAACAGTGAATGAAAATATCAGTTTAAAATATGTGATTGTTTGTAAAATCTTCTGGAGGAGGAGCATCAAGGATTATTAGTGATATTTGCTCTAAATAACAAGAACAGTGGAAGGAAACACCAAAGTTATAGGAAACTTGAAGCCAGACCCAACTAAGTAAAAATACCCTAAGATCACTTAAAAATAAAACTGGAAAGAAAAATGGACAAAAATGGAAAAGATCTGCAAAGAATTCTGAAATAAACTCTCCCCCAATAATGACAAGGGAGCCAACATATCTGAATTCCCAGTCCCCAGTGTGCTGAATGAGGAAGTAGAAATGACACAAAAATAAATAAATAAACCAAAAAATATATAGACAAATAAACCAAAGAAAGATGGCTAGAATCACTAGACTAGACCGAGTACTTAAAAAAAAAAAAGATTCTCACCAGATGTTACAATTTTGTGGGCTTTGAGGAATAAGGTCTCAGGATATCTGAAAGAAGGGAGAATACTACATCCTTAAGAAAAATCATGGACCTCATTATTACTGAAAAATCTAACCATCAAAAATGTAAATGCCCATAACTATTGTCCTATATGCCTGTTTTCCTTTATAAAATCTTTATGAGAATAATCTAAACATGTATAATGCAGGGACAGGTGGGCTTTCAGAAAATGATATTCAATAGCACATCATATTGTTGTGTAGTATTACAATACACTAAAAGGTATTGAGAATGAGCCCATTGTCATTGTTTCTTGACTTGAAAAAAAATTGATTCAGTAAAGCAAAACTGCCTTAGAGAGACTCCTCCAGTAGGGTGTATCCCACATGCATATGTCAAAATCATATTTGAAATCAGGTATAATAGAAATAACTTTGTTCAATAACCCATTGATCACTAATGTCAAGAAAGCATAAAATATGAAGACATTTGCTCTGGAAAGGGGATCCCTACTCTAAGTGAGATTTCTCATAGAGGGAGGGGTTCTCCAAATTCTCATGAAAGATAGTGTATTAACTACATCAAACCCTAGATCACTGAAGAGCCTTATAAATACAATTTGTAATCATTTTTTTTTGTTGTTTTTTTTTTAGTGAGGCAATTGGGGTTAAGTGACTTGCCCAGGGTCACACAGATAGTAAGTGTTACATGTCTGAGGCCGGATTTGAACTCAGGTACTCCTGACTCCAGGGCCGGTGCTCTATCCACTGCGCCACCTAGCTGCCCCGATTTGTAATCATTTAAAAGAGAAATGACTTGATATGGTGAATATCATGGCCTTGGAGATAAAAAGACCTGTGTTCAGGAGAGCCTAATGAGGAAAGAGAGATGTAATCTTACAGTTACAACTGAAGTCTATTGGGAAGGATTTGTGACTGGAGATTTTCTCTGAAAAGCTATATTTTATGTAAAAGGCAGTGAAGTGGCACAGTGGATAGAGTGCTGTACTTTAGGGAGTCAGAAAAATCTGATTTCTTTCTTTCTTTTTTTTTTTAAAATCTGATTTCAATGGCAAAATCAGCTGTTTACTAATTGCGTAATCCTGGGCAAGTCATTTAAAATTTGTGTACCTTACTTTCCTCATCTGTAAAATGGGAATCAGAATAGCTTTTATTTTACAAAGAGGTTATAAGGGACAAATAAGACAATATTTATAGAATACCTTGCAAACCTTAAAGCACTACATAAATGCTAGATAATGATGACGACGACAACAACAACAATAATAAAATAACATAATTGAACCTTAAAAAAAAAAAAAAGACCTAGGGGCAGCTAGGTGGCGCAGTGGACAAAGCACCAGCCCTGGATTCAGAAGGACGTGAGTTCAAATCCGGCCTCAGACACTTGACACTAGCTGTGTGACCCTGAGCAAGTCACTTGACCCTCATTGCCTACAAAAAAAAAAATTTAGGGTAGCTAGGTGGCACAGTGGATAAAGCACCAGCCTTGGATTCAGGAGGATCTGAGTTCAAATCCGGCCTCAGACACTTGACACTTAACTACCTGTGTGACCCTGGGAAAGTCACTTAACCCTCAGTTCCCTGCCCCCCCCCAAAAAAAAAGACCTGTGTTCAGCTATATATTGACTCTGATGAGGCAAGTTGCTGAACTTTTCAATATCTCCAGGCAACTAAGTTACTGAGGAAGTGCTGATCTACACTGGTAGAAGTAGATTCACCATGGTTCTCTATCCTGATGAAATCACATCTAGCCAAAAAATAATTTTTTTTCAGAAGAGTTCAGCCTAACTATTCACAAGAGAGAAAACAAACAAGTGAAAAATGCCTATTATCCAGACTATGATATGAAGTTTAACAGGTAATCTATAAAATTGAGACATCAGTACATACAAAACATAAAAAACACTGCAGAAGAATAATGAACTTAGCCAAGAATCAAAGAGGAGATGGATAACAGGCTGGACTATCATTGGGAAATTATACAATTTTAAAAAATTTGATGGATATCTTTTGTATTTATATTACCACAAATTTCCCCAGCATCACTATTCCTTTCACTTCCCAGGAAATCAGCCCATATAAGAAATATTTTTTTAAAAAAAGGAAGAAAAATCAGCAAAGTGATCAAGACATCAAAACAATCTGAAAATATATGCAACACACTACACCTCCCACTTTGGTAAGGTGTTTTTTGTATTTTTGCAACTTACACTTTTGATTGTTTTGCAGTTGTTATTTCCATTTACATTGTTGTAATCATTGAGTATATTCTTTTCTTGGCTCTGCTTATTTCTTTATATCAGTTCACATAAATCCTTCCATGCCTTTGTATTCACCATATCTGTCATTTCTTACAGTACACAAAAGGGAGTGATAACCAGGGAATGGAATGTAATATTTATTATAGATTGATTACAGAAGATCCAAGGCTATTCAATAGTTAATATAAAAGGTAATGATGGGGGGCAGCTAGGTAGTACAGTGGATAAAGCACTGGCCCTGGATTCAGGAGGACCTGAGTTCAAACCTGGCCCCAAACACTTGACATTTACTAGCTGTATGACCCTGGGCAAGTTACTTAACCCTCATTGCCCCACAAAAAAATAAATAAATAAAAGAAAGGTAATGACAGCCTGAACTTGGATGATAGAGGTGTGATTGTAGAGAAAGAAAGAGTTGTAGAGATTCTGTGGAGGTAGAATCAAGTCTGAGCAACTGATTTGAAAATGGTGTTAAGGGAAAGTGAAGGGTTGAAGATAACTTGAGATGAAAGTCTAAGCTGAGTTCATTACTCTTTAACTGTTATTGTTCAAATGTAATTGGCTCTATTAAGAGTTTTGTGGGTTTTTTTGTTTTGTTTTGTTTTTTGGTGAGGCAATGGGGGTTAAGTGACTTTCCCAGGGTCACACAGCTAGTAAGTGTCAAGTGTCTGAGGCTGGATTTGAACTCAGGTTCTCCTGAATTCAGGGCCGGTGCTCTATCCACTGTGCCATCTAGCTGCCCCTTGTGGTGGTTTTAAAAACTTTTTTCACTCTAAAATTTTGTTTTCCAACAGGGGAAAATTCATTTTAAGATCTCAAAGTATAACTTGGGAAATTATACTATGGAGACGGTATATAGATGTTCTCAAATGAACATCATGCCAAATGCTTAAAACTCCATTTGGGTTTTACTATACTCTGGTATGCCTATGTCTCAATATCAGAAAACCTCTGAATGGGTATTATCTTTCACAGTTCATGAGCTTGACAAAACTAGCAAAACCACAACATAGCCATCCTCCACTTTTTAAACTGAATGCTAATTTAATTTCCCCTAACACAGTTTATGCTGAGTGTATGGGACACATGGATTAAATCCCTAAAACCATTCATATATACCTGCCTGCTATGGCCAATCATACAATCAATGAGAATACTAGAATTGCCTGGATCCAGATTTTGTAAAGTGCTTAGCACAGGTGCCCGGCACCTAGTAGGTGCTTAATAAATGCTTAATCATTTTCTCTCTTTCCTCACACCCTCCACTTCCTTTTTTTTTGCAGGGCAATGGGGGTTAAGTGACTTGCCCAGGGTCACACAGCCAGTAAGTGTCAAGTGTCTGAGGCCGGATTTGAACTCAGGAACTCCTGAATCCAGGGCCGGTGCTTTATCCACTGCGCCACCTAGCCGCCCCCACACCCTCCACTTCTAAAGGCCAAAACCTTGAGAGGGAAGTACAATGATCTCTTCCACATCTTTTGGGGTTAGGGATACAGTGCTTCTGTGATCTGGAAAATCCAATCAAAACTTTTTTGCTCTCCCTTCATACCAGAGAAGAAGACTGAATTATTATTTTATAAAAAGATAAAATATGTTGGTATTATATCATACTGTACATATATTTTATGCATTTCTGTATTTCTAAACTTTTTTGGGGTTGCCTGCTGATCTTCTGCAAAAATCCCAAAAATTCCCATTTAATTTCTTTTGCTGACCCATGATACACCAAAATCAAAGTCAAGATGTAGAAGAGATAAGTGTATATAATTTAAGTAAATCGTCACCTGGAGTTTTCAGTAGTTCTTCAGATAGAAGATAAGGCCCCTTTGGCATATTTCTCTGAAAGTTTGAGTCCATATCTGTCAAGGCTAGGACCATATGAAAGGAGACAGTCCAGAACCACATAAAGAACATGATTAACTTAAGAAGAAACAAGAAAGATATACTTTCATTAGTGCTCTCTTTTTTAAAGATGATGATGACTTTACATGGAAATGAGGGTTAAGGGATTTGCCCAGGGTCACACAGCTAGTAAGTGCCAAGTGTCTGAGGCCGGATTTGAACTCATGTCCTCCTGAATCCAGGGCTGGTGCTTTATTCACTGTACCATCTAGCTGCCCCCTCATTAATACTCTCTTAGCAGATAGGCATTTATATTTGTCAGTGATAGGGAAATACATTTCAGCCATTTGGGGTGACTTCATACCCAACTTGTGGCTTAAGATCCTGATTTTTTGTAGTAGAATCTTCAATTATTTTAGATTTTAAAAAATCATATAGTAGCCACATGAGTGAATGATTTAATGAGAATCTAAATCTAAATACCTAACTCATAATATCTAGCTGGCTCTAAGCCATGCTTCACCTCTATCCACCCTTGTCATTTTTTCATTTGCCCAGCCGCTGCTTCTCCCATCTAAAATAGCCCCATGTTTGGGAAAATTAATTCACCCTCAGGTTGAGCTGTTCTAATCTATACCACTCTATTTAGTGGGCCCCATATCCCCTCCTTGTCAGGTATCTGATCATCTTCCCTGTTACCATTCCTCTTTTCCTTTCCATCATGCTTTTCGCCTTTTGTCCTAGGAACAGTAATCAAATTAATACTATTATTGCCCTGGAAAGGACATGACAATAGACTGTCCTATGGTTACAGTTGCCATACCTGTGACTCCCCAGAACAAAATTCTCTTGCCTAGTCATCATTCCCAGATAAGTGTTATCTCCCTTTATTAAGTTGCAAGCTGTAAATCTGGCCTCAGACATTTGACACTTACTAGCTGTTTGACCTTGGGCAAGTCACTAAACCCACAAAAACAAAAAAATGTAAACTCCTTAGGAGAGGTACTATCTCATATTTGCATTTGTAAAGACTACCTAAACTAGGCTAGAAAATGCAGCATATTGAATTAATCCTTCAACAATTCTAATCCAATTCATACCTTGAATGTCCCTAGCACCTCATACAGTGCTTGGTAGCTAGTGGGCTCTTCACAAATGCTTTTTATTCATTCATTTGTTTAATGGTGATTGGAAATATATTTCCAGAATCACATGTTTCTATACATACCTGTATTATATGATATTAAGAAGTGGTGTTATTTTTTTTTAAAAGAGAGAAAAAAAGATAATGAAAGGTGCTTAGGTCTTTTAGTTTTCTTTCATTAAATCAATCAATAAATTTTGAAATATTTACCAAGCCCTCTCAGGCTGTGGGGATTCTAAGAGAAATGTAAGGATAGATTCCTGCTCTCAAATAGCTTATAATTAAGTCTGAGATAAGGCCTACGCATATTAAAAAATTAGATAATGTACAAGATGGAATTATAAACAAATACTAAACAGTATAATACAAGAATTCTCTTAAGGGAGAGGTTAGTGTGGCTTGAAGTAGTAAAAGAAGGCTTTATAGAGGAGCTATGAATTAGATCAGGCCTTTTGAAGGATTAACTCAGCACCCTGAATTTTCTTGCTTGGTCAAGGCATTTTTTTTTTTATTACTTGCAACTTCTAGGAAGGAGACAGACTATACACATATAAATAAATGCCACAATCAAGCTCTTCACAAACCTAGACAAAATTTGAACATTTTAGTCTTTTCATTGGGTTGGGAGGAGAAAAGACAAATGAGTATAACAGGTAACATATTAACAGGATGTAGTTTCAACAAATTGAGTTGCAAGATGCAAAGTTTCCCATGGGAAAGAAAATTTCTCGCCATCTTTCAGGTGGCAAGGTCTAGCCTGCTTATAGGTCCTTTGCAGTAAAGTCAAGCTTTATAAGTACAAGAAAAAAGGATTTAGGCTTAGAATTCTATTTCCGCATGCCTTAAGGGAAAGGATGTATAAGAAAAAGAGAGGCTATTTCAGGCAAGCAGTACAGCGTGGGTGAATAACACAGGTAGAAGAGGTGGGAATGATCATGCGGCAGAAATCAGGGGGAAAAATGAATCCTTTCTACTTTCCAGGGCATTATCAGAATGTAGAGGAAACAACCAAGGGAGGTTAGTTGAGCATCTCTTTGTCAATTAATTGTCCATATGTAATAATAAAGCACTATACTCTCAGGGGTGAACTTTATAGCATTCCCACTAGGTAAGGAAATAGTGGATCTTTTTTTTTTTTAAGTTGGGTAATTTGTTGTACTTAAAGGTATTTCAGAAATATCAGATTCAAGCAAGAAGTGCCAGGCAGAAGCAGACTAATGTATCATTCAGTCAGTATTCTCTCTCTGAAAGTGGTCCCAAGGAATGGTTTTCAGGAGGGCATGGTAGCTGTCTTTTATAACACTGTCTGCCTTATTTCTCTTTTAAGAATCTGAAGGCATTAAATAGTTATGCTCTTGAAAAGAGATGACATTACTGATCTACTATCACATGAATTTCTAATTGTTTTTCAGGAGTGGTGATGGATTTCTGCCATTCCATCAATAATTTTACCCATGCCCATTTGTATAATCTAGAAGAGGTGCCAAATACTCAACCCAAGACAGATTAAAATGTATTTGGGAAATATTTAACAAGATAAATAAAAAAACAATGAAACACATCATATTACATTTTAAAACCAAGTCAATATGAGACCTGTAGGAATGCTTATTTATGGATTAGTAGCTCTGTTCTATCTGAGTTTGTCACCACTGATCTAGGGAACATGCAATTACTAGATGAATTAGGATTAGGTATGCAATCAATGGCCACGGATAGAACAAAAGTTAATTGACCCAAGTGGGCATCAAATTTTATTACCACTTTGCTTTAATCAAATAAGCTAATATGACTAACCAAACTAGAAAGCTTATCAGATTGTCCCTTTATTTCTTCTCAGCTTTGATAACCTTTACCTACATGACCATGTTTTTTTTTTCCTAGCACATCATCAGTAAAATTAACACAAGACATAGGCATAAAAAGAGTATTGTCATGTATACCATATATAGGGCACTAGCTAGTATTTCAGTGTCCTGTCCTGTCTTCAATCATGTTGGAGTGAATAGTAGCCACATTTTGGAGCCTGGTCAATTACTATAGTTAGCACAGCAAATACATTCCTCCTGTTAAAGTCCCAACCATAGAAAATCTATTTTTGCTATTCTTAAAGAATAGATTAGGTTCAACTCACAGTACTATTATTGTTTCTTACTTCTTGAGTCTTTTACTTCCAAGTGAGACATGAAGCAAAAAAGCTTAAGTTCCCTCAAATAATAGTTTATGCATATCCTTTTTTAAAATCTTTTTTTTGGGGGGGGGGAGTAGGGGGTGACAAAAGTGTCCATGTATAAAACAAACTTCTTCTCTAGAAATAATCTTCTAAACAAATTCTTCAAAAAGCCAATTCCTGTATCTCAAGTCATAAACCATGCATATATGAATTTTCTGTAAAGATTTAGAGGGAACAACTTTTGTCTGTGGGCTTCTGACAGTTTCAGTTTTGTCTCCTCTTTCTCTTCCTAGTTCTATGAAAAGTCTTTTTTCTCTTCTAGGTAATTAAGATTTGCTGGTGGGTTTTTAAGGCAGTAACAGAGTAAAAGAAAAGTAGTGGGTTAGGTAGAGTTTGGTAGAGCTATAACTAGGAATTTTTGCACTCTGGAATGTACAACAAATTATTCATGGGAAAAGCCAAATGAAATGTGGCATCAGTTAAATGGGAAAGGGGGAAGATAAGGGATTTTCAGTAAGATATTCAGTAGTCTACTAGCTGGTAGTTTCTATTTTAAGGAATTTTTACTAACTAGATCTTAATTGATGTTTCTATTCTACTGAAATAATGAATGTACTATTGATACCTTCTAAATGCATTACTCTCTAAATTTAGTGCTCTGAGGTAAAGCCCCTGTGGTTGCAGCCCTAGTCAAGGCTCTGAAGTCTTGTATACATGAGCACTATATAGCAAATTCTATTTAAGAAACTTGGTTAATTTGATAAAATTATTTGTAGTAAATTATACATTGATAGTAAGTTTAAATCTACCTCAGCTCCTACACATTGCAAGGTTAGAAAAAATAGTTGAGGAATTTTAGAGTACTATCATTCATTAGTTGTTTTATGTTCCTTAAGATAAATTGCTTTAATAACTTAATATGCAGATATTCTGAAAAATGCATAAAGATTAATAAAAAGCTAACATAATAAAAAAGAGCTGAATTAACAACCAGTATATAGGATTTATTTGGGAAAATTATGAAAACCTGAAAGTTAAAACTTAAATGCTTAATATATGCTTAGGAAACAAGATATTTAGTATGTAATTAATCATCTCCACCAAAAGTCTTCTATGCCTATTCATGAAATGAAAGTGATCTTGGTATCTCAAAAGCCACTCTGACAGAAAGGCTACATATAGGGGTTCAGTGATGGTTTATGCAGTTTTCACCCAAGGACCAGCCTACTTTCCTACCTGGTTAGGTTCAGAATGATGAATTTTTTCACCTTGGTAATTTTGAAAGATAACCTGCTGAGTTGGAGAGGGCTTGAGATCTGCATTGGCAGAGGGAGTGTGCACACCAGTGAAAGTGGATGGGTGAAGTATATAATTATTGAATAAAATGGAAAAACAGATTTATTGAAGTTTTTCCTATAAGGAACCTGAGATAACTAATTAAATTACTTAAGAGAACCACCTTGGAATGAGAGGATACAATATAAACTTGGTAACCTTTTCCCATATGATTTATAAAAATGCTGGTTTGTTGCTTTTATCTTTAAAAGATGCCTATGTTTCCAGGTATGAGATGGGACATCTGAGAAATCCAAGACTCTTGTCTTATTTTAAATTTCTTATAGATGCTGATAGTATATGAAGTTGACAACCAGTAAGTAAGTTCTTGTATATTGGCTTCTTACTATAATGGTAATAATAATTAGCATATTAAAGTATATTATGACATTAAATAATTAACCCTCAAACATCTCTGTGAGGCAAATGTATCATGGTCTATCACGTTTAGACATAAAGCTTGTAAAATACAGTGAATACAAGTATTATTGACTGTTGGGCTGCTATATCCCATAGGCATAAATTAGACAACTTGTCACAATATAATTAAGCAATTTTCTTTAGCCACAAAACAGACTTTCTTGAGTCTGGATGACCACTATTTAAACTAAAATTCAATCTCAGTTATGAGCCTGCAATAACTGTCTCTTTGTTGTTTAGTCATGTCCAACTTTCCATGACCCCATTTGGGGTTTTCTTGGCAGAAATACTGGAGTTGTTTGCCATTTCTTTCTCCAGCTTTTTTTTTTTTTTTTAGTGAGGCAATTGGGTTTAAGTGACTTGCCCAGGGTCACACAGCTAGTAAGTGTCAAGTGTCTGAGGCTGGATTTGAACTCAGGTACTCCTGAATCCAGGGCCGGTGCTTTATCCACTGTGCCACCTAGCCGCCCCTCTCCAGCTTATTTTACAGATGAGGAAACTGAGGCAAACTTCATTAAGTGATTTGTCACACAGTTAGTAACTGAGGCCATATTTGAATTTAGGTCTTCCTGACTCCAGGCCCAGCACTCTATCCACTCTGTTACCTACCTGTTCCTAGTATCTATTTACCCTACCTACTTCCCATCTCCAATCTTCTATCTCCCAAACATAATTGGGTATGGAGAAGCTTAAAGAATCACAAAATGGTAAATGGTGGAAAAGAAGAAAGGGAGAGGCATGAGGACTAATGTTTAACTTGGCTTGTGTCTGGACTACTGCAATAATCTCCCAGTTTCTAACTCTAGTCTCTGCCCACTGGAATCTATGCTATTGGATAGCAAAAAAAAAAAACAAAAAAAAAAAAAAACCAAAACAAACCCCCCCCCCCCAAAACCCTCATCTTCTTTGGATAGCAACACTCTTCATTCATTTCATGATTGTCACTTGCCTTTTACATCTAGTTCCCACCTTCTGACCTTGATATACTTTTTTTTTTTAATTTTGGAGATGAGTTTAGAATGAATTCCAAGGAAATTACTTCTTTGGTCCATTAACTGGCCAAAGGCCCTGACATTTTTCTAATGCACTCTGCCCCATACTGTTCAGCTGTAGCCATTACAACTTTGTTCAACTTTATAGAACTTATTTAGAAAAACCCAGTACCTAGAGGTGCTGCACATATGGGGAATATGGAAGAACCAGTCCAATCTTGCTTTGAATCCATCCTTTAAAGAAACACATCTCTTCCTGAGCCAGAAGTTACCTTTTCTAGTTTGTTTTTCCTTTTTCATTAATTTTGCAAAAGGCAGGTGCTTTGGTGAGGGACCTGTTTTGGAGCACATGGCTGTGGGAATTCATTCCATAATAGGAAGAGGCATATGAGGAACCAACAGAACATTGTTTTGTCACAACACCCATGGAATTTGGTTTGTAGTCCTCTTACACACTTATCAAATTTCAAGTCCCTCATCCTCTTGGTTCTGACTGTACTGTTGTAAGAGTGAGAAGAAAATTGTTGTTGTAAATGGATAATATAGCCTACTTCAGTTTTCCTCAGCTTCAGCCTATTTCTGGGCAGAACCTCCCCCTTAACAGGAAGGTGGGGATGGTGTCCCCTGGTTTTGCAGCTCATTGTGATGAGAAGAATACTGGATAAGGAGTGAAATGATCCGAGTTCTCCTCTCGTGTTTGTCGCTAACTGTGACATAGAACAAGTTTCTCCCCCCACCCCCATCTCCTTATCTATAAAATGAGCAGGATTGGTTTAAGTGACCTCAAAGACCCTTTCCTTCTCTGCTTACTATTCTAATTCCGGAGAGCAAGTGGACAGAAGGCTCTCAAAATCTGCTCCAAAAGTGTCAGGGCACTGGAGTCAAAGAAATTGAGTTCGAATCCTTACTGTGACACTTACGACCTTGGGATCTTGGGAAAGTCATTTAAGTTCTCTGTTGCTCCTCATCCGAAGAATAAAGGAAGTTGGACCAGAAACCAATTCTTGGCAGAGAAGGGGGTAGCCTTGACCTTTTGTCATGACCCCTTTGGCAGTCTAGGGAAGTCTGTGGCCTCCTCAGTCTCATGTTTGTAAATGAATAAAATGCACAGGATTACTAAGAAAGTTAACTATAGTGAAATACAATTTCTAAAAAATATCTTTTAAAAGGTCATATTCCCTAGATTAAGAGCTCCTAGACTACTGGGTCTCTGGATTCCTTTCCAGGTCAATGAACCCCGAGAGATACAATTATCATGGATAAACTGAAGGTGGTGGGGAGCAAAGATGCTCGGGGTGAAGAGGGCACGGAGGAGAGTGCAAGAGGGACGTGTCCGTGGACGCTGCGCCTGCACGCTCTGCCCTCCTGCCTGCAGGGGGCGTGTCGCCGGGACTGAGCAGGGAGGAGACCGGAGCATCCTCCTTCCGCTTCATGGACCGCCGAAGCGCGGCCGACGAACTCTGAGCTCGGCTACCTGTTCTGGGCGCCTCCTCTGAGCGTCACTTCCGCCCTGGCGCAAGCCTCCCTTAGTCTTGTCAAGGAAAGAGAAGCGCAAGGAGAAGTGGCCGCGCAAGCGCCTCCTGATTCTGTCCGGGCTGAGACGACGGTGGTCCTGGGGCTGCCAGACACTGCCCCCGGTTCCCGCCTCACGCCAGGGACCTCCTGGGCCGTTTCCCTTCTTCCCTACACGAGAATGAATATTCTTTTGTCTCCCACAGAACGAACAGGCTACAGTCCCAGAAGGCCCTCTTCCCCGCCCCCCCCCCCTTTGAGGTCCCCGCTGGAGCCCCCTACCCACTTGACCATTCCTATCTGATCAGCAACCCGGGCCCTTTGCCCGTTTCAGTCCTCCGGCCGCGATCTGGGCAGCGTGAACTTACTTATCCTTACTCCTCCATCCTCTCCCCTGCTCTGGGTTGCTGAGTGTTCCCAGTCCAGTCCAAAATCCAGTTTTCCGGGCTTTACTCCATGGCCGGGGAGCGAGGCAGTACCTGTACTTCCAGCCTGGGAGAAGAAAGGGGGAGGGGGGCGGGGCGGTGTCAAGTTTCCCTCACCTTGGTAGGGACTCCTTTGTACCCACAGTCCGAGAGTTTTCACGGTCAAATTCTTTATTTGCTCCCTAAGCCACATTAGGCAAGATTCATCCCTAGCGCTGCTGGCAGATCCCAGGGTGGGGTGGGGTGCATGGGGGTGGGGATAGAGAGCGGCATTAGATTGAAAGGCGTACCCCGTTGTAAGAAACCCGACATAGATCGCAGAGGCTTGCTGGTCGATTTTGATCGCTAACTGCCTCGCTAGGGCTCTCTTACTAGCTGTGTGACTTCGGGCAAGTCACTTTACCTCTCTGCCTTGGTTTCTTCGTCGATAAAATGGGGGTAAACCTCCCAGGGTTGTTGTGAGGACCAAATGAGACTGTTCAGCGCTTCGCAAACCTTAAAGCACTGTGTGTGTGTGCGCGCTATTATTCACTCTGGTGTACTGGTTCTGGATTTAAGATCTGAGTTCAAATGCAACCTTAGACACTAGCTGTGTGACCCTGGGCAAAGCGCTTCACATCAGTTTCTTCATCTGTAACTTGGATAATAACAGCACCTACCTCTGTAGGTCGCCGTGAGGATCAAAGATGTTTTTAAAGTACTTTGTAATAGCTAAATATCTATATCATAGATTCTGACCATACCGTTTTACTTGGTACTCTCATCCGAGAACATATAAAAGAAGACAACACCGGACAGCTTACTAACATTTTCATGGTCTCTTCCCTCCCCCTTATCCCCCCCCCTTACTTAAGGGGTCTTTATTTCTTTCTAGCTTCCACTTGTTTTGTTTCTGACACTACGTTACTCAAGTATCCCTTGCTGGAGCACATTCACGGGTTAAGAAGCTCGACCCATCTACTAGCTATCCCTCTTTTCCCTAGGTTTTTTGTTTTGTTTTGTTATTTGGGTTCTCTGTTCTTCCTAGAATGACGTGTGTAACCATGATAAACTTCTGGGTCTTTTAGGTTCTCATTCAACAGTCATTTATAAAGCTCCTACTACGTGCCCAGCACTGTGCTAAGAACCGGGGGATACAACGAAAGGCAACATCGGGCCGGCCCTGTTCTCAAGGAGCTCACAGCCTTAATGGGGGAGAAAAGACGCAAAGAGCTATGTACAAGCAAGATGCACACAGTGTAAACAGAGAGTAATCTTGGAGGGAGCGGGCAAATGCAGTTCAGATTGGAAGAGATGACCTCTAAGGTCCGAAAATGACAAGTGAGACTGCACATGTCGGCATCCTCGGAGAGGAGGAAAGCACACATCCTTCAATCTGCCCTATTCCTCCCCGGAGGGTTTAGGGGCCTGTCTTCTTTGTAGGCTGGTTGTCCAGTGCCTACCCTATCCTAGGCACTCACCCGACACCTCCCAGTGCTGTAACTAAGTCTGCGCCTCGCCTCCCACCCGGGGCTTCTGAAACAAAAAGCACCCCAGACCTCCAAAGGTGAAGCAGGTTCTTTCACGTGACCCCATCTCTAAACTCTGGGAGTGATTTCCCCTAACTCGGTCAGAGTCGCTCAGTTGTCCCTTTTCGCCGTTTGCCACAACTCCGTCCCCCCTGCTCCTTCCCCTGCTCTCCAGTGCCAGGGCTGAACTCAGAGCGCAGCCAATCTCGCTACTTCTTGCACCGCCCCCCTCCCCCCCCCATCTCCCCTGGCCCTCCGTGGTTGAAGGGAAAACCTGGAGCCGGAGAAGGTTGGGGGCAGGGAGGGGGGAGGTGACAGCCTCCCGGGCGAGAGGCGGCGAGCAGCCGTCGCCTCTGCTGAGCATGCTCAGTAGCGAGGCAGGTTCTACTCTGAAGTAGGAAGCTTGAGCTTTACACCGGCGGCGGCGGCGGCAGCGGCGGCGGCAGCACCTCGGGGCGGCTGGGTTCCTATAGAACAACAAGATCGGCTTGTTCCCATCCTTCTTCTCCTGCTCAGCCCTCCACGTCTCCCGGGGGGTCCTGCTCTCTCGAGACTCCTCGGGCAGCCTAGCCGCCGTAGCAGAGGGAAGGGGCGCAGGAGACGTCGCTCGCCGCACGCCCCCCCCTCTCCGGGGCTCCGCTGCAGGGCCAGGCCGGGCCGGGCGGGCCGGGCCCCGGGCAGACGCCGAAGGGGACCCTGGGGGCGGCGCCGCGCCGAGGCAGGCCCCGCAGCGGCAGCGGCCGAGGCAGCGGGGGTGGGGGGGAAAGCACCGGCCCCGGCCCCGGCCCGGGGGAGGCGGTGCGGGATGCCGCCGCCGCCGCCGCCGCCTCCTGGTCCGGGCTCGGCTTGGTCCCTGGTCCTGTGTAAGTGGCCGCGCCGGACCCCCGCTCGCCTTGCCCTCCGTCGGGGCCAGGCGTGAGAGCACGGCCTCCTCCTCCTCCTCTTCCTTGTCCTCGTCCTCCCCGCCCCCTGGCGCCCCACTCGGCTGCCGCCGCCCCCCGGAGGAGCCCCCGGGGCACCATGCAGGCGCTGCAGCTGCAGTACGAGTTCTTCAGCGAGGAGAACGCGCCCAAGTGGAGGGGGCTGCTGGTGACGGCCTTGAAAAAGGTGAGGTGGGGGCCCGCGCCGGGGGAGGGCGTTCTGGGGATGGTGCTGGTGCGGGCACTGGCCGCACCGTGGCTGCGGGAGGCCGTTTGTAGCGGCGATCCTTCCCCCCTCCTCCCCCGCCCTTTTTTCTTCTTAGTATGTATGGGTATTCAGAAGAGTATCTAAAAATGATCCACCGCAGGCTTTTCCTTCTCCATCCAATTCAGTAAGCACTGAGCAAAGCACTTAGGCAAAATGAAAGACAGTCTTGTCCTCAAGGAGCATACATTCTTCCCTTCATTGTATACTCTGAACTAAGGTCAACTTCTTATCTTGGATGCCCAGGGCACCCAGTTGAGGACTTTCGAATACTTGCCGCATTCACTTGCAAGCTCCCTGAGGAAAGGGACTGCTTTGGCCTTTCTTTGTCCCCCGTGCCCAGCGTAGTGTGGCACCAAGTAGGCGCTTAAGAAATGCTTGTTGATTTGACTTTTGACCATCATGTTTGCCCTAAGTAATACGTTGCTTGCCTTTGGTTAGCTACAGGATTGGATCTCTTCGGCTTGTTTTTAGAAACCGTTTGCCATCGTCCAAAATTGCCTCCAGCCTGCATTTAATAAGGCTATGTGAAAATAGTACTATTTGGGGGGTTTTAATTAGTTATTGCTTAAATTGGAAGGCTAAGGTTTTTGATAGTCGAATTTGGGTTTGATAATCAGAATTTTCAGCCTTTGTGTATCTTTGTGATCAGTATCTGCAAACTTTTAGGAGCAACATTGTGTACTTAAAGGACATTAAGGCATCTGAAATTGGAATCCGTTAATGGATGTGTGTGTGATTTTAAAAAAAATAATTTGTTTCTTTTCTAGTCATCATTTCTATCCTATTCCATTTAGAAGTTACTTTGTTTTATCCTTTTCTTTTAACAACTTTTAAAAGCATTTAAAAAAACTCCAAAACCTTGTTACCATATTGTTCAACATTGATGCTTAACAAGGTAACTCTGTTTAGTGATTTGTTCTGCTTAAGATATATTTTCCTTTTTGTTACTCTACTCTAGAGAACTGAATTTAGAGAACAGTTACTCTTTGTATGGTTACAACCTTGTATCCAATAGTATCTTCTTAATATGTCTTGAAAGGCATAGAAAGGTTTTCACTCTCCCTAACTTTTTTCCTTTCACTGTTTTTTTTTCTTACAATGTTCTTAAGTTCATTCTTCAGTGAATCTTTTTTTCTAAAAAGGTTTAAATTTTAGAAGCAAATGGAAAATTAAATTGCAGAAGTACTTTAATTATGTGGAAGTCAATTTTGTAGCAACTTAAAATATATAGAACCCAGGAAGCAAGCAAAATTTTCTGAGCATTCAAAAAGATGTCACAAAGTTGGTAAACTTTTCAATCGAGATAATGCATTAGATCCTCACTTTATTCCCACTTTACTCTTATTTCATGCGTGATTCTACATTTTAACATGGAAGCAACTTGTGTCACTAAGGCATCCATGCAGCCACAAAGAGGGAGTTGATAACTTGATAGAGAGGAAGAAGGGAGAAAACTATAAAAGGTAAACAAAAGTCAAGCTTAGCTGTCTGGAGCCATTAGGAGCAAATAGCCTTACACACCTCAACAACCCCCAAGGGCATTACTGTATTACCACATCGACCCATCATTAAAGTAATGATGATACTGAGTCACCAAGAAAAGGTTCAATTATGTTTAGTATCTTACCTTGGGGAGAGTAGAGTGCATCTCCATGACTAGAGAGCCAGAGCTGGGATAAGGGTCCTCCTCCCCTCTTCTGCTTCTATGCTTTAGGTCTTACGATCAAGAGGCTTCTTGGGGATGGACTCTTTTAAGGTCCCCATTAACTAAATAGCATTCCAGCCACCATTCTTCAATATATTCAGTTTAAAGAAGCAAGGAAGTATGTTATAAATACTGAGAATATTGAGAAAGATTTGGCCCTCAAATGGGGTAAGTTCCATTTATCTTAGAAAATTAACTTGTGTGAAACAGTTCATTTCCTGATACTGGATAAATAAGGTGTTACTATGTTATACTCGTATGTGAGGGAAGAGATCAAGTAAGTCACAATTTGTGACCTACTGACCTGACTAGTTCAGATCTTATTTAAAAAATAAACTCATTATCTTGAAACTGATACTACCTCAAGGGAGAAGAATTTAGAAAATGTCTTCTGAATGTTGCTTTTGTGCTTCTTTTAGTAACTCTATGACTCCTTGTTATTAATTTTAAAAATCTACCATCTAGTACAAATCTTCAGTTTTTTAGGGAAATGGTCTACCTAATTACACATTTTAAAAAATAAGTTTTTATTGATGTCTTTTGTTTCTTAGATCATTATAGTATCTTGCTCCTTCTTTCAGAGAGTCATCCCCTATAACAAATAGTATTTTTTTAGAGAAGAATCAGTACAACTGATAAAAGTCCAAAAACATATACAATACATAAAACCTATGTAATTCCTACCTTCATGAAGGGGTGGGTTGGGGGTGTCTCCTCATATCTCTTCTTTCCAGCACTGCTTGATCTTTGATTATGTTACATTCAGTTTTGACTTTTTTGGTGTGTAGTTGTTCTTTCCATTTACATTGTTATATTTACTGTGTATATATTTTTTGACTCTGATTACTTCACTCTGCATCAGTTTATAGATAGCTTCCCATGTTTTTCTCTATTCGTCACATACATTTCTTACAGCATAGTAATATTCCATTTACATCCATTTACCACATTTTGTTTAGACATTCCCCAATTACTGGGCATCTACTTTGTTTCCAATTCTTTGCTATCACAAAAAGTACTGCTATAAATATTTTGGTGTGTCCGGGGATTTTATTATTATCAATTACATCCTTCAGGTATAACCCCAGTAATAAATTCATTTTATTTACATAATTTCAAGCTGCTTTCCAAAATGATTACCATTTTATAGTTCTACCAATGATCTATTAGAATTATTATCATTCTAGAACCTCTCCAACATTGACTATTGTCATTTTTTAATAATTTTTTTTGGTGCTAATTTGCAGGATGTGAAGTGAAACCTCAGAGTTGTTTTGATTTTCATTTCTCTCATTAGTGATTTGTAGTATTATTTAATGTGGTTTTAAATACTTTGCAATTCTTGTTTTAAGAACTGTTTGTTTATATTCTTTGACCATTGATCTATTGAGAAATTGCTATTAGTCATATATATTTATTAATTATATATCTTTGGTACCAAAATCTTATCAGGGAAATGTGATTCAAACCCCCCCCCCCCCTTCAACCACTCTCTTATCTTAGGTGCATTAATTTTGTCTTCACAGAAACTTTTCAGTTTCATGCAATCAAAGTTATCTATTTTGTCTTTTCTAATTGCCACTATCTCTTGTTGGGTTAAGAATATATCTAATAGTAATTGTTTAGCTAACATGTATATAGTGCCTACTATATATTAGGTGCTGTATAAATATTATCTCATTTGATTCTCACAATAACCCTGTGAGGTAGGTGCTATTAATACCCTCATTTTATAGATGAGGAAACTGAGGCAGACAGAGGTTAAGTGAGTTGCTCAAGGTCACAGTAAGTATCTGAGGCTTGGTTTGAACTCAGTTTCCTGACTCCAGGCCTGGCACACTATCCATTTTGACATCTAGGTTCCTACCTATAAATGAGAGGTATGTTATCTGCTTCTCTTCTAATTTTTTTTTTTGTAGTATGATCTTCAATATTATGATTGCCTCTCCATTTAGAATATATACATACACATAGGCATACATATCTTTCAATAGTGTAGTCAACCTACATCCAGAAACTAGTTAGCCAATTTGTAAGGTGGTGGACATAGTATAGAGAAAAGCTTGGTTTAGGGCTTAAAAAACAACTCCTTTTAAACAAAAGTAATAAATTTTGGAATTGATAATGCTTTTAAAAATCTAAGTGTCATGAAAAATGCTCTAAAACACATTCAAACTTTGGTGTTTTTAAAACTAATTGAAGATAGATTTTTTCTGAAATTATAGGTTAGTCACCATCATTTATTAAGTGCTTACTATATATGAGATTTTGCTGAGGACTGGGGATATACAAAAAAGGCAAAAAGCAGTCCCTGTCCTTAAGGAGTGTACATTCTAATTGGGGAGACAACTTGCAAATAACTAGGGTCACACAACCTATATACAAAGTAGCTAAAAGGTAATCTGAGACAAGAAGACATTGGCAGCTTGGAAGAACAGGAAAGGGTTCTTGAGGAAGGTGAGATTTAGCTGAATCTAGAAGGAAGCCAGAAAAGCTATGAGATGGAGGCAAGGGGCTAGAGCATCCCAGGAATGGGGGACACAGTGCAAAAGTACTGTGAGGTGGTACCATGTCTGAGGAACAGCACGTAGGCCACTATGGTTGGATCATAGAGTTAATGGAGAACATAGTATAAGACTGGAAAGGCAGTAAAGGACAAGGTTGTGAAGAACTTCAAATGCCACACAGAAGAATGTATTTGATCCTAAATCCTCTGGAGCTCATTTAGCAGGAGGGGGCATGGTCAGGCATTTTCCTTGGAAAAACCACCTTAGCTGCTGAATGAAGGATGGATAGTCATCTTGGGTGGCTGGGAGGTTGGTTCTTCCATTTATAATGAGCTTTTCTAAAAAATGGATCAATATTCTACATAGTGATTAAATTCTCATTCATGCTTGGAGGTTTTTGCTTAGGTGTTTAACACTTTATACTTTTTTTTTTTTTAGTGAGGCATTTGGGATTAAGTGACTTGCCCAGGGTCAAACCACAGCTAGTCAGTGTTAAGTGTCTGAGGCCGGATTTGAATTCAGGTACTCCTGACTTCAGGGCTGGTGCTCTATCCACTGTGCCCCCTAGCTGCCCCAGCCATGTCTTTTTTATATATGTATGTCTGAAAGCTAGACTGAGACCAAAGTTAATACCTTAATTAGGGAGTGGTGTAATACACTTTACAAATATCAAAGAGGAAAAGGAGTCAGAAAACTAGGGTGCAAAAATCAGTTAGGAAAATTTTAAAGCATGTTTTTGTTAGTGAAAGATAGTATGAATTTGAATGTCTCCCTCACTCTTCAGTCCAGTGGCAGTGGCCTCCTGGCTGTTCCACAAACAAAACACTCTGTCTCTTGCATTGATTTAAATTATGTAACTATTAATTTTGAGACTTGGAGTATGAATACTTAAAAGTTGTAAAGAGTGTGGGCCGTCACCAAATTCCTACTACCATAGCTCCAGCTCCTTTGGAATCTTTTATGTTATGTTTTCCCTGACCCTCCCAAGCACAAGGAAACTTTAAATGTGACCTTTGGTACTGAGGGAGATTGGTGATGTTAGGAGATTGGGAATAAAGCTGTGAACAAATCTGGAGCTTTTGGTGGGGGGAAGGGAAGGTTTAAAAGCAGAAGAAGATAAATTGTGAAAAAGAAGAACAATTTAGGAAAGTTTCATTAAGTACCTACTATGGGCCTGGCACTGTGCTAAGCTCTGGAGATACAAAAAGAGGCAAAAGATGGTCCCTTGCCCTCAGGAGTTCCCAATCTAATGGGTAAGACAATGAGCAAACAACCATGTACAAACAAGCTGTGTACAGGATAAATGGAAAATGAGAGGGAGAGGCAGTAACACTAAGAGGGGTTGCGAAAGACTTCTTGAAGAAGATGAGATTTTAGGCCTTAAATGAATTCATGAGAAAAGGTTGAGATGAGGAAGAGGAGCATTCCAGATGTTTGGATCAGCCAGAGAAAATGCCATAAGGTGAGAGATGTGAGTGTCTTGTTTGTGCAACAGTAAGGAGGAGCCCAGTGTCACTGAACTGAAGAGCACATGAACCAGTTAGTGGAAGAATGGTATAGAAAGGATTATACCAAAATTAAACTTAACCAAGGGGTAGGCCTGTGTCCAAGAAAAGCTATGAGACTTTCTTCCTTCTCTGGATCTTCAGTTTTCTCTTAAAGCAAAATGACTCTTAGCAGTGTAGTTTTGTAAGGTCAGAATTTAGAGCTGATGGGGATCTTATCTTTATCATGAGTTAAGTAGGTTTTTATTATGGACTAGCATTGGAAAACAAATTTCCATTTATAACACTGCTTTTATGGGGAAATAGATCCTGAATTCTAAACTATTTATTTATTTGCTTATTTATTTATTTACTTACTCACTTATTTATTTATTTGTTTGTTTGTTTGTTTATTTGTTTATTTGTTTATTTATTTATTTATTTGGGTGGTGAGGCAATTGGGGTTAAGTAACTTGCCCAGGGTCACACAGCTAGTAAGCATCAAGTGTCTGAGGCCAGATTTGAACTCAGGTCCTCCTGAATCCAGGGCCAGTGTAAACAATTGATTTATAAACTTTGAGAATGCAACCTCTACTGGTAAATAGGAACTGTTTTGTTAGTTAACTTTATTTTTCTTTTGTTTAGGAAGATGTGATTAAAAACCTTTCCCAAGGTGCGGCTAGGTGGCGCAGTAGATGAAGCACCAGCCCTGGATTCAGGAGGACCTGAGTTCAAATCTGGCCTCAGACACTTGACACTTACTAGCTATGCGATCCTGGGCAAGTCATTGCCCCGCAAAAAACAAAACAAAACAAAACAAAAAACCCTTTCCCACCTTAGAAATTAACTTTTCACTTTTTAAAACAAAAGCATTCTTAAATCTTTTTCACTATTATACATCCAAGTGTGTATGAAAATGAATGATCACATCATTCATCTTCCAACTTAAAGCAGCTTCTCATTAAATATTTGTATCAGTGAGTCTTGTAAGAATTAAATTTGTAATATTTTTCTGTCCTGTTTTGAAATATTTTAAAAACATATTTTGCTTTAAAAAAAATCAATCTCTGGTTCACTTTTGAACTTTGTGAAGAGGAACCAATACTTTTTTTTTTTTTTGGTGAGGCAATTGGGGTTAAGTGACTTGCCCAAGGTCACATAGCTAGTAGGTGTTAAGTGTCTGAGGCTGGCTTTGAACTCAGGTCCTCCTGACTCCAGGGCCAGTGCTCTATCCACTGTGCCACCTAGCTGCCCCCAGAACCAATACTTTTTAACTTTGCAAAATTAAAATTTTAAAATGAGTATTTCAGAGCAGAAGTTGAAATTTGGTTTATGGCAAGTCCTTAGTAGATAATTCTGCTAAACTTGAAATTAAATTTTAAATACTAGATTAAATGATCAAATACTATAATTAGCTCTTTTATAAGCATAGCATAAACCTTTTGCTGACTTTTAAAAAGTAGGCTAGTAATATGACTTAGGCAGCTTTGAAAGTTCTATTATCATTTGCTTGTAATTTTCTATGAAAGTTTCTTTTGGCTAAGGTTTAATTCACTTGGTCTTGATCCAGAGGTAACTTTTTTTTTAATTCCAGAATTGGTTGACAGTGTAACCTACTACATTTTTGAAATACTGACATTTAGATGTACAAAGGAAACCTTTAATAGACTCTAGAGAAGTAGAATGATGATTTTCTTACTACCAGGTAGGCAATAATTAACTACTACTAATACATAGTACTTATTGTATATCAGGCATTGTGCTAAGTACTTTACAATCATCTCATTTGATCCTCAAAACAACCCTGGGAAGAAGGTGCTATTATTCTTTTTTATTTTTTTGGGGGGGTGGGTGAGGCAATTGGGGTTAAGTGATTTGCCCAGGGTCACACAACTAGTAAATGTTAAGTGTCTGAGGCCGGATTTGAACTCAGGTCCTCCTGACTCCATTGCCGGTGCTCAATCCACTGCACCACCTAGCTGCCCCTCTCCTACTCTCGATTAAACAGTTTTAGAACTGGTAAAAATGTATTAGTTAATACTATGAGAAAGAAAACATCTTTTATGCAGAGGGATGAAGAATGAGATGTGCATTTACAAACACAGCCAATTTATGGGGTTTGTTATGCTTGACTATACTTAAGGGAGTGTTGGGGAGGGGGGAGTTATAAAGGAAAGTTAGAGCAGCAATATTAATGCCAAGGGGGAAAAGAAAAAGAAAAGAATGAAAAGTGTGTCAATAAAGCATTTCAAAAATAAATAGAGCAGTGTTGGAACTACAGTGTTAGATTTAATATGTATTTTTTAAAAAGCTGTATGGTTTTATATATAATCATATTTTGTTCTGTTCTTGTATGTGGAAATGTTCATATTCGACAAGTCTATATTAATAAAAAGTTGAAAAATTATCTCATCAAAGATAAATTAGTGCTATTTTAATATTAATTTTTATTATTAAAATAGTTTGTAATATTTAGCTTTTTTTACAATATTTTATTATTATACTCACAAATAAATTTTCCTAGTTGGTTGTATAAACACCATTGTACACACATATGCATACATACACACACACACACACACACACACACACACAATCCCAAATAATTCCCAAAATCCCATTTATGGCTTTCTAGAATTTCAGTGTATAATGCTGTTTAGCAAATAACCAAGCTTATTTCTTAATGCCATTATTATGGTAGCCCTAGTTTATTATTCATTAAATTTGTATTCTCTGGTCATTCTTGTAATGGTTCTATATTTTTAAAAGGAATTTGGAATTAATAGACTGCTTCATAATCATCTTTAACCTAACTGAACAATGAGAGTGAAAATATGCTTATATTGTCAACAAAGTGCTGATTCAGGAGCAAGAAATGTAAAAAGGAGCATATTGAAAAAGCCATTTTGAGCTTTTTGGTAAATGGGATGTACTGCTTAGTCATTTTTTTAAACCTGCAAATCATTTTGAAATGCCTAAGATATTAAATATAACTAGGATTAAATTTAAAATGTCATTGCTCTCAGAACTGAAATGGATTTTTGCCTGGAATTTCAATAATATTTTGAAATAATATTAGAAGTTAGTTTGTAAATTAGTTTGTTATAAATTAAACCAGCCTCTGGTGGGGTAGGTAGATATACCTTTGATACCAGTAGTCTGTAGTTATGTAATTGATGATTGGTTTTTATAGGCATAGTCAGTAAGGATTTATTAAGCACCTACTATGTGCTAGCGACTAAGCACTGGGGATATAAAGGCAAAAGACAATCTACTTTCAAGGATCTTACAATCTAATAGGAGAGACTGTGAAAACAACTATATACAAACAAGATATTTACAAGATAAGTTGGAGATAAGCAAAAGAGTGAAGTTACTAGTATTAAAGGAAATTAGGAAAGGCTTTTCATAGAAGAAAGGCTTTTAGCTGGGCCTCGAGGGATGCTAGGGAGGACAGGAGGGAGAGTATTCTAGGCATAGGGGACAGCCAGTGAAAATGCCCAGAGTCTGGAGATGATGTTTGTTTTCTCCAGTCCTATTTTTCCATATAACATTTTTAGCTCTTCATATATACCTTGATCATATTTTATTTAAGTTTGAATCCTAAATAATTCCATACTATTTAAACCAGTATGTTGGAAATCTTTCAAAAATTAATTTGGTAATTAAGGCACTAATTTTCTTTTGAAACTTTATTCAGTTATGATCTTGGGATTTTAGTACAAGAGTTAACTACAAATCTATGTCATAAAATTTGCTTTTGGCATAATTCAGCATACTTAATTAAAAAAAAAAGTAGGCCTAGGATATAAGGCTTGTTATAAGATTGGAATGCCAGTGATAAAATAGGTGGTCCTATTATCCCTGGTGTAACCAATTTACTGATCTCAGTTTCACTCTATCTTCATTACTTATCAGGCATATGGAATAATTGTTTAAAATTTATTAAGGAATTTTTGCTTTGTGGACAACTTGCACTTTGGAATTTTATGATTCCATAAAAATTAGAATGTCTAAGACAAATACAGTATTGGGTAAATTATGCACTTAGTCCTTCATTGCTCAGTGTGTTGTTTTTTTTAATATTATTCCTCTAAGCAATCAATATTTTGATGCCACCTTTTAACAGTTTGTTTATTGGAGCCCAGTACTGTTAGCTCAGGAAGCACAAAAGTATATAGTTAAATTTAACAGCTGTTTATTAAATACCCATTATATGTAAGGCACTAGGTAGGTGCCTGGCATATGACAAAACCAAAAATAATCCCTGCCCTTGAGGTGCTTGAATTTTACTGGAGATTGGGAGATACAGCAATATGCAGGTATAGTACAAGGTAATGTGAGGGAGGAAGCACCAATACTAGGAAGATCAAAGAGGGCTTCATGGAGGAAGTGACACTCAATAGAACTAACCCTTGTAGGAAGGTAAGGATTCCAAGAGGGCAGGATGAGGAAAGAGTACATTCCAGGCACGGAGGATGGCCTTGAGTAAATGCAAGGAAGGGGGAAAGAAATGTCAGGTTTTGCCAAAAGCTTATGGTCCAGTTTGACTGGAAACAAGTCCATGAAGGCCCCCATGGGGAGTGCTGTGAAATAATGTTGTTAGAAGGAGGTCAGAGTCTGTTAAGGGCCCAGAAATGTCAGATCCAGAGGCAGTGGGGAGCTAGTAAAGGTTTCTGAGCTATGATACCGTCAGATCTGCACCCATGGGGCAGAGTTATGGAAGATGGGCTGGAGGGAGAAGAGAGAATGGCATGGTACATAGATGTGGCCAGCATCAGGGCCAAGGACACTTGGCTTCAAATTCCACCTCTGTTATGCTGGCTCTGTGATCTCAGCCAAGTCATTCCATTTCTCAGTGTTCTCGATATCTCTCTGACCTGTATGGCAGAAGAAATCCTGTCACCTGGAGTTCTATGATTTTTATGATGCAGCTAGGGGGATAGGGCCTCCAGCTGCATCTACTAAAGCAAACAGACACCTTCTCTACAACTTAAAGAGTCCAGTTCAAATAAAAACAGGGGCTATTTAACTATATTTATGGATCCCTGCAGGTTACACATTGACTCAAAACGACATATTGATGTCATCTGTATTCTATTCTATTTGTATTTGTTTTGTTAATATTTCCCAATTACACTTTAATCTGGTTCAGGGCTCTCAGGAGTGTTGCCATTTGATGCCTCTGGCCTAGAGTACAGAGAGGTTAAGTGATTTGCCCAGAGTCACACAGCAATATGTGTCAGAGGAGGGACTTGAACGTAGGTCCTTTTGGCTTTGAGATAGCTCTCCATCTGCTAGGCTCCAATGCCACTCACTATGCAGATAGCCATGCCACATGTCCTTCCATGTTTTAGAATTAAAATATCATGGGTGGGGGGAATCTTCAAATAGATGGAGTGTTGTTTTGTACAAACTTAAGGTTATTAAGTCTTTTTTGCTTTAAGCCTGGTAAGTTTTTACATAAGCGTTTGGGGGAGACTGGTTACAGATTTGACTAGATTTAACAGACTTTTGTAAAGAAGGGAGCTAAGATAGATGCGTGGAATTATTCATATTATCTGAATTTGGCAAATGGCAGTGTATATTAATAGTGATTTTTGTGGTTAGAAAATGCTAACGATCAATTCTTTTTCCCTCAAGGTAGACAAACTGTTGTAATGTCCTGTGTAGTTGATTGGTTAGTAATAAAACAGCATTGCAAAGGGGTTTTCTGAATCTTACTTCCAAAATTTCATGAAGCCATTCTCATGTTATCTTTCCCATAAGACCACAAGTTTTTTTTTTGTTTGTTTTGTTTTGTTTTGGGTTTGGGTTTTAGGGTTTAGTGTGGCAATTGGGGTTAAGTGACTTGCCCAGGGTCACATAGCTAGAAAGTATTAAGTGTCTGATGTCATATTCGAATTCAGGTCCTCCTGAATCCAGGGCTGGTGCTTTATCCACTGCACCACCTAGCTGCCCCCACAAGCTTTTTGAGAGACTTTCTTTGTATCTTCAGTGCTTAGCACAGCACTGAGCTGACCCTGATATGGCAGTAGTTCACATGAGTATGTGCTGTTGGGTATATACTTCAATTTTTAAATGATTTTTTTTTGGGGGGGGAGATAGCCAATAATTTGGGTCTTTCATGCTGACCCATGCTAATTAACATGTTGGAAGTCAAACCAATAAGCATTTATTAAGCACCTATTCTATGCCAGCAGAGAACTCACATAAGACAAGCACTCATATGGAGGTCAGAAGAAGCACTACAAGGACACACTCAAGGTCCCTCAGAAAAACTTTGAATCAATTATGAGACATAGGAGACCCTGGCACAGGACTGCCCAGCATGGTATGCCCTCATCAAAGAAGGTGCTGTGCTCCATAAGCAAAGCAGAAATGGAGTAGCTCAAAAGAAACAGGAGCCTTGCAAATTTAGAGCCATCTCCATTCCAAATGTTCATATGGACTGTTTGTTTCCAACCTGTGGTAAAGCCTCCCAAGCTCATATTGGTCTGCTCAGCCACAGTTGGACACGCTGTACCTTGACCCTAACACAGCGATGTCATTTTGGTCCTCTTCAAGAACGAAGGACAACAATTAACTCTATGCCAGGCACTATGCTAAGTGCTGAAACAACTAGGGCAAGAAATCAATTTTATAAATATATCCTCAAATGTGATATTAGCTGGAAAAGCTCCTAGAAGAAAATGGTTTTCATTTAGTAATAATCATAATTGCTAGCATTTATCTATATACTTTACAAATAATCTCATTTTATCCTATTACTCCCGTGGATTTTTACCAAGTTGGAAAGCTTTAGAGTATAATCGGTGGTAACAGACACTTGCTAGCTGTGTGAACTTGGGTAAGTCACTTAACCTCTGTTTGCCTTAGTGTCCTCAAATGTAAAATGGGGATAATAATAGAACCTACCTCTCAGAATTGTTGTGAGGGTCAAACGAAATAATATTTGTAAAGAACTGAGCACAGTGCCTGGGACATAACATGCTATGTAAATGGCAGCTATCATCAGCTTTTTAACCATTGGTTCTAGTCAAGCTGCACCACAATAGTACTTGTGAGGAGGTGCTATTATCTCCATTTTACAGGTGAGGTAATTGAGGCAGAAAGGCTAAGTAACTTGCCCAGAGTTATATTACTGTGTTGCTGGGGCCAGATTTAAACTTAAGTATTCCTGACATCAGGCCCAGCTCTCTTTTCACTGTGTCACCTAGCTACATCTAATGTTTATAAAAGAAATTTCTAAAAATTGGGTCCTATAACAATTCTACTCTGTGTGCAAAGAAATCATCAGTTCATATTTTTGTAATGAGTTAAACATCTAGGAAATAAAAGTTCCTTCACAAGGTTGTTGGGAGAATCAAATTTGTGTGTGTAGATAACTTTGCAAACCTTCAGTTGTATAAAATTAGCTTATGAATATTTTTACTGCCATCATTTGGTTGCCTAACTTGTACTTAGTGTTAAATGAAAAGTCACCAAACCCAGTGAAAGCCCTCATCACCTCACTCCTGGCTGATGACAGTAGCCTTCTGGTTGGTCTCCTTTCCTCAAGTCCCTCTCTCTACCTCTTTCCATTCTCCATTCAGCTGTCAAATTGTTCTTTTTAAAATGCAAGTCTGACCATTTCACTCCACCCATTCAGTAAACTCCAGTGGCTCCATATTTACCTCCAAGATCAAATGCAAAATCCCATTTGTCCTTTATAACTTTTCTTAATCTGGTCCCTTCCTAACTTTCCAGGGTTCTTATATATTATGCCCTCCATGTACTCTGCAATCCAGTGACATTGTATCCTTGTCTTTAGATATGACACTCTGCCCCTTGACTATTCATTTTCACTAGCTGTCCTCCCATACCTGGAATTTTCACCTTTCTTCAAGTCTCAGCTGAAGACCCCCTTCTTCCACAAGAAACATTTCCCAGTTCTCCTTAATCTTAGTGCCTTCCCTCTGAGATATTTCCAGTTTATCTTGTATATAGCTTGTTAGTACATAGTTGTTTGTTTGTTTTTGCATTTACTCTCTCCACATTAGACTCTGAGTTTCTTGAAAGCAGGGATTATTTTTTGCACTTCTTGTGTACAAATATTTGCATATTTAAATAGATATTGAATTGTTGAAAATGATTAAAATGGATAGGATTTTTGAAATTGGATTCAAATATTTAATGAATTATTTTGTATCAAGTGTAGCATTTCCTGGTCTATGAGTGGGATAGGAGATTTATCTTGTCCTTTCCTTCTTTATATGAGTATATGTTTATTAGTCATTTTAGCTATGTACAGTAAATGTGATACTGTATTTAGAACAATGTAAAGGAAAAATTATAGGAAATAGCTTCTATCATAGCTTCAAGAGCTCTTTGATTATATAATCATAAGAGATCTATAAATTTTATTTTGAAATGTTTAGTCATACTTAAAGTTTAAAATTCTTGTCATTTGGCATGTTAAGAAAATAGAAGTACTGTGTCCTAGTTAGTAAGCAATTTGTTTCCTCACATTTTCATTTCTTATTGCTGCTCTTTTTTTTCAATTCTTAAGAATTTATTTTTTCTCTTCCTCTACCCTTACACACACACACACATGCACACACACACACACACACACAAATAAAAACAAAAGCAAAACCCTTGCAACAAATCAGCATAGTCAAGCAAAACAAATGTCCATATTGGCCATGTCCAAAAATATGTTTGTCAACATGCACGTCCCTTCTTTGTCTGGAGGATAGCATTCTTATATCATAGCTTCTCTGGAATCATGATTGATCATTGAACTGATCAGAATTCTTAAGTCTTTATTTCATTTCTATCTAAGATATCTGGGCAGTTTTCCTTTATGGTTTCTTGAAATATGATGTCTAAGCTTTTTTTTTTTTTAATCATGGCTTTCATGTAGTTCAGTAATTCTTGTGTTATTTCTCCCTGATCTATTCCAGATCGGTTATTTTTCTAATGAGATATTTCTCATTTTCTTCTCTTTTTTTCATTCTTTTGACTTTGATTTATTGTTTCTTGATGTCTTATAGAATCATTAGCTTCCACCTGACCAATTCAGATTTTTAAGGAATTATTTTTATTGGTGAGTTTTGTACCTTTTACCATTTGGCCAATTCTGTTTTTTAAGGAATTATTTTTCTCAGTATTTTTTGTGCCTCTTTTACCAAGCTATTAATTTTCTTTCCGTATTTTTCTTGCATTGTTCTCATTTCTTTTCCCAATTCTTTCCCTATAACTCTCATTTGATTTTTAAAATAATGTTTTTCTTTTTAAAAACATCTCTTTCTTTAGCACTTCTAGGAAGTTTTGCTGGGTTTGTGTCCAATCTATGTTTTTCTTTAAGGCTTTGCTTGTAATTGTTTTTGCATTATTGTCTTCTGAGTTGGAATCTTGATTTTTCCATGTGACAGTAGCTTTTTATGGTTAGGTTCCTTTTTTTGGTTGTTGTTGTTTGCTCATTTTCCCAGCCTATTTCTTGACTTTGGACTTTGTTAGAATTGGGTTCTGCTTGCCTCTGAGAAAAGGGAGAGGCACATTGTCCCAAGCTTCAGGCTTTTTCACTCAGCTATTTTCTGAGCTAGTTTTGGAGGCTATAGGTTTTCAGTGCTTCCAAGGTGATGTGATCTGGAGAAAGGTATGGTTACTTCCCTTCTGGTCTGTACTCTGGTCATTACTCAGGTAGGGCCACTGTTCTCTCTCAAGCACAACTCCTTCTTCTTAGAACTGCTACTTCTACCCAGGTGTAGGATCCCTGATCCCTTTGTGACTGTACATTCTTCTCTCAACCCTGGAACTGGGACTCTGGAACTCTACTCCCTTGCTACCCAAGCACACTCCTCTTGGCCCTGGAACTGAAACCTGTCACTAGATAATGGGTAATAGAGTTGTCAAATAGTGCCTGGTCCTATGCTAGTGCTAGTACAGGGGTCCCCTATATTTTCTTTCTGATCAGACATTCAATCCCTTTACCCTATTGATATAGCAGCTGCTGCTGCCATCTCCAGGATCCCCAGCTTGTATTCCCCTCCTAGCCAGCCACTACCCTAGTGCCATAGACCTCTCCTTCTGTCCTTCTGAGTTGTTCTGGGTTGGAAAAATGTTTTTCCCAACTTTTTCTTGCTTATGCCCCTTTAGAATTTGATTTCATTTTTAAAGTTGTAGAGTTGCTATCTGTAAGGGGCTAAAATTCTAGCTAGACTGTCCAAAAATCTAATGAGTGGTTGCCATAAATTATAAGCTTTAGCAAGAGTATAGACTTTTAAGTATTTATTAAGGAACATAAGAATTGGTGAGGAGAGAGAAAAGAGGCCAAGATGCCTTCATCTATCTATCTAAGGGAGCCAGCTTCTCTGCTCCACTCCACACGAGGTCCTGGTGAAAAAAGAGAGACCCCTTGCTCCTTCCTCCTCCCAGAAACCTCTTGTGAAACCAGGAAAAGGGACACACACACACACACACACACACACACACACAGACACACACACACACACACACACACACCCCTTCAAGCTAACTGGCTGATAGTTTTGATCGACAGTACTCACAAACAAACGTCACTTCCTGACGCCAAGGCCACATGGCTATGTCCTCAGGTCAGAGCTCACAAAATGTTCCTCCCAGCAGGGGGCATTATTTCAACTCTCACAAAGTTGTTTAAAGGAGAATATTGAGAGAACCAAACTGGAATGCTCCCTTTACTCAACTATCTTGGTTCTGCCCTCAGAATTCTTAAGTCTTTCAAAATTGTTTTTACAATGTTATTGTCATAGTTTAAATTGTTCTCCCATTTCTACTCATTTCACTTTATATCATTTCATGAATGTCTTCCAAGGTTTCCATGAAACTGACTTCATTTCACAAAGCACAATAGTATTCCATTAAATCCATGTACCATGATTTGTTCAGCCATTCTGCAGTTGATGAGAACTCCATTAGTTTCCAGTTCCTTGAAAAAAGAGGTGCTATAAATATTTTTGTACATATAAGACCTTTTCTTTTGATCTCTTTGGGTAACAGGCTTGTAGTGGTATTGTCTCAAAGGGTATGGAGTAACTTTTGGAACTTTGTTCCAAGTATCTTTACAAATTGGCTAGTTCAAGATGTCTATTTTCCTGTAGTCCCTCCAACATTAGTCTTTTTAGGGGGGTGGGGTGGTCAACTTTGCCAATCTCATGACTGTAGGGTTTATTCCTGCTGTTCCTTAAAAATCTTTTGTATCTATCCCTCTCTTTACAGTACTCCTGCCACTAATTTAATTAAAGCCACAGTCACCTTATACCTCTTTAAGTTGTCTTCCTACTCCAGTCCTCTGTTGCTTCAAGTATACTCCATACTTTACCATCATATAAACCTTTCTAAAAGACCACTTTAATCATGTCCTTTCCATTCTTAAAACCTTCAGTGGCTACTTATCTCAAATCTGAACTAGTTTTTGTTTGTGGTTTTTTTTTTTTTGGTGGGGCAATGAGGGTTAAGTGACTTGCCTAGGGTCAAACAGCTAGTAAGTGTCAAGTGTCTGAGGCTAAATTTGAACTCAGGTTCTCCTGAATCCAGGGGGCTGGTGTTTTATCCACTGTGCCACCTAGCTGCCCCCTCATGATCTTGATTTCTTGAAGGCTTTGGTAATGGAATATTATCCAAGGGCAGGCCTAACTAAACTAGGACAGGTTTATAGGATTTTTGGCCATGGAAATTCTTGAAAACCATCTAACAAATTGTAGAAGAGCCTCAATCTACTTTAGTGGAGGGAATGTCAACATTAATGAAAAAACAAAAACAATCACTGAAGTATTATTGAATTTTCCTAACACCTTTCTCCTAAGAAAGAAGACAGTTTCCTTCCCCCATAGTCTAAGAATTTGAAGTTAAGAAATTTTTTTGTGGGCATACAATGCTTAAAATAGATTTCAGGTATGTTGAAAGTGATCAGGTAAAGTATAAGTAATATTAACTGTGTTTTAGGTATGTTGTAGAGCAGAATCTCTCATGGGATTAATAGATTCATTTCAGTAACCTCTGAGGTCCTGTCCAGTTTGAGATTTTGTTTTAGGATTTCAGTCTGAACTGGTGGAAGTGGAAGTTTTCTACCTAAGTAGCATTTCTACTAGAATACAGTTTAAAATGAAGCTGTTTTTTAAAAAATATATGAATCTCGCTCTATATTCCTGTTATTGTAAGGAATTTGGGTTATTGTGATAGTGATTTTTTTTCAGTGTCTTGACATTATTTTTGTTAATCTTAGAGAAAGAGGGAGAAATGGGTACTTGGAGATTTTCTTGGAAAGATCAAATGTTGCCTGTGAAGAGTACATTGGGTAATGTGGCTGTTGTCTATTTGGCAAGGTCAAAGTCTATTCTTTATAACAGAGATTG
This sequence comes from Dromiciops gliroides, assembly GCF_019393635.1. Lineage (NCBI taxonomy): Eukaryota > Metazoa > Chordata > Mammalia > Microbiotheria > Microbiotheriidae > Dromiciops > Dromiciops gliroides. The sequence goes on from NC_057862.1 coordinate 615,161,938, forward strand.
TGACACATTTGTAACAGTAGGTATAATTTAAGCTGCTGTAATTATTAGAATCTTTGACACATAGAATATGAAAATGTGTGTGTATGTGTTTTAGGATCAGTAGCAATACTGATTGCTGTGCTAATTGAGTAAATCCAACCATAGACCAACCTGTAAGTATCATTGACCTCAATTTTGTCTTTCCAAGCTCTCATTATGTAAAACTTTGTAGAGGTGTTTTTCATGTTTTGCATATTGGCAGACAGCTCTGATTATTGTTATAATTAAGCATGAGAAATAAGTACATAGTTGATGTTTAGAGGTCTTCCAAGGTTTTATCCATTTGTTTCCAATTTTTTCCCACAGCCTTTTAATAAAATTTACTGATTTATTATGTTTTCTGTGCCTTGAATTATAGGCACACTGTACTCAGCTTCTTTAAAATTAAGAATTCTCTCTATATAGCTAGTGATACAGAAGCATTTATTGATATTAGAATATGTCTTAATTATGAGTTGTTGTATAGTTCCTTAAAATATTTTCATAAATTAAATGCCTGAAACTTTAGTTCTTTAGTTTAAATCAGGAGCAAGTATAAGTTATGAGAAAAGATATTACTCTGGAGATGTTTTTTTTTCCACCCTCGCCCAATCCCCCAAAATATTTCTTGAATACCAATACACAAAATACATGAGTCTATTCAGCTTTATAGTATAGTTTCAGTACATCATAATAAAATAGAATTTAGAGCTGGAAAGGACCTTTGAGATCATCTAGTTCAACCTCATTTTACCATACATCTACTTTGTGTGTCTGTGTGCATGTGTGCGTGTGTGTGCGTGCGTGTGTGTGTGTGTGTGTGTGTGTGTGTGTGTGTGTTCTATGTGCCTGGCTATTTTATGCTGTCTGCCTAGTAGAAGGGGATCTCTTTTATATGGTTTTTCCGGACTGTGGCAGTGCCATGTCCCTAATCCCTGTGATGTGAAAAGGATAACAGTACTTGAATTCTTTTTGGTTCCTTGTAGCATTTTTTCTTTGACCTGCAAAGTCTGAATTTTGGCCAGGATATTCTTGGGAGTTTTGGGGGGGAGGTTCCATCTAGGAAGGGACCTGTAGCTTTTATTTCCATTTTGCCCTCTGGTACTAATCTATCTGAACAGTTTAAAATGTCTTGAAATAAGCTGTCTGGGCTCTTTTTTAATCGTGGCATTCAGATAGTCCAATGATTCTTAATTTTTTCCCCTCCTTAGTCTGTTTTCCAGATCAGTTTCTTTTGCTATGAGGTACTTTACATATACATTCCCACCCCTTCTTTTGACTTTGTTTTAATATTTCTCATTGCCTCATGGGGTCATTGGTTTCTCTTTGGTCCGTTCTAATTTTTAGGGAGTTTGTTGATTGGGCAAATTTTTATACCTCTTGTGCTAGGTTGTTAATTTTCTTTATAATCCTTTCTTCCATAGCTCTCATTTATTTTCCATTTTTCATCAAATATTCTTGTTTCAGTAATAATTTTAACTTTTAAAAAATTTACTCTTGTCTCATTACAGCAGTTTTAGTTGAATTTTTACTCAAGTTGGGTTTTTCTCTGAGGTTTTGCTTGTAGTCATTTTGGAGTCATTATCTTCTGGGTTTGTGTTTCAGCTTTTCTTGCCACCATAATTTAACCTCTGTCTGCCTGTTTCCTCAAGTGTAAAATGGAAATAAATAATAATAGCATCTTCCTAACAGAACTTCTGTAAGGATCAAATGCAATATCTGCCAAGTGCTTAGCACAGTTCCTAGTACATAATAGGTATTTAATAAATGTTCCTTTCTCTTCTTTCTCTTCACACATAATAGCTCTTATTTTTGTGGTCTTATTTTTTTCTTTTATTTGTTTGCACATTCCTCCAGCCTATTTTCTCACTTCTTTAATTTAAGTTAGGGCTGGCCCTGGAGCTTATCCTGTTGCTGCTTTCTTGGGATTTTGAGTGTTGTGTTATTCTAGGAACTCAGGGACAGGCTGGGGACCTGCAACCTTTTAGTGCTCTCATAGTTGTCTGATATAGAGCAGTCTGATAGCTTCCATTCTAGTCTGAGCTCTGCAGCTTCCGGAATTGAGTTTGGTAGACTGCTTCAATATCCTATCAGCCAGCTGCAAAACTCTGTTAGTTCAGAGTGGAAGAATTGTAAGCCCTCCTTTGATCTGGGAATCCTGCCCTGGTTGTACCTCTAAAGGCTGGGCTAGATGTTGGAAATGAGACGCTGTGGTCTATGTCACACCATTGCTACTGCTGCTGCATCTGGCTTCTGAACTTCCTCCTTTCTTGGTACTTCACCTAAGACTTCTACCTGGGAACAGCTTTTCCTCTGCCTCAGATTCTCTTCTCAGTCTTCCTTGGATCTCTGACCTGGAACTGAATTTTGGGAGACAAAGCCTACCAGGTCATATTTTCCTCCATTGTGCCCTAATATGGGTCTGGTGGTGCCCTGCAACCTCTTTTTCCCTGGTCTGCAGTCTTCATGGGCACAAGAGTGCTCATGTTTTTTGGCATAACCCAGTCCCCAGTGTTCTCCCTGACATCTTCATATGTCTCTCTGTGCCAAACTGGGTTGGATAAGTCTCATAGACGTTTGTTGTTGTTGTTTTTTGGTGAGGCAATTGGGGTTAAGTGACTTGCCCAGGGTCACACAGCTAGTACGTGTTAAAAGTCTGAGGTCGGATTTGAACTCAGGTCCTCCTGACTCCTGGGCCGGTGCTCTATCCACTACACCACCTAGCTGCCCCCAGAAAGTATTTTAATTTTAAAAATTCAATTTAGGTATTAAATGCCGTTTAAACCAAAAGATTGGTTTATATATTGCATATATTAGAAACTTTTTTGAATTATGATATAAAAACCAAGTATAAGATAATAACGGAGAAATTTAATTTTAATAGCTCTGCTAATGTTAACAATTAAACATTTTGTTTAAATTTAAATAGTCTATTTCCGATGATTTTCTCTTTAAGGTTTAATTTAAGAATTTGCACGATGTAGAATTTTTTCAGATGTATCTAGTATGAAAAGACTTTTTTGTATCAATATAGGGATTTTAATGTGGATTTAGAATTTTGTCTTGCCTTTCATCTTAAAGTGGTTTTAGCAAGTTCTCAAAAGAACTGCTGACTATTAGCCAAATGAAAAATTGCTGTAAATAACTAATAAGAGAAATACAAATGAAATAACTTTGAAGTTTTCCCTAACACCAAGAAAATTTGCAAAATATGTTGAAAGGTTGGAATAGTAATTGCTGGAGGAAGTGTGGAGAGCCAGGCACACTCATGCACTGGTGGAGCCTGTGAATTGTTCTGATCATTGTGGAAAGCAGTTCAGAATTATGTTGAGAACATGACTAAAATATCTATAGCCTTTGATCTAGATATCTATTCATAGCAAGACTTTTTGTAGTTGTAAAGAAGTAGAACTAAAGTAGATGCCCACTGATTGGGGAATAACCAAACAAATTATGGCACATGAATGTGGTGATATATTACTGTACCAGGAGAAATGATGAATGTAAAGAAAGAGGGAAGCATGGAAAGATTTAGGAACTGATGCAAAGTGAAATAAGCATGACTAGGAAAACAGCTTGCCCAATGATTACAGCATAATGGAAAGAATAAGAACAACAAAATAAAATTGAGACTCGACTCTCTATAATTATAATGACCAAGTTTGACTCTTAGTGGGGGATTATAGTCCTACTATATTCTGGTGAATTTGTTTAATATGTTGATTAGTTTTGCTGAACCACCTTTTTCTTTTTCTTTTTTACTATTATTGGAGATAGTAGTAATAGGTGAAGGAAATGAAGGGGTTACATTGAGAAATGAATGTGATAGAAAAAATATATTAATAAAACTTAAGAATAAGTTTTGTTGATGCTTTTTGTTTTGATAGAAGTTGCAAATATTTTTCTATGTACCCCCACCAAGGGAGAATATGGTTTATTGTCTGTCCCCCTCCCCCCTTTTTCTCAGAGTTAGGCTTCATTTTAGTGATCTTTTAACTTATGTAGTTGTAGATGTGTGTGTGTGTGTGGGGGGGAATTGGGATTTTTTTGGTTCTGCTTATATCATTTTGCATAAGACCATACAAATTTTCCCACATTTTTCTGAATTCATAGTCTTGCCTTTTAAGATTTTAAAATCTGATTCTAAAGGAGTAATTTCTAAGCTTCCCTGCCTCCCATCATTATTTTGGCATCTAGTAAAATTTTGAAGAGAGGGAAATAGCAGACAGGAAAGATTTGTTTTAAAATTGTTCCTTAAGCATTTACTAGCTATGTAACCTTAGGCAATTTACATAATCTCTATTCTTTTTAAATCTGTGTCCTGGTGCTATGGAAAGAATGTGAGATTTGGAGTTGGAAGATGAGTTCACATCTCAACTGCTACTTTACTAGGTGTAATTTTATGCTTCTGGGCCTCAGTTTCCTCACTTGCAAAATGAGGGGGGTGAATATGATATCTGTGGTCCTTTTAGCTTCAGCATCTGCCATTCCAGATTGTTATGAAAATCAAATGAGTTAAGGATGGAAAGGGAAGGAAACAAGCATTTATTTTAAGTACCTACTAAGTACCAGGCACTGTGTTAAATGCCTTACAAAAATCTCAGTTTATTCTCACAAAAACCCTGTGAGGTGTGTATATAATTTATATAAATCTCTCTGTGTGTGTGTGTGTGTGTGTGTGTGTGTGTACACACCTCTTAAGATATATAAATATCTCAGCTAGTTGTATTGCTATCCACTAAGGAGATTAGCAAAGGCCTTATAGAATAGATGCCATTTGATTTGGGCTTTGAAGAATTTTTTCCAGGAAATATAAAGCTGCTTTAGGTGTTCTCCTCCCCCCGCCCCCCCCCCAAAAAAATCTTATGAGTGGAACAGAGAGGGAAGCAATATGTGTTAAGTCTGGAAAGGTTGTTTGACACCAAATTGTGGAGGTCTTTCAATGTCCAGCAGCAGAATTAGAACTTTACTTGATAGATAATGTGGAGCCACTGAGGATTTTTGAGCAAGAGAGTCCCACGGCCAGTTCTTTGTAAAAAACGTTGCTCAGGCAGCTGTTAAAATAAAGCATTGAGGAGAGGTAATCCATTGATATAAGAAAGGAAGCAGGAAGACTACAAGGTTTGCAACAATAATAACTGACATTACGTGGCATTTATATAGTGCTTTAAAGTTTACAAAGCAGAAGGTGAGTGATGGTGCCATAGAGAGAGAAATCAGGAAGATCAGCAGGCTTTGTTTTATGGAGGTTTTATATCGGCAGTACCTGAGGCATAATCTGTGTGGGTTGTTTTTTTTAATATCAAACATTTAAAATAAATATTTTGAAAAAAATTTAGAAATAAAATCATCTAACAGGATTTTTGTGAAAAAGTACTTTGTAAACAGTAAAATGATATATAAATGTCAACTATTATAATTAAATAATAGTACAGTGAACAAAAATAAATTTTAGCATTCATAGTACTCTATTTACTTCAAGTTTTGCATCTCACTTTAAAATAAAAATAATCTAAAAGGTTTTATCAGAATCTTTTATAGATGTAGAAACAGTCTTTTTAAAAAAACCTATTTGATTAAAAGTTTTTTTTTAAAAACCTGTTGATTTTTAAATAGGGATGGACTTTTAAAAGGATTAATGATTTCTCTCTGCCTTTCAGCTGTAACTTTAAAAACCTCAACCTTCTTGGAAGCATTGTGCTGTTCTGGGGTGGGGTGGGGGGAACAAAACCTAGTATTAGGAATCAGGAGACCAGGATTCTAGCTTCAGCTCTGCAACTACCTACTTTATGTAGTATTTCAGATGTAATCTGTCAATAGGTCAAAAAAAGCATTTGGGGTAACTAGGTGGCACAGTGGATAGAGCACCAGCCCTGGAGTCAGGAGTACCTGAGTTCAAATACGGCCTCAGACACTAAACACTTACTAGCTGTGTGACCCTGGGCAAGTCACTTAACCCCAATTGCCTCACTTAAAAAAAAAAGCATTGATTAAGCATTCACTATGTATCAGGTTCTGTGCTAAGCACCATGGATAAAAAAAGGAAGAGAAAAAAAACTAGTTCTTGTTTTCAGGAAGCAGATAAATAAGTACATACAAGATAATAAGTGAGTAAATGGAAGGTTACTGAAAAAGGAGGATGGGTGTTGGGAAATGCCTTCTGCACAAAGTCATCTTTGAGTTGAGTCTTGGAGGAAGCCAAAGCCGGTACCACACTCTCACTTTGCATACGCAGGGAAAGTGGCATATTCTGCTAAAGATTAAATTAATAGTTCTGAATTATTTAAAGTTCTGTGCTCCCTTCATGGAGTTCTCAAGAAGGTCCCCATAGATGTGGTGCCCTGGCAGACTCATAAGAGTTGGTTACATTGTAGAGTCCTGAAGCTGCCTTTTGTGCTTTAGACACAGATGTTGCTGATCAGCACTGCTGGTCCTAGGACACTGCTATTTGTCACCTGGTCACTGAGGAAGAAAGGGAGGAAAAGAGGAAAGGGGAGAAGGAAGCAGAGACTATTAACCACCCTCACCCCTCAATTTTTTCTCAGCTAGTTCAGTGGTTGAATGTACATTTCATACTCGCTTGCTCTATTATAAAGCCAGAGGTGCATCTGATTCTTTCACCTTCTTAGCATCATCTGCTTTCACTTAATGATCAAAGTACTTTTTTATTCTCAAATTGATTAAGGGCTATTTGCATTTACTTTACACTTTTAATTACATTGATTGAATTGAGAAGTTTATGTCTTCTCTGATTAGTTGAGGTGGATATTTTAAGAAACTAGGCACCAGAAACTTTCTATGGTCTTTTATTTTGTCTAAGGTTGTGCCAAAAGCCAGATAAGACTGGAACTAGAAGCCCCATCTGCTGACTCATGGTATTCTGTTTTTTAAGTGTACCAAGCCAATTCTTGATGATTTCAAATTAGTTTTGTATTGAGATATAATCCTAGTTCAGTTGTCAGGATATCGTTACTATCCATATTTAAAGCTTTTCTACCTTAGTAGAATGTACCAGAACTTAGCCAAACCTAATTTTTGAAAACCCGTTCTTAGCTCCACATCACGATGAGATATCCTGTAAGGATCTGTGTTGAGGACTTTGGTGGACTTTAATTATGAACTCAGCAAATGACTATGTCCACTGTCTCAGGACCATGTAAACAAAGATGTCCTTCACTAGAAGGAAGGTCATTGGGTGATGTAATGGACAAAATGCAAACTTTAATGGATAAAAATGCAAAATGCTTCTCAGTTCACTGCAGCCTCCTTTTTCCCCTCACAGTGATAGATTGGCAGAGGGATGGGAAAGCGGACAACAGCAGGTACTAAGAATCAAATGATTAGAGTCCCTTGGACTACCTTCAGGCAAGAATTTAACCATTCGTAATCTTAATATTTGATCTTTGTCTAACTACAAATTAGTTGACAATTTGAATAAAATTCATACTAATATTTTTGTTACAAATAAAATCTGAATACATAAAGGAAATTGCAAGAACAACTCACAGGTTTACGATCAAATAAAATAATTACTTTCCTTGTGTCCTTAAAGGTAACAAGAAACAACATTTCATGGGACACTTGGTCATCTCTCCTAACAGTGCTCATGATGAACATGAGCAAACAACCAACCTTGAAGATAATTTTGGCTTCTGGACCAACACAGATTGGAGAAGATTAAAAAATAGATAAATTCCTTGAAAAATTGGCGAGATATTCCCAACTAAGTTAACATAAATCTTGATAGTAGATATACTACATTGTAAAGATGGATAAAAGAATGACAAAAACTATGTGATAATGTACAATTCAGTAGAATTCTTACACCTGTACTTAATTTGTTCAGGAAAACGTTGACTAGTGTCAGGAAATGACTGACTTTAGATATAGCGGTAATTTCAGAACCAGCTGTTGATATGTAGATCATCTACTAATTAGAGCAAATATTTAGGTAGGGGGAAAGGTAAAGATGAAAAGAAGACATATAGCAACTCCACCCAAGTCTGTTTAGGCTATGGACTCAAAAATAGGAACTGTTCAAAAAAGTAGACTTCCTTAGAAATGTTTAACAATTTCAAGACAATTGACCCACAAAAGGCTGAAAAGTTTTACGAACTTTCTTAGCCATCAATAGCTTTTATCTTTTTGTCAATTAGGAGATGTAGAAGTCAAGGATATTTGTATTGGTTTATAGTATTAGATCATTTGTAAAATATTGTGCAGGATGATGGTGGAAAACAATTAATTACTTCCCAGAAGAGTTTAGGAGAAAATGAACCTGAAGAAATCCGAGAGAATTTAATGATAAAACTGTAAGGAAAACAAGAAATAATGCTATCTTCTCTCATTGGCAGTGTTGGTAAAATGACATTTGATTTCTACTTCATCAGTATCCTGTATACTGAGTAATGAAATGGAATGCATGGTATTCAAAAAGATCAAGTTTCAACAGTTGGATCCCCAAAAATACATGCAGAGGAAATCTGTGCTGGAGGTGATATTAGTGTTAACACAGGGATTGATTTTCAAATACTTCAAAGAAGACAAAATTCCAAATGAATGGAAAAGATCATCAATAGTGGTTTACCCCAAAAGAAAAAGTAAACCAAGAAGACACTAGCACCTACTCACCCATAGATAAACCTTCCTATATCTTTAGCTTCTTGAAAATAGGGATTGTCTTATTCTTTGTATGTGTATCCCCAGTACCAGGTACATTGTAGGTTCCAAGTAAATACTTGTTGTTTGATTTATACAGTCATGAGAATGGTTTGTGTATTCACCCAAGGGTATCCTTAATAAAAGAAGACAACAAGTAGATGATTTTCAGCAGCCTGTTCCATTGTTTCAGTCTGAGAGCTGTAAAGCCTTCTGCTAAGTGTGTTATTTTGATTTTCTTTTTTTAAAACAAAGCATTTAATTTGGCAGAACAAATGCAGCATTATAAGCTCTCTTCAAACACATCTCCTATGTGTATATTAGAGTTAGGTAAGATGGTATGACAGTTGCAACTACAGAGATCACTGCTCAGTGATTGACAAAGTATTAACATTAAACAAGGTATAAGACAAGGTATAAGAGTTTCAGCAGAGATGTGCTTACCACTGTATGTCTTGTGCAGTGTCTCAAAAGAAGAATTAACAGTAGATGGCAGGTTATCCAAATTTTGTGCAATATTCTCTACTAATAAAGTTGAGTAGAGCCCTAGCAAAATCCATAATAACTCAAGAGATTTCACTTTCCATTCTGGAAAAATGAGAGTTTTTTTTATTATTATTATTTTTTTTTGCTGGACAATGGGGGTTAAGTGACTTGCCCAGGGTCACACAGCTAGTAAGTCAAGTGTCTGAGGCTGGATTTGAACTCGGGTACTCCTGAATCCAAGGCTGGTGCTTTATCCACTTCGCCACCTAGCCGCCCTGAGATTTTAAATACATATTGCCTAGATTATATATATATATATATATATACATATATATGTGTGTGTGTGTGTGTGTATATATATATGTATATATATATATATCAGCTAGACAGTGAATCAAATTAATCTATCAATGCATATCCAGCCTCTTCACCACTCATACACACACCAAGGAGCTTAAAAACAGTTAAGAAAGGCCACATATATAATCAAAGAAAAAACATTTTTTGTGTCCACAAAGAACTAGAAAAACAAAATGAGTGCCCATCAACTAGCAAGTAGATGAATAAATTGTGGCATATAAATATAATAGAATATTTTTGTACTGTAAGAAACATACAAGGAATTTAGAAGTACAGAAAGATTTCTACAAACCTATGCAGAAATAAGCAGAATCAGCACTTAGCACAGTGCCTACACATAATAGGCACTTAATAAATGTTTATAGATTTATTGATTGAATCAGGAAAACAATATAAATTATGGCTACAATGGCTTACAATGTAAATGGATAATAATGACTAAGTTTGGTTCTGGAGAGAAGATGAGAAATTACACTTTCTTCATTTGGTTGAAGAGGTAGGGAGCATGCTTGTGGAATACTTAATACGCTGTCAGATGCAGTTGATGAACCCAATTGTTGCTCTAAAATATATATATATGTTTGCTAATAGGAAAGGCTCTTTGGGCTGAGGAGAGAGATATTTGGAAATAAATGCGATGTAAAAGCAAAATGAAAAAACTATTAAAAGAAGATGACAATCTTTAACCCTAGTATTTCACTATTGATGCTTTATAAATAAATCATTAAACTATGGTCTAGAATAATCAAAATTACATCTAACCTATAAAGCAACAGAAAGACAAATGTTCGATGTAAATACACTGCACTTAGACACTGAAGGGCTCTGAAAAGTCATTGACATGTTTTTTGACTGGGAAAGGAGGTTGTCTATGGTCATGTGAGAATGAATAAACAATCAATGGATGACAGCCTAAGTGCTAAAATAGCATAATAATAGCTAACAAATAAATATATAATGCTTGTAAGGTTTTCAAAGTCTTCATTCAGTACATATTATCCCATTTGGTCCTAACAACAACCCTCTGAAATAGGTGTCATTAAAAGAACCAATGTGTTGGCTTGGTCCTCTGATATATTGACCAGAATTTCAAAGCATGATAAGGCATGATGAAACTGCAGTCTCTCTTGATGGAAAAAGGTGATCTCATCCACACAGATGAGAACATAGATTCCTCTGTATAGTCATAATATCTGCATCTATTTAATAAAACTTTTTTCACATTTTCATAAGTTGTCCATCCTAACATTGCTGTGTTGATGTGAATACAATGAATTTTGTTGAGTAATAAATTCTAACAAATTGATTCTCAAAGCCCAGTCTGTTTTATGTTCACTTTGATGAAAATGTTTATGGTAAAATATTTAAGTACAGCACTATATTTGAATAGCTCCACAATGCTAAATACATTTCAAAGGGCTCAGTGAAAGAATGGATGGGATCCAATGGACTCTAGTTTTCAAGGGAAGTCATCCAGTGAGAAGGCTGGGAAGATGTCAAGAATACAATTTTGAAAACATGGAGACATTTGAAGAAGAAGAAAAATGGAAATTAAATTAAGGGAATGACTGGTAACCAACCAACCTTTTAACTTGTTGGCTTGTAGTAGCTATTGCAGTGTCTGGCACACGGGAGACCCTTAATAAATGCTGCTGGGTTGGTTGATGCCCTTCTCAACTTCATTTCTGTCCAGGTCACCACCATCCTTCTAATAATGTGGCTTCATAAGCTTATCCTCATTTCTTCATTCTTACATATTTTATCACTTGCCAAGTTTTGTTCCACCTCCATAGCATCTCACATTCAGCTCCTCCACTCACATGGCTCACGTGCCAACTGAGGCCTTCATCACTTCTCACATAGACAATAACCTCCTAGCTGGTCTCCTTCACCCATCCCCTCTTTCCAATCCATCCTCCACACAGCTTCCAAATCGACATTTGTAAAACAGTGATCAAATCACTTTCTTGCTTAAGAAGCTTTGGTGGCTTACCACTAGAATAAAATACAAACTCCTCTACTTGGCATTTAAAGTTCTTCATAGTCTATCTTCAATGTGTCTTTCCAGTGTAGGGGCCATATTTGTTATGGGGAGAGTTTATTGGGTGGCTTGCTGTAAACATTGGGGTCCAGAAAAATAATGAGACCTCTAGGGAATAGGGGAAGAGAAAAACTGATAAGCTTCCTGGCTCTAGCAAAGACTGACTCAAACCCCAAACTAAGTTCCAGCTCAGTTAGCTCAAAGAGCTGGCCTCAATTCCACTGGGATCCATCGTTTCAATGGGAATCAGCTGTGCAGTCCCTCTCCGGTCTGCTCCTCTGCTCACCAGAAGGAAAAAAGAGCTTCTCTGTGCAAGCATTCCCTTTTTCTACTTTTTCTCTCCCTCCCCCAAAAGGGAGGTCCTTCAAGTTGCTTGGCTGAGAGTGGGCCCCGGAAGGACATCAGTAGTACACTAACACTCAGGGCAGGCCAGGTGTGGCCTATATCTTCTCACCCAATTCAAACAATACTAAATCAATCAGGTGGTCCCCTGGGCATCTGCTAAATTCCATTATTTTATCACACCAGGCAGATTTCATATTAACCTCATATAAGTCTGTATTGCAGCCATATTAGCCTCCTTGATATTCCCTTAATTAAGCATTCCGTTTTCTTTTCTTGTACCCTTAAGCAGACTGACCCAGTACCTTCAATTATTTCCTTTATCACTTTCACTTCTTAGAATTCCTTGATTTGGTGGATAGAGCACCAGCCCTAGAGTCAGGAGGAACTGAGTTCAAATTTGGCCTCAGACATTTAACACTTACTAGCTGTGTGACACTAGGCAAGTCACTTAACCCCAAATGCCTCACCAAAAAACAAAACAAAACCCAAACATGAGAAAAAAAGAATTCCTTGATTTGTATTAGGCTTAGTTCAAACTCTATGCCTATAAAAAATCATTTCCAGATGTTCCCAGTTATTACTATTCTACACATATTGACTTTGTATATATTTTGTTGTGGCAGCATGGAGTAATGGATAGGAGGCTACCTCAGAGTCAGGAAGCTTTAGGTTCTTGTTTATCCTCTGACATGATGTTTCTGTGACCCCTGGGCAAGTTCCTTAATTTCTTAGTGTCCTAGTCTGTTAAGTTCCCAAAGAGTTGCTGACCTGCATTGTTAGGATTCTTACTGGGCATTCCCCATATCAAAGAAAACAGGTCTAGATCAACAAAAAGAAAGCAAAAAAAGTTTTTAAATGTATTTCTCTATTTTCGTGTTATTTTCCTTCAGCTCCTTTGAGCAGAGACTGCTTTATTTTGGTATTTATAAAGTCTTGTGCAGAAGTTAGAGGCATGACGTGACTAAAGGAAAAATATTAGGAGAGCTCCACCTTAGAATGATTTGAAGCCCTGGAAAAAGGTGAAGAAAGATAAGAATAACAAAAGGGCTTTTTTAAAACCAACATTTTATTCAGTAATCATATTAAATACTTATTGTTTTCCTGACATTGGAGAAAGATAGAAGTGATACAGTCCTTGTACCGAAAAAACTTATTTTTCTAAATATTAGGGAAAAGATCAAAAGTAGATAGAACTGCTATTTGGGTTGTATTGCATGACAACTAACTAGAGAAAAGGCAGAGCTGCTGAATTCTTTTCTTTCATTATTTTTGTCAAGGAAAATCATCTTTGGATTGAAATGGACAGAAAAATGACCATCATGTTCTTGATATCCAAGAGAAGTAACAAGACCATAACAGTATTTAAGTGCACTTGATTAGTTCAAGTCATTTGACCCAAATAAACAACATTCTCTGATCCTAAAAGAACTGGCACAACTTGGAGCAGTGGGTAGAAGGTGCAAAGAGGTAAATTCAGGCTTCATGTAAGGAAAAAATTACTAATAGTTACCCCCAAATGGACCAGATTTCTCCCTCAGGAAATCTTGGGTTCCCCTTGATTGAAGGTCTTTTAGTAGAGGTCAGATTACCACTTGTCTGGTATATCGTAGAAGGGATTTTTTTTCCCCAAATGAATATTGCTCTACATCAGAGGTGTCAAACTCCTAGCCAGAACCAGACTAAAATGTAATTGGAAAATGTTTAACAAAATAAAAATGAAAATACAATTCAACATAGATAAATGTTATTTTGTTTACTGATAGAGGTTTTTGGTACTTGAAGGTACTATTGGTATATATGTATAGATTTCAGACCTTGGAAAAGGAGCATACTGTTCCCAGCATCTACAAAATTAAGTGAATTACATTCTAAACTATCATATGAAAGCTTAGCTTTGTTTATATATGGTGATTCAGAGACCACTTAGAACACTTCATATTTTCAATTTGACTAAAACATCATGTCCATCTCCACCAACCATCCAAACAAACTGCCACTGATGGGTAGGTCAACTCCAAATCCTCAGAAACAGTGTTCTTCTCTTCCTCCCTCTCTCCCTGACCCAGCTTTGCTTCCAGCTCAACCCAGATGTCATTGTCCAAAGGAGCTAACTCTGTGAAGAAGAGGAACCACTATCCTTGTCACCATCAATACCAGCTTTTGACTAAGTGCCATTTCAAAAGCAGGCAAAACAGCCCGACCAAAGTAGCAAGACACTCTGAAGGAGACTTAGGAGGTAGTATGTGCCAAGCAGGCGTCATCCTGACCACCAGGCTCTGGTGGAGACAGCCAAATAGGTCTGCACCGAAGAGGTCTGGTCATCATGCCCTCCTCCCACTGACGCTGCTTCCACCCTACCCTCCAAACCCTCTGTAGCCATCATCCAAGGGAGAAAGCCCTATAGAGAAGGAATGTTACCATCATCCCCATCATCACCAAACCCAACTTGCCATCGATGAGCAGGTAAGCCTAAGGAACAGCAGTGGCTGCCATGTCACTGGTCCTGTTCCCAATACAACAACCCTGCAGCCATAGTCTAGCTGGCAACTTTCCCTGAAGTGCCACAGTGCTTGCTTCCTCAGCAGCCACAGCTACTGAAGACCTGGTAAAGAAAGTTCTCACCACCAGAACCACAGGTACCATCAAATGGCTCAACATCAGAAGTGAATATGGTTTTATTAGTGGGAGTTACACTAAAAAGGCATTATCATTTGCCTAACTGCTGGCTATGGCTTAAGTACCACTGGACCATTCTATTTAATTTGTAGCTTAAACCACTACCTGTGTTTTGTTTCCCCCTTAGAATGTGAAATCCTGGAAAGCAAGGACTATCTTACTTTTCTCTTTGTATCCCCAGAGCTTAGTTTATCATTCATTCACTCACTCATCCATCCATCCATCCATCCATCCATCCATCCATCCATCCATCCATCCATCCATCCATTCATTTTGTCTCTACTCTGATAGAATCAGAACTCTTTTCCTAGCTGTGTAGTGTACTATTTTGGATAAATCATAGAATATTGGTTATGGAAGGTTCCTTAGAGATCATTGCTCTCTGTTCTTTCATCTCTAATACCAGTGAACTAAGAAAATTCATAAAATCCAAAAATAGCAGTGTGCCATCTAAAAATTGGAAGGGACTATAGAAATTGTCATGGCTAACCCCTTCATTTTACACATGAAATGGTTGGGGCATGGAGTGGTTAATTGACTTGACCAAGGGGAGTTATCAGCAGAGTGCTAACCAGAACCCAGATCTTCTAACTCCTACTATCTGGATTTCTTTAGGCTTTCTCCCTTTTCTTTTCTTTTCTCTTCCTCTCTTCTTAACTCTACAGCCTGGCTCACAACTGCACCATTCAACTGAAATAGCTCTCTTTTCAGTTATCTTTTAGTCTTTTAAAAGCCTGTGTCTTTTAACTGCCAAATCTAAAGGCCTTTTCTCATTTGTCATCCTTCTTGACCTCTCTGTAGGCTGTGACACTGTTGATCACCTTCCCTTTGAGGCTCTCTTCTCTCTAACTTTTCATTACACTGTTCTCTATTGGTTGCCCTCCTACTTGTCTGGCTGCTCCTTCTCAATGTCCTTTGCTGGATCACTGTGAGCCTCTGGCTCAAACTCTGGCTTCCACAGTTTCCTCAATTGTAAAATGGTAATAAATATACCCTGGGCCCTCTTCTCTTTCTATGCTATTTTGAATTGAGTGGAATTGTTCCTGTTATTTTCCTAATGTTGAACCATCTTTGAATCCCTGGTACCTTGATCATAGTTAACAACTATTTTCATGTATTACAGCAATGTTAGTTAAATTTTAGTTCTTTTACTTTCACTGATTTAGACAGGAATATTTTGGGAGTTTGGGGGAATCTTTTCTTCAATTTTCAACAATTCGTGTGGTATTGCTATTTTTTAAGCATTTGATAGAATTCACCTATGAATCTATCTGGACTAGAAGTAATTCTTTTACTGTTCAAGTTCTTTTTCTGACATTGTATTAAGATTGCTATATCATTTTCTGCCAGTGGAGCAGTTCATTTTACTTTTTAGGATTTAGACAGTACTATTTCATTTAAATTCTCAATTTTGTTGTCATATTGCTCATAATAAATTGTGATAATTCTTTGCATTCCTTCCTGATTGTTGTAGTTTCATCTTGTTAATTTGTTGATTTAATTTCCTCTTTTTAATCAGGTTAGCTAAAGTTTTGTCAGTTTTATTAGTCTTTTCACTGGTATAGCTTTTAGTTTTAGTAATTCTAAATTCTTTTCCAATTGATCTATTTTCTCCTTTGACTTACAAGATTTCCTCTTTTCTTATTTATTAATTTTTCTAAAATTTTAAGTTGTATGCTCAATTCATTGTTTTTCCCCTGAAGACTGCTGTAGCTAGATCCTAGAAATTTTACGTTACCTCATCGTTATCATTCTCTTTCTCATAATGTTTTTATAATTTGTTGTTTGACCCACTCATTCATTATTCAGCATGTCATTTAAGTTTCCATTCAGATCTTTATCTTTTGTCTGTGTTCCCTGTATTAATTACTATTTTTTATTGCATCAAGGTCTATAAAAGAAGTCAGTATTTCTGGTTTTTTTTATGTTGATCTGTAATTACTTTGTGCCCCAGAACATGGTTTATTCTTATAAATGTAATATGTAGTGCTGAAAAACACATAAATCCTTTAGCTCTAAATTCTCCAAAAGCTGTCAATTTTATATTTTCCTTTTTGCTCATCTTGCTATTAGATATGTAGTGCTGCTCCGAGTGCTCTTTTTGTAATTTGGTTAACTTTTTTTTTTCTTTGTACAACTCTGCCTCATTTAAATCTAATTCACACTCAAGACATCACCCTCCTTGATGTCTTTGGTTGTCTTCTTGTTTAATCCATTCACATTTTAGGCTATGAGGTTATATATTCCTTCATTTATTTCCTTTGTGTGTGTGGGGGGTGGGGTGGCAATGAGGATTAAGTGACTTGCCCAGGGTCACACTAGCTAGTAAGTGTCAAGTGTCTGAGGTCAGATTTGAACTCAGGTCCTTCTGAATCCAGGGCTGGTGCTTTACCCACTGCACCACCTAGCTGCCCCCAAACTCTGGATCTTTATGGATTATACTTTAACATGGTCCTTTTTTATACCCTACATGTCCCTCATGGGTTTGAGGCTTCTGACATACCCAGTTTTAAACTCCCTCCTCTTTCTACTTTCTCTATTGCTGCCCTCATAGATCTCACTCCATCTTCCTTTCACATTTTTCAGTGTTCAAAGGCAGCAGTAACATGTCATAGGAATCACCTAGTGTCCCAAATAGTGATGCCTAGTCCAACCCACTTTTCCAACTATGTTCATTCTTTCTCTCAAAGAGAAAGTATCCTTTCTCTGACTCTGTGACCCTTTATCACTCTGGGATGCCAGTTGCCTTACTAAATCCTACTTCCCCTTTCCTCAAACAGTATGTGGCCCCAGGGAGGCATAATAATGCACTCTCAGAAAAAATGTACAAACCTGCCTCATATTAAGTGCACCATTAGGTTTCCATTCCCTCCTCTGTAAGAAGGCTTTTCAGCAGCACCCTTTCTCCTCAATACCTATGGGGAGATCCCTCTTTTCAGGCCTTTTCCTCTGCTGCCTTCATCCCATTCTCCTTCAGCCTCTTGTCTTATTGAGAAATTACAAGAATCACTGTCCCTTCACTATTCATGCATAGACTTCATAAGGGTAATATCATTCATATCACCCTCTGTAATCTTATACCTCTCTCCCCATTTGTGCAACCTGTAAATCTGCTATTTCCTGCTATAGAAGAAGTTGATTCGCCTGTAGGGATCAAGTGATTTCACCCATGATACATCAAATAAAGTCTTCTAGTTTTGTTTCTTCTGATTCTTATCTTTTTTGTGCTTCTCTTTGGGGTGTTCTGAAAATAAGTAATCTGGGGACCTCTATTTTAAGGCCTCAAATGCCTCTCTTTTTGAATATCCACTTGTTCTTTGTTGTTTAATTAGACTCAGGTTTGTAGGATATGTTAGTTTGGACTACATCTTGAATTTCTTTGCTTTTTGGAATATACCATTTCACTTTTTCCAGCAATTTCATGTGAATATTTCTATATTATCTGAAGTTTTTCCTCCAAATTTAAAGATCTTTTTAAAATTTATATTTCATAGTTCCTATTCAGTTTTGATTTGTTTCATTTTAAATGCTTGCAAGTTCTCTAAACTGCTAAAAGTCATTTTTTTTCCTAAGAGTAAGATTATATTCAGTTTTGCAGGTAATCTATTCTTGGGTATAAACCTAGTTCTTTTGCCTTTTTGACAGAACACTTTTTTTTTTTTTGGTGAGGCAATTGGGGTTAAGTGACTTGCCCAGGGTCACACAGCTAATAAGTGTCAAGTGTCTGAGGCCACATTTGAACTCAGGTCCTCCTGAATACAGGGCCGGTGATCTATCCACTGTGCCACTGTGAGATTAAAATTGGATATTAGATCATAAATCTCCCCTACTTAACTTTTCCCTTAATTTATCTCCCAGACTAGTAAATGGAAGAAGCTTCTGGTTTTCTAGTTAGAGCTTTTATTGTATGGTAGTCATAAGGTGATGTTGATTAGAAGGATAGGAAAGTAGAAATACAATACAAATCGTCTTAAGTCTAGGCTTAGTCTATATTCCGTATAAAACTCACCAAAACCCAAGGCCACCTTTGGGGCGAGAGACCGAGTCAAGCGCGTGCTGTTAACCGAGAGCCGGGCCGAGTCAAACTCCAGTCAGCGTCTGTCTGTGTAGCGCAGCCAGGAGACCAGTGGAGCAGGGAAAAGGCCCCACTTCTGTTCTCTCCTTGCCTTTTAAGCTCGCACCCCGGAATTGAGTGCTCAGCAGGCAATCTGGCGTGCATCGCAGGCGGACTAGTGTGTGTAGCTCGTGCTGTTGGTCTCCTCCCCAAAAGGGTGGTCCTAAAAAAAAAAAAACTGGCGTCTCTCCATTATCTAACCGACTGTTAAAACTTTTTACCACACCACCTAGCTGCCCCTCTTTTGCCTTTTTGAATATTGCATTGCATGGTCTCCTCATTTATAGTAGAAACTGTCAGGTTTCATGTGATCCTGACTGTAGTTCCTTGCTTGGTACTTGAATTGATTCTTTCTGAATGCTTGCAATACTTTTTCTTTGACGTGGAAGCTCTGGATTTGTGATACGGCATTTTGGGGAACTTTTCATTTTAGGGTTCCTTTCAGAAGGTGTTTGCTGGCTTCTTCCTATCTTCACTTTGCTGTCTGGTTCTATTAGCATTCCTTTGATCTACCATATCTAATAAGATATTAATAAAAGGGAGAGAGAGAGAGAGAGAGAGAGTGTGTGTGTGTGTGTGTGTGTGTGTGTGTGTGTGTGTGTGTGTGTGTGTTGGGTTAGTCTGGTATGTCTTTTTTTTTTTTTTTTTTGTGAGGCAATTGGGGTTAAGTGACTTGCCTAGGGTTACACAGCTAGTAAGTGTTAGGCGTCTGAGGTCGGATTTGAACTCAGGTCCTCCTGACTTCAGGGCCAGTGCTCTATCTACTGTGCCACCTAGCTGCCCCAGTCTGGTATGTCTTGATGAAGCCAAGCTTGTTCTTAGTGATTAGCACTTTCCTAAAAGGGAAACGGGTATTTCAATAGAAATAGGTATAAGTTAGGTGGAATGGTTAGGTGGAAAGATGGTTTTAGAGGGAAAGATGATTTCCATTTTGAACATGATTAGTTTGGGGGAGACTCTGTGACATTTAAATGGTGATATGTAGCAAACACATAAATGAACTGGAACTCAGGAAAGAGATAGATACACATAGAGGACATGGATGAGAATTCTGCAAAGCATACTGAGAAAGATTGTTCAGACAAGTAGTAGGAAAGCCATGACAACAATGTAATAAAAATTGCAAGGGGTTGTGTGATTGGGAGGTAAGGAAGTAGATCCTCAAGTGATGCTTCAATGAAGTTTGTATTGATTGTCTACATAAGTTAAATACTTAAGATTTTATATTTACAAGATCTGTAGTTTGTTGGTATAGGTGTTGCCTCCACAGAATGCAGTTCATGATCTCACTACTTTTTTTTTTTTTTAGCGAGGCAATTGGGGTTAAGTGACTTGCCCAGGGTCACACAGCTAGTAAGTGTTAAGTGCCCGAGGCCGGATTTGAACTCAGGTACTCCTGAATCCAGGGCCGGTGCTCTATCCACTACATTTTAATACATGGCCATTTTGAGTTTTTGTCCCAAGGGGAAAAAAAAAGTCACTACATAGTATTCAACTTCCTGGTGATTAACTTCTCCAACTTTAACTAGGATTGGTCATAGGATTGTAAGATCCTGGATATAGAACCGAAAAGGAACTAAGGTCACCTCCTGTTGTTGTTGTTGTTTGTCCTTTGTTCTCCGAAGAGGACTGTTGACAAGGGGGGTTGTCATGACTTGCACTGAATTGGATTTAAGTGAGGGAGGGCTGTGCAAAGTCACCAACCTCACTCTCTCCTCCAGAGCCATCTGGGTCCAGTGGCAAGATATACATCAGGATGACTGGAGATGGCCCTTGATATTTTAAGCTAATTGGGGTAAAGTAACTTGCCATGAGTCACACAGCTAGTAAGTGTCTGAGATGAGATTTGAACTCAGATCCTCCCAACTTCAGGGCCAGTGCTCTATCCGCTGTGTCATCTAGCTGTTCCCACCTCCCGTCTAGGATGAAGCAGCAGAATAGATCAGTTAGTATGATTTGGATTTGTACTTAAGTTCTTGGAAATAAGATTGGTTGTAAATATACTTGAATATTTACTGCAGATTTGTTTCTGAAAAAAACAGTATTTTGTTCCTTAGTAAGTTCACCAAATGATTTCTAAGTATTTGCAGTCTTTTTTTTTCCTTATTGTAATATACCATTGGGAAATATTTAAAACAGTTTCATAGCAAACCCTAGGTGAACTTTTGAAATGGGAGATCAAATTAAAAATAAGCATTATTCATTAAATTGAAGTAGCAAGGCAGTAGAGAGTTAGGCTTGGAGTCAGGAAGATCTGCGTTCAAGTTTTGCCAGTTAACCTTTTAGTGCCCCAGACAATTCCTTGTGGCTATAAGTTGGAGAACATATGCTAATCTGCATGAAGAGACAATTTCCACATATTCCACACTTTGGGAATCTGGATCCCTCAGTCAGTCTCCCATCCCAGAAAAGCTATTTGTACATTAAAGGTATTTCTTTTACTATCCAGAAATGAGCATTCCCAGAAATGAGGTCATTCAATGTTCTCTGATCTCTCCCTCTCCTTCCTTCACCCACTCCCTTTTCTCTGTCTCTGTTTCTCTCCCTTCCTCCTCTCTTTCTCTCCCTTTCTCTTTCATTTCTTCCTTTCCTCCCCCTCCTTCCCTCTCCCCATCTCCCAAGACTTAAACTATCTATAACCTGCTGAGTAACCCTTGGTAGTGATGATAGATGAGTTGATGGACTTAACATTAATTTTTTATTGTGAAAACATCACAAATAGGAACCAGAGCTGGTGGTTCTGATGGCCATTTCAGTCCTTCTAAGCAATAGCACAAACCTGTATCTGTGATTTACTTCCTCAAAGCTGCCTTCTCCAGAAGGTTGGAGACTTCAAAGAGGGAACATGGGTGAAAATATGCTGGAAATTTTATAAATAGTCAGCTCTCTGTGCCAGCTCATCACAGATGGATGATTTTTATCACCTTTGAAGGCCTTCTAAGCTGTAAACATTGAGGGGTTGCTTGAAGGAAAAATTTTAAATCATCAAGGATTCTTGAATTAATGTGGCTTTTGTTTTTCAGTGAGAACTAAACAATCGCCCCAAAATTGTAATTTTAAAAGGGTTTTGGTGGTTTTATGGGGAAAGCAGTATGCTTATCTTTGCTTTTAAAGCAAAACAAATGAAAGATGATATGAACTTGGCACTTGAAACATGCTTGGAATCTGATGTGTGTAGTGGTTTTCTGTGGGAAAGAACTCTGAATATTGTCTTTCCCATGGATGCATTACGTATAGGAAAAACAAGTCTGTACCAGTGAAAGATTTGAAATAAGTTGTAGTTGAAAAGGAGGTTCTTAATTGTTAAAATACAAACCTGATTAAATTATCACAATATAGGGCAGTCCCAAATTAGAAATGTGCTGTTAAAAATTTTTTTGTTTTGTTTCTTAATAAGTGTAGGCATAACTTGCCTAATGCCATTAATTCTTCCATGAAAAGATAACTTGAAGCAAACAAAAATGCAGGGCTTTGTAGTCCTTCCTGCTTTTCTTTGTTCTATCCTTTAACTGTTTCTCAGGTACTAATGGTATCTGGAGAAATGGTCACTTTGGCATGGAGGTTACTACCAACAACCATTTTCTCATTAGCCAGGTTTATTATCTAGCAATTAGAGAGTGTTCTGTGTAATTGCGATTAACCAGAATAATTTTCTACCAAAGTGGAGAAAGTTCTCCAACCCTTCTCCTAGTTCCAGCACAGCTGGAGCTTAAGGTTATGTTTTGCTAAAAATCCATTAGCATTGTTAATTGGGAAGTCTTACTATTTGCCCTAAAGCAATGTTATATACTGTAGACTAGAATTCAGGAACGCTTATCTCCTGTCTCTGACTTTCTAGGATCTATTGAAATAGTGCTGCTAAAAATGATTAATTTGTCTCTAAAAGATATTTTACTCAAAATGGATTAAAGAATTCCTGACCACTTTTGTGACACTGTCAATGGTAATATGGATTTTGAGTTCTAATTTATTAGTCATGGACGCTTCTTCCTCTACCATCATCTAGTCCTCAACCTTCTCTCAACCTTCTCAGTATGAGGTTACCTGCAAGATCAGTGTAGCTAATTACTAGTAGAACCTACCATATGAAATAATGCACAACAAAATTGATTGTGAATTAATGGTTTTAAAATAAATTTGGGGTTTATTAGATAGTATCTATTTGAACAATAACTGAGATGATATTTATACCAAAGGAGATATGTTTGCTTCTTTATTATGTTGTCATTTAATGAAACTTGGATTGTAACATGATATCACAAAGTCTATCATTATTCATACTGAATATTTTGTTGCAGCTAAATAAAAGATTAAAATGGCAATACTTTTCTCATATCAATTCCTAGACTCCTAGAAATAAATTCAGGGTCACTCCCCTTATAAGAATATGTGTCCTACATTCTGGGAACCACTAGACCATGTAAAAATGGAATAATGTAGATAATGACTTTAAAGAGCTCTACAAATATAAACTACTACAAATAGGTGGAAGGAATTAGGTCTTTGGCCATGGGTTTTTGTGAGGAGGGGAGGAGTTGGGAAAGACACCTTAAGCAAGTGGTAGGTATATGTTCAAGGATTCTGGTGTTGCAGGTGAAAGGTTGAGACTAAGGTTACAGTTTGCTTGGCAGTAGGGATTAGAGGATTGGGAGCAGTGTTCATTTTGGAGGTAGAAATGATTCATAAATAGAAGGGAGGGAATAAGCAGTTATTAAGAACCTAACATGTGCCAGGCTCTATCCTAAAAGCTTTACAAATACCTCACAACAACCCTGAAAGATAGGTGCTATTATTATCACCATTTTGCTCTTAAGGATACTGAGGCAGACAGGTTAAGTGACTTCAGAAAAGTAGTAAAGTAACTAAAGGCTCAGTTTAAATTTAGACAAAGGAAGAAGTATTGCTTTTTGGTGTTGATAGTAAGGACCAGTGCAAAAAATAAACACAGAATAGGAAATAAAGTTAGATCAAATTTTCCTTCTATTTTTGAAACATACTTTTAGTATTTACCACTGATTTGCCACTGATTCCCTACTACTTATAAATATTAGAATCTATGGAAAAATGAATCTGTTTTTAAAACTTTGCTCAACAAAATAATCAGAACTCTTTGAAATTAATATTAAACATAAGGTGATGACAACATTCAGATTTCTTCTTCCTATCTCCCTGGTTCCCTTGTGGACTGCTGCAGTGGCAACAAAATTGATTCTTTTTTTATCCAAGTGGTATATTACTTTGGAAATCTGCTTCTCTTTATTAGAAGGTCTGATCTCCTAACTCTTAAACTTGGAGGTACTCTTGGCTGTTTCCCTAAATATCAGTAATGAACTTGTTTCTTCTCTAGATGTCCCTACCTTCTGCTTAGTATTTTTGTCCTGCCACCTTTCTGAAGCACCTCCATATCTGGAAATATCCATAAATCAATCAGCAAGTATATGTTAAGTCCTAGTATACAAGTGTCAGGCACCATGCCAGGTATTGGGAAGACAAGGTCAAAAGTGACATAGTTGACTGCCTTCTAACTGGAAAGATGACCTACACATAAATAGATGCACAATAAATCCAGAAAGAATTGAAAACATCAAAACAGATACAACATAAGGGGCAAGAGGGAGCACGAGCAGTTTGGGGAGACTAGGAAAGGCCTCATGTGAAGGTGGTACTTTAAATGCTTCTGGGGAAAATGGATTCCAAGAAGCAGAAGAGACAATGAATTCCAGTCCATGTTCCACACAACCTCAATAATTAACAACATCCCATCTTTGACAACAAAGGAAACAGAAAATTGATCAGATGTATCAGAGTAAAGGCCCCACTGGCCCTCTTTCTTATCTCCAAAATAGCCCTCTTGGCTGGGACCTTAGCCAGTGTTACCCTAAAAAGTGAGTAGAGTAACTAGAGCTTTGGATAACTTGTCCACTGGGTCACAATGGCTACTTCTCACTGGATCATTTATCTTATTCTTGCCATAGCCTGAGGATCATCTGACCCAGTCACACTCCCACTTCCATACCTCTTGGCTAAGTCTGGACAGTATCTTGCCTCATCAGATAAGTCTTCTCTTTTCGGTGACTGTGGTTCACATGTGTCTTGGATCACCTCCTCATCTTCCTCTATATCTCTAGTTAAGTGCCTTCCCTTATTTGAGTTGAAACATACCTGTTAAAATAGCCTGTTGCTTTCACCATACAAACTGGCCAATCTACTGCTTATGTGGAAGTCTGTATCCCCAAAACCTCCAAAACGCTTAAAATGAACTGGGATTGGACAATTTAAAAAATTTAATTGAAAAATAGTCATTATCTAAATTTTTGGACTAAATCTCTGTGCAAGTTTTGTTAAACATTTCATTATAAAATGTTCTGCATATAATGGCCACTTTATTGTAAGTTCAGCTTTGTTGATTTAGAGTAAGTAATGTTTTCATATTTATCAAATTTCTTGCCATCCCTATAATTCCAGGACTGGAGAAAGGATTGGAGAGGTTAAGCAAGAAAGTTCCACATGTTTACATAAATAACTGGTGAGAACTAAGTTTGTAAAGTGACTTTTTAGGCAGTGAAATCAAAAACCTATCAAAGAATTTATGCTAAGACCTCATTGGGGGAAAATTTTATTTAATTCCAAACTAAAATTACATTATAGGAATTAATTCCTTATTGAGCATTATAAGTGCCTGTTGAAATTAATTTCAATCTTTACTTTGAGCTTTTTCCTATATTTTTATGAGTATTTTTTTTACTTTGGTAGCCAATTCCATTAAATGTGAATGATAAAAATAAATTAACTCTTATTGCTACAAGACAGTTAAAAGTGAAAATAATTGAATGATCAGTTTTACTATGATAGATTTGGAAATACTTTTATTGGGTAAACTTTCTTCACTAATGGTAAAAGTATGTATTGATATCTGTTTTTTAAAGATATATTTCCTGTTTAAGGGAATGTTTAGGTGAGGTTGAAGTTGCCCTTACTTTGATTTTAATTATTTCCTCTAATTTTATATTGATTCTTGCTCTAAATAATTAGCCGTTTGACTGTAC